>NC_089590.1:40819032-41166552 GCF_019320115.1 Miscanthus floridulus | reverse complement strand
GCATAAGATATAAAGTAGACAAAACAAGGGTAAGCCTCTTTGAGCAAAGGTTAATGGTTTGTCTTGATCACATCAGTAAGTACAATTTTATCAATATTTCCTTCTTGCCTAGCTACCTTCCCTGACAATGGCGCCAAAAATGCTTGTTGGTATTTATTAACTTGTCACTTGTTTTAGTATCCACCTAATGTTATTGACATTCCTTAGCATCACTTTTACTAAGTTGTCATCCCTAGCAATGATGCCAGAAATGCTTGTTGGTACTACCTAGTGCCACTTCTAGAAAGACACTAAGAAGTACTTTAGTATTTCATGTGACTAGAAATAATATATATAAATAAAAGGAATCTGCAAGCGCATAGATAATATACCATTGTAGCACTTCACCCAAGAGTATTCTAGGTATCGTTATTTATATTTTTACCATAGGGAAGGATGGGTAGTTGGAATATGTGGATAACTCATATGTACAATGGAGAGATTAACCATAACCAACTTCTACTCATAACAGGGGTAAGTCAAGAGATAAATATATGTGAATGGTAAATAATAACTAATCATTGATCATCTAGAGTACTCCTTTCTATGGCATTAGCATGGCTAAGTAGAATATTGGAGGAATAATTCCTAAGTCATTCTGAATTACAAGTCAAGCATATGTTGATTAGTGCAATTACGCTTAGTAATCATGGTTAAGATCAACTTCATATCGGGATATTACTAAGGAAGATTAAGAATAGAGCTTATCTTTCTTCGTAACTTGATCCTACTTGTCCTATATTCGGGGAGTAGACTACAAAGGACTCAATGGGAATGTCACATCCATGATCTACCACATGGTCCAGAATATAGGGTGCATCCATAGGTAAACAACGTATAAGCACCATGCTTACACAATGTCGACCACTCACCCCTGGATCCATGGAGCGAGCACTATACGAACTTATGCTTGAACATAATGATAATCTAACTATAGTATGCATATAATCAAGGTAGATGATGAACATTATAACTAGGAATATGAAATGATATGAGGAACCATGTCATAACAATTGTAGCAATTATAAAGGTAATGAGAGTTACAAAAGAGAGGGGGTACAAAAGCTATACCAAGCCACGCTCTTGACACGATCAAGAATCCAAGCAAAGCTTGCCTCCCTCTAGACCTAGCCTAGCTAGCTATGCCCTAGAATATGGTAGAGCTTAGAGGATGATTAGGGTTTCTATCTTCTGAAATGACTTGATCAGGGTTTGATGCTTCAGGGGGTGGCAAGGGCTAGTATATATAGGCCGAAGCAGTCAATCCTGAGCCCTCGAATTAAACTGACTTGAATGGATGGTGTAGATGCAACCTAGAAGGTGGTGGAGAACCAACGTAGCAATGGGAGACTGAGCGGTGGGCCTAGGGGCCGACCGATCTGTAGGTGGGATTAGCTAGTCCCACCTAGCGGCCTCTTGCCCTCTGCCATGGTGTGGTGTCTTCTGGTGTCTTCTAGATCCTTCTAGTGCTGTTTATGCCACTGAATAAGCATAATTAATTCTGACATATAGGTCCACCTTGATGGTTTTATGAATAAACCCTACTGTAAACATAGATTCAGCAAAACCTTTGTTGGTGATTGTATTCTTGCCCTTATACATGTTACATTGACGGTTTATAATGTTAGTTATCTATCATCAACACCCACAGGGCATGCGTCCTCCGAGATTATGTACTTCAAGCTCGTTAGGTTTATTTGGGAGATTTACGTGGCACTCGGGTGCTAGAGGTTTTAGAGCTAGATTGATGGCCCTCCTAAATTCCCCTCACTCTACAATGATTGAGTTAGCTTATTGGTCCTAGTGTTGGATCCACCTATCACACCAATCGAATAGGACTAGGCTTACGGTCCAAGTATTGGCTCACCCAATTTTGCCGATAGGTTTCTAGGCCAATAGGCTTGATTCCACTGTAGGTTTAGTCTCCCTAGTCTCTTTATAAGTAGTCAAGGGTGGAGATGGTTTGTCTTCTCACCACCATCATCAATAGCAGTTGTATTCACTCCTCTTCAACTTTGACCTAGCGGTCGCCACCATTTCTAGATCCCATTCTTGTTCTTCTCCATTCTCCATCGCATTGGCGCTGAGAAAAATCTAGCCAAAGAAAGCTAAGAAAGTTAATTCAACCATAGAGGACAATATTGGTGATAACGACAGCAAAGGCGATAAGAGTGACAAGGGTTTTGCCCTGGTTTCTTTGTGGGATGTGTTTACCGTCGCCGCAATGGACATTGAGGCCCTCATTGAGGAGGGTTTTTTGGCACCGAGAAGCTCTTGGGGGTATCAGTGCGCCTTGGGCCAAGACATGCTGGCCCCTAACTCTAGTGAGATCATGGTCTTCATCAACTTCTTCTGACAAGGGTTAATGTCCCAACACATTGGTTTGTCCTCAACCTCCTTCACTACTACGACACCATGTGCACCATCTCACACCCAATGGGATCTGTGAGGGTTATAAGGAGATTCAAAAACATTTGGGCTCATCTATTGTTGCTTAGAGGTTCTCCCCCAATCAGGTAGGAAAGTCACCGACACTCTTTCGATCAAGGTAGCCTGACCAATCTCCCTTCTTCTACCACTACTAGAAATATCCACTTCTATGACAAAAATCTTAATGACGATTCAAAAACTATCATAGAAAATCGCTTTTTATGATGAATATTTCTAGTTTTGTCATATATCAGTGGTGATGATCCTCAAACCCTCCGTATCTATGATGAAATCAGATATCATCACAAGAAACATCATAGAAGAGCACATGGTTTTGTCACAGATCACTCACGTGACTCGTCTGTGATGATCTTCATTAATACTATGATGAATAGGGGCTTCACATCTATGACAAACAATATTTGATCTATAATGATGGCGATTCATCATAGATCTCCACACAATACTTTTTCCATCCGACATGTACCTATGGGACCTACAGTTACTCATCTGTGATGCTTGCAATTCATCATAAAAGTCTCTGCTCGATCCTTTCTCCATGCGACGTGTACCTATGGGACCCTTCTCCATCTGACCTGTGGGACCCGATGGCTTATGTGTCATGTGTACCTATGGGGCCTTTCTCCATCTTCATCTGACCTATGGGACCCGATGGCTTGTGTATCACTTGTGCTTGTGGACCCTTCTCCATTCAACCTGTGGGACCCGACGGCTTGCGTGTCATGTGTACCTATAGGACCCTTCTCTATCTCCATATGGCCTATGGGAACCGACAGCTTGTGGACCTGTTTACACTAAAATTTGGGAGAAGAGCGCAGGAACTCACAGGCTTCCAAGATTGTGCCAATCAAGGAGTCGATTGCATAAGGGTTGATATCAGCCGGTTCGGATGCGACACTGGGATCGGTTCTCTTTGAATGACATCAGCAGATAACAATGATGAGATATGATTGGCATCAGGGAGATACATGTTGGACTCTACAAAGGGGAAAGATTAGGGTCCAAGTTATCTTAAAATAGGAATGTTTTCTTCATACCAAAGATTGTACCGAGTCGTACTCGAGTAGGATTCATGTTTAAGCTCCGGGTATAAATATCAAGCCCCGGCTATTGTAGAACACACAATCAATCCAATACAAGTTACTTACTTTTTTGGCTCCGGCCACCCCTTTAGAGTAGGAGTAGAGTAGATCTTGGTGAGTTCTTCAGCAAGTACTGGCTGCATCGATCTGGTCGACCTCCACTGCTTGTCAGTAAGTACCATCATGGCTTATACCTCTGTTCATACCGCTACATCGATCCGGTCGACCTCCATCTGGCCTGTGTGTCATGTGTACCTAATGGCTTGCGTGTCATGTGTACCTATAGGATCCTTCTCCATCTCCATCTGGCCTGTGGGACCTGACAGCTTGTGGACCTATTTACACCAAAATTTGGGAGAAGAGCGCGGGAACTCATAGGCTTCCAAGATTGTGCCAATCAAGGAGTCGATTGCGTAAGGGTTGATATCAGCCAGTTCGAATGGGACACTAGGATCGGTTCTCTTTGAATGACATTAGTAGATAACGATGATGAGATATGATTAGCGTCGGGGAGATACATGTTGGACTCTACAAAAGGGGAAAGATTAGGGTCCAAGTTATCTTAAAATAGGAATATTTGCTTCATACCAAAGATTGTACCGAGTCGTACTCGAATAGGATTCATGTTTAAGCTCCGGGTATAAATATCAAACCCAGGCTATTGTAGAACACACAATCAATTCAATACAAGTTACTTACTTTTTCAGCTTCGGCCACCCCTTAGGAGTAGGAGTAGAGTAGATCTCAGTGAGTTCTTCAGCAAGTAGGGCTGCATCGATCCGGTCGACCTCCACTGCGACTCTGGTATAAGTTAGTTATCAATTCTTGTCTAGTTCAAGTAAGACTGCATTGATCCGGTCGACCTACACTGCTCAAACTAGATTAAGGTCAAGTTATCGGCCATCGACCATGCATTAGTGTTTGATTCAATGGCATGGAGATGATGTTGAACTGGTTCGTGCTGATGAGTCTATGAGCATCACAACAGTCGATCTAGTCTTCTAGGAACTAGGAGACTTCGTGTGCTTTTTTGGCAAGTTATGGGAAGGAGGCTTCATTAAAGTTAGCAATGAAAGCCAACAGCTAATGCAAGCGATTGGCTTTGAGAGTTTGTTTTAGTGAATGGTCATGGATTCACGTTAGCCATTGGATTAAGGAAGAATAAGCATTGGTCCTAGAAATGGGCTTCGGCCGACGTATGTGAACGCTACGTCAAATCATAAATAATAGATCTATTAAAGGAGGTTCTATTTCGCTTAATGGGATGCTTGACCTAGGTTGATCAATCGTTTAACCTTTGGTATGATAAGTTCTATGGCAAAATATGTTATCCAAGCATTTGATCAACACTTGATAGCTGATTCGTTTAGTCATTGGCTCTAAGTTGCCGGTTCCAGAAAGGTATTGTCTCTAGTTCAAAAAATGAAAAAAATTCAAAGACATAAAAGCCAATACGATATGTATCGCTTCCAGAGCAAAAAAAACAAAAAGAACAAAAATGTTCATGACACATACAGGGCCATTACACTAAGATACGTTCATGGAAGAGGAGTCTTTGTTCATCAGTTTACCCTAAGTATAAGCTAATTGAAGACCTTGTTCACCACATCTTGAGCAGATGTGATGTCCACAATGGCCTCCGCCGCGATGACAAATTCCTCAAGCAAATCCTCATGCTCCTCGGGGCTGTCGCCCATTAGGAAACCAGTCTCCATGGCATGGAGCTCATACCTAGTCTAGACTTGCATCATGGTTAGTGCCATCGCCGCACCATGACAAACACCATAGAGGGCGATCTCCTAAACACGGGTCAGAACGTCATTCAGGCGAACATTGATAAGAGAGCCCCGGGCATTGACTGCATCCATGGCCGTGTTCGTCGCTAGTTGGAGAGACTCCAACTGCATTGTCAGGGCTAACAATCATAGGAACATAAGGACTATCAAGATAAAGACAGTGGAAATCAGAATGGAAGCATTCATGGAACTCATCTTACCTGGCCATCGCGGCGTCAGAGTCGACCAGCTGCGCTTGAATGGCACTGGCCTCCTCCTCGGCTGCATGAAGGGCAGCCTGAGAGACCCCAAGGTGGATCTCAAGCTAACCATTCTCCCAAGTCACCTTAGAATAGTGGTTCTAAGCCGCCCTCCACTCTCAAAGAAAATGCCAGGCGTCATCACCGTTGTATGAGTTAGAGGAGTTCGACGATGAGGCCGGCGTGGAAGATGCAGCTTCAGAGGGCTCACTAGCCCTGGGAAGAGGACGAAGGCTGTGATTCATGATGAACCTATAGGTGAATCAGAAGAGATCATCATCATGAACAGATGATGTCAATCTTCCCTCATGCGTCGAAGGCGCTGGTTCATCGGCATGTTCTCCTCTAGGATCTCCTCCACCGCACGCTTGCCGCGGTTCTCCTCACCGACCATGGAGTTGATTGGATCTATGAGAAGGGAGGACGCCTGCTATAGTGTTCTATGAGGGTAGAGAAATGTAGAGGAATATGAATGGTTGCAAATGTGGATGTGCTCGAGGTCGAAACCCTCAGCCAGTATTTGAAGACACGAAGCGAAGAGGCGGACGCCTTAGGACGAGCAAAAGGCAACCGCAATTAGTAGAAGGCGAAGCACCACGTTGCCAATGCCAAAGAAAATACAGTGCTGGGTGATTAAGGACAAAAAGATCAGGGGGTTCGCTTAATGAAGGCCATGTTTTCAGACTTAATTGAATTCGAATAAGAAGTCTAGGATAGGCTGTTTCAAATTGGCTCTTTAGCCAAAACAAGAAGTACAATTAGGTGATGGAGAGTATGATTGATCCTACACAAGGCACGTGTTAACATATAGATTACAAAGCTAGAACATCCTAGATTGCATTCAGTACTTCTAGCCAAATAGCATAAGCTTTTGCAATTTGTTGCTTATCTTCTTCGGCTGATCTAGGAATGTCCTCAAGGCTGCTACGATTGACCTTGCCTTCTCTGACTTTGGCCAGCAGTTCATGCTTATCTGTTTGATGACAACAGGTATTTGGTGTAACACCCTAGGTGTTTGGCTTCCACACTTGCACTTGCATTTCATGGACATGAGCATCATTCATCCATTCATGAGCTTATATTACATGAAACATGTTTTCGAAACATTGCAACATATTGTTATATTTCATGTGTGCTTGTTTTATGAAATGAATAGTGTGCAACACTCAAGTGCAACATGTGCAACTCACTTTAGTGAAACATGGTTAGTTAGTACTATGCAACAAAATCATGAAACATGTGAAACATGACTTTGAAACAAAGGCAACATTTCACTTGTTCTTCCTTGTTTCAATGCTTGTGATACTTGATTTTGGTGTGACCAATGTGTGGTGTGGCTAATTATTCTCTTAAGAAACTTAGTTATACTTAGAAAGTCATTAGGAACAATGTTCATGTTGATCACTTTGTCCTAATTAGGTTCCCAAGTCATGGTTTGACCATTATGGACCCCTAGAGCTCCTGAGTTTGACTATTTAAAAAGTGTAGCTTAGAGTGTTTGCATGTTTGAGCAACCTAAAGCAAAGTTGTAGCAAATTATCTAAGGAACAAAAGTTATTTTATGACCAACTCATGAAAATGTGCAGAACATGCTCAAAAAGGTCCCACAAGTCAGTGTTGAGGGCTGATTCAACACTTAGAAAATTTTCTAAGTATGGATTGCAATTTCAGTTTCGTGTACTCAACTTTGGCATGATTTTTCTCATGATCCTTTGAGAATTAGGTCTTGGTCCTTTAATAGGAATTGAAGATGGTATGTAGGGCTACAACTTTCATGTATATTGTTTTCATTGATTCTTCACGGTTTAGGAGATCAAGCGCTGTCAATTCTTGCTGTCAGGCTCGGTCGGTTTCACTGAAACGAAGCTACAGTGTTCGACAGGTTTCAGAACTCGATGGCCGTGCGTCGCCGGCCATCTGACCGTGCTGGCCACATTGGGCTACTGCATGCCAACATAGGCCCCAGCATCCGCTCATGGTTCCCTAGCGCTCGCATTCACTCTCTTTCGCCTCCACTCGCTCACCGCAGCACCGAAACAGCAGCGCAGCACCGCTCCGCCATTGCTGCTGAGCAAGCCGCCATCACCTAGCTCACTTGTCGCAGCAAAATCGACGCCTCCAGCTAGCCCAAAGCTCCGCCGTGTCCTCCTCTACCTCCTCCACCTCTTAGCTGAGCCTATTGAGTCGAGGTGAGGTCACATTTGCCACTTCCACCGCCACCACCATGAGCGTGACCTCGCCGAAGTTCGAGGCCGCCGCGGTCGAGATAGCTAGGATCCCTCTCGTCCTTCCCTAGTCTCCGTCTTAGCTCCACCGTCATTCGCCGTTGTTCGTGCGATGATGTAGTCTGCTCCATCTGTCCGGTCAGGCCAGAACGTGGCCACGCGTCGCCGTGCGCCATGGTCGAGCCGCCGAGCTCCATGGTTGGAGTACTTAGAGGATGGTAGCAAGCGTGATTAGGGCACCAATCAACGCGGGAGGTCATGGCAGTCACGGAGGTACCCTCGGTGTCGCCGGAGAAGCCGCCATTGGCGAGCTTCATCGCTACCGCGCCATTGCAAGCGCCGTCCCTGTTTCCTTTCATTGACCGGTGGCGTAGTCTGACACGCGGGTCCCACGCGTCAGTGACCATTTAGCAGTAGGATAGTTCAAATGTCCTAGTTTTTGTGCTATTTTGTAAAATGTGTATCTCCAAATTGGTAGATCCAAATGGGGTGATTCCAATTTTGTTAGGATCTTGATGAAGTCTAGTATTTAGGAAAAATATGACATGAACACTTGAAGTGGAAATTTTGGATGAATTAAATAGGAACTTGAAATGTGTTTTTAAATGCATGCAAACTTGTTTAAATTATATCTTGAGTTTCTGTGCTCCAAAAATTATGAACTTTTGTGGGTAAGCTATTCTTGCTTAGTAGAAGCTTTGGTAAAAATTTGAGAGTCATTTTATGTATGGTTTTTGAGTTATAGATTTTCCTTTTATCATTGATTGATACTTGTGTGAATTTTTGTAAATTATCTAGGAATCCAATGACCATGAAATTTTGTGGAGAGTATCCTAGTATCTTAAGGATGCTAGGAAAAATATAAAATCTATTGCTTAACACTTTTCACTAAGGTTTCCTAATTATGTCATTTTAAGCCATTATGTCTTATCATTTTTGTGTAGGCTGTTATAATTGCTCGATTGGTGTGAAATTATTATAGTAGCCTACTTAGAGCATGTAGTACCTACTGTAATTTTTGTAGATTAAATGGTGCAGTTGGCATATATATTTATTATTCCTCTTAAATAATTAAATAAATTACGAAAGGTATTAAAAGAAATGATTTGGTGATGAACACCTTACTTTCTGGTGTTCTTGTGACATGTGTGATGAGTGAGTAAAGTTAGTTTTGTCCAATTATATGTTTGCAACATAAGTTAATAATTAATTTTTCTGCGTCGTGTCTTTCGGGACAGTTCTGGGGACTTTACAAAGTTCCCCATGATAATTTGGTTTGTTGTGAATGTGGTGAATACAAAAGTTGTATATAACTTATGTATCTAGCTCCTGTCAAAATTTGATGGCATTTGGCCTAGTAGTTTAGGAGCTACCGCTGTTCAAAGTTTGATTCCAGAGTTGCTTGTTCTCTGTCTTGTTTGGACCTGATCATGTAATTCTGTAAATTCGACCTGGTAAAGGTTGTAATCATGCTTTGAGGTTTGAAAATTAATTGTATACAATTTCTTAAGCTTTCTAAATTGTCTTATTGCATGTCATTTGGATTTTTAAATCTCCAGTTATGGCCAGTTTACTGTACCGCTATATAGTTCCTATTTTGCTGAAATACAAATGCTTGTGTGTATGCTTTGTTGCAATGTTCTTGTTGATTGTTTAGGGGCTAGCCTAACTTGAGAACATGCTTAGGTGCAGGTGCTAGGTCCTTAACTGAAGATGAGAAATTATACATTAGGTTGTATAAACTTGGTAAGTTAAAGTGATTTGAATAGAGCTTAAGTTGGAATATGCGGACTGCAGTGAGCATGTGCATTCCCCGAGCATCCCTAACTTCATTCATGCGCATCCATGATATTTATCTTGCACATTCATGCAATAGGTGTGCCGGAGGGAGTGACGCTGCTGGAGTTTGAGGGAGCTAACCAGGAGGAGGAGCCCGAGGTGCAGGAAATCGACGCAGCAGCCGCCGAGGAGGAGTTGCCCGAGTGCCCTGACCACCAACTGTCCTCTTTCCTAAAAGGCAAGCCCCGAAGCATATTAAGCCTCCCATGTTTTTACAAATACCTTGAGTATCTTTTATTCATTGATGATGCATTAAGTATAGGAATTGGTTGGAACCAATTGTTGCATTATATATCCATCCTTGTCCATATATCGCACTGGAATCCTATTTAAGTTTAGGAACGGGTTAAATGCTTAGCCATGCTTAGTGCGGTAGAAGTCAGGTGATTTCCTATCACCTACGAGCTTTAGGATGTGGTGGATCACGGTTGGCTATATTTGCTATCGTGGAAAAGAACCATGTTAATAATGAATTAAGACCGGGCGAAGTCTTGTGTAGGATTGGACATAGTGACTCCGTCTGTGTCATTTAAGGACCGATACGCTGTATGTCCTTATGTCATGTTGAATACAGCCTAACACTTAGCTGGCCTGATAAGTCGTTCCGACTATGAAGCCTAGTAGCTCGATTCAGGCCAGGGGACGCGAGCAGGGGTCCGCAATCTAGATGGAAGTAAGGATGTGCAGGGAGCCATTGGCGTAAGCCCAAGGGCGGGTTAAGTCACCGAGCACTCATGGCAGAGTGGTTCTCTGATTTTGCGGCACTGTTCGGACTCGTGACTTCTGAATTGTACCAATGGTGACTTGTTTGCGACCCTGACGGGGGAAGCAATGTTTGTGTTAGGAATACCCCTCCAGCTAGATAGGAATCGATTCGAATCGCTTGTCTCTCCCAGATAGTGAGTACTTGACTGAGCAGCGACAACATAGATTCAATTAATCTAACGATATGGTTAAATGGATGATGATGATAATGTTGCCACGATTTATACCTGATATGGTTATTAATGTTTGCATCTTAATCAAATGATTGCTTAGTACAGGTGCTAATATAGATGACAGGTTAATGGCTAAAAGTCACTGCTAGTTCAGGTTAAGAGTTGATCACTATTACTTATGCTTTTCCGCAAAAAGAAAGTGTCAGCCAGATCCACTAAATTAAGCTATGCATAATCCTTGGTGTCATTTGTTTTGGTTTCCGATGGGTAAGTCTAGCTGAGTACATTCTCAGTACTCAGGGTTTATTCCCTCTTGTTGTAGATGACCTTCTATATCAAGGATTATGTAAGTATTGTCTCCACCCGGCGGGTGACGAAGACTAGATCATGGGCATGATCTCTATTTCTCTTATCTGAATGCTTTTGCGGGTTGTGATCAACAAACCAGTATTTGTATTTGAACTCGGGTGTGTAAGTTAAACTATTTGCTTCCATGTACTTTACAAGACTTGTTTTGTAATAACGATGATTCTGAGGTGTTGTAACCTATTTGTAAACCATCTGTGAAATGTTGTAACATACGATATGTTATGTTGAATTACTATGATCTTGGTTGTATGCAAGTTGGTTTGAAATCCTTCGAGATTTCAGTTGGCTACCGGGTTTATATGGGCTCAAGTGCGAGAATTTGATCATTTTCGGCGATTGTTTTTGTACTTGTGCTCTTATAAATTGGTCGGTTCTATGACAGCTGGTATTAATTTAATACAAAAGCTTTTGTTGTGAAAATGATTTTCCAACTTATAGTTATATATAAGTGTTCAAAAATCAAAATTTTTATGGTGTACTAGGTGATCACATCCTTTGTAGCCCACTTAAGGACTTCTAGGTGGCTTATATATAATTACTAATTTGGGGGGAAATTGATTGTTTCTATTTCGTCGTCCATGTGGCATGATATTGCATGGGTGCCATTCGCTTGAATGGTAATGTATGGGTCAATTGCCTCTACGCTAAGGTAAGTGTGAGTTGTGAGATCATGACCGTCCAACTGTCGGTCTAGGGGAGAGTTAGTTGTGGTTACTAGAGTATTTACATGTTGCATACATGTATATATGAAGGTACTTAATTGTGGGTACATCTGTCGGGTAGTTTGGGTACCAAAGTATATATATCTGGGGATATATATATGGAAAGTATCTTAGTTACTACTTGTGTTATTAGCATTATATCTTGTTGGGTTGGGCTGCAATGAAGTTTTCTGCAGGTACGCTAACAACGCACCGTATAGAACAACTAGTTACCGCTAATTGAGAGAACGTATGTATGCCACCGTATATTCCGCTAAAACTTAACTTTTCTTAGATTTGTGAGGACGTACAGAACGAGCATGCATCATATTCACTCATGTCATTCATATTGCATTACTCCCTCCCTTATAATTACTTATCCCAAGTATTAAGTCAATCTCTTAGCAAAATAATCCTCTCATGTGAGTTGCATCCCTTTTTGATACAGATGGCCGTGCCCATGTTTCCTACTAGTAGCAGCACCTTTTTGGACCAGTTCGGTACTCCCACCTTGCTCTGGAGGGTGCTTAGTTCAGTTGGGCACCCTGGAGGCACCCCGCTACATGTGGAGGTAGGCGGTACCATTGGGAGATGTACCATGGTACGTCGTGACCTTTATAGTGCCATAGAACCCCATGAGACCATTATGACATGGGTGGAGCATTGAGACTGATGGGCTAAGCCCATGGGAAGCTGCTCAAGTTGCCGCCCTTGATGTGCTAATGGATATAGCACAGAGCTTCGGGGATGAGCTAGTGGGTGGACTAGCTTCATCCATTCCCCGAGTGGCTCCTACTGAGGCTGAGTGGACTCAAGACGTTGGCCAAGCCTTGGTTCGAGGCCATGGTGAACGGGTTCAAAGCGACAATGCTGGAATGAGTGCTATGATGGCAGTCTTGAAGCTTTGTCGAGTAAGGTAGGACACCCTTTCTAGTGTACTAGAAGAAGCTAGCAAGGCAATGGCAGCCCAGCACAAGTTCAGGTTGCATGCCCGCAAGTATCGTCGTAGGGCAGATGCATGTGGGCGAGCTCAGCAAGAAGTAGATGAGATTCGAGGTATTGCAAATTATCGTCTGTAACAGTGGGGTCAAACAGCACGCGAGAGAGACGAGCTTCATAACCAGCTGATGAACCTCACTATAGAGAGAGACGAGGCCGCATAGGAGTTGGATCGTGTGACCCATCATAGAGATGCAGCTTTAGAGTTAGCAGAAGAAAGACGTCAGGGTTGGATTATGGCTAACCACAATGCTTTCCAAAGGGAGCAAGAACTCCAAGAACAGCTTGAAGAGCTTTAGGTTGAGCACCATCAACTGAACAACCGTCTGTTTCCTATTCCTCACCCCATACCAAGGTATCCTAATGTGGGTGGACCTCAAGTGATTGAGGCCGATGAAGAAGAAGAGGACGTGCAGATGGATGACAATGCAGCTGAACCTGCAAATGAAGAAGAAGAGGAAGATCCAGAAGAAGTCCAAGGTGTCTCCGATGTGGACAGCAATCACTACGATGAGTAGTTAGATTGCAAGTCTCACTAGTTTAAGCTGTTGCAGTCATTGATGTAATGGACTTAAGTACAATGAATGATGTTGGATGTACCTTTTAATTCGAACTTGGCATGTAATGTACTTTAATTCGTTCCCTTCGGGATGCGTACCTTGATGGTTAAGTTTAAAACTTGTCATGTTGGAATGCACTGCATATGGCGCTAGTAAGTGGATTGATGATGTGGTGATTGGAGAATGAATTATTGCCTCTATTTATTGTATGAAGTTTTCATTCTCCCCAGTAAATTTAGTTTGGTGTAATTACATTGATCCTCTCCAATGTGCTAACATCACCAATAATTACTGGTTGCGCATGGTTGCAGATGCCTCGCACTCATTCCACTGGTGCGGCTGGTGATGATGATGACCTTCCACCACCACCACCACCCACACCAACAGAATTGATGGCAATTCTTGCGGAAGGACAGCGCACTATGGCTGAGGCTCTCCGCACGATTGCAAATCATGATGGTCGTGGTGCACGCCAAGGACTGGAACCAAATCAATACAGTGACTTCAAGGACTTCCTTGACACGAAACCCCTGATCTTCCAGGAGGCTGAGGAGCCCCTACAAGCTGATGAGTGGTTGAACACTCTTGAGAAGAAGTTTCATCTACTTCGCTTGACTGAGGTGCTAAAGACTGAGTATGCATCTCACCAACTGCATGGACCAACGGGTATTTGGTGGAGCCATCATTGATCCACTATGCCTGCTAATGCCCAAATCACTTGGGATCAGTTCAAGTCTACTTTCAGGGGAAATTATATTCCTCCTGGTCTCATGGCAATCAAGCATATGGAGTTCATGAAGCTGACCTAGGGGAACAAGAGCTTGAATGAATACCTGTAGGCTTTCAATAACCTTGCAAGGTATGCTACTGAGTTTGTTGACACTGATGCCAAAAAGATCGCTAGTTTCAAGCGGGGACTTAGCCGCAAATTGATGAAACCATGGGAATTGTAAGTGTGCTCATTTTAATGAGTTTGTGAGTGATGCTTTATCGCAAGAGAACAACAATGTTGTATATGCTGCTTCAAAGAATCATAAGAGGGCCTATGAGGTGGGTGCCTCACAATCCAAGGCTCTAGTCACACAGAGGGCTCCATTCTATCCTCCAGCATCAGCTGCTAAATTCCACCCACCGCTGAAGAAAAATCCAGGCAAGACTAGATTTCGCAAGGCCTTTACAGTTGCTCTTCCCAAGGGCACTACCAGTCAAGGCAGTTCCAATGTTCTGCCAAGCAACATGCCATGCTAGAACTGCAACAAGCCAGGCCACTGGTCGAGGAAGTGTCCTTACCCCAAGAAGAATAACTACCAAGGTGGCCGTCAGGGATAGGTGAACCACACTAATATTGCTAATATTCTGGCAGGAGAGGTGGTAACAGCTGGTAAGTTCCTGGTTGATCAATACCCTATAGTTGTACTATTTGATTCAGGTGCTTCGCATTCTTTTATTAGTCCCACATTTGCATCCAAGTTTATGCAGAAAACATATACTGTTGAGGGTGAGGGTTATTGTATTAGGGCTGCTAGTGGTACTATCCCAACCAAGCTTGTAGTTGGGGACATACAATTTGAGATAGAGTAGCGAAGTTATCAGCTGATCTGGTAGTTTTACTGGGGCTGAGTATCGATGTGATATTGGGAATGAACTGGATGAGCATTCATGGAGTGCTTATCGATACATCGACTAGAGTAGTCATGCTCAGAGATCCTAGTAATTAGGAGGGTTTTCTAGTACAGCTACCCAGGGACATTAATCTTTCTTGTACAACTAATGTGGTGCAAGTTAAGGCTATGGCAGATATCCCTGTCGTGTGTGATTTTCCATATGTTTTTCCTGATGATTTGCCTAGATTGCCCCCAGATCGAGACGTGGAGTTCAAGATAGAGTTGCTACCCGGTACAGCGCCCATCTCTAGAAGGCCGTATAGGATGCCTCCCAATGAACTAGCCGAACTTAAGATCCAGTTGAATGAACTTCTAAAGAAAGGCCTTATCCATCCTAGTTCATCTCCATGGGGGTGCCCAGCTATCTTTGTGAAGAAGAAAGATCAATCACTATGCATGTGTGTAGATTATAGGCCTTTGAATGCAGTTACAATCAAGAATAAGTACCCTCTACCATGTATAGATATCTTATTTGATCAATTGTCTAAAGCAAAAGTCTTTTCCAAGATTGATTTGAGGTCTGGTTATCATTAAATCAAAATTCAGCCTGAGGATGTTCCAAAATTGACATTCTCCACAAGATACGGTCTGTATGAGTACCTTGTTATGTCTTTTGGATTGACCAATGCCCCTGCACACTTTAAGTATCTGATGAATTCGGTGTTTATGTTTGAGTTGGACAAATTTGTGGTGGTATTTATAGATGATATCTTAGTCTATTCTGAGAATGAAGAAGATCACATTGAACATTTGCGAGTGGTTCTCACCAGACTACGGGAACACAAGCTTTATGCAAAGTTCAGCAAATGTGAATTCTGGCTTCGTGAGGTACCTTTTCTTGGACACGTGTTGTCCGATGGTGGAATTATGGTGGATCCCACCAAGGTGCAAGAAGTGTTGAACTAGAAGGCTCCCATCTTAGTGCACGAGGTTCAGAGTTTTCTAGGGTTGGCTGGCTATTATCGTCGCTTCATCCCAGATTTCTCTAAAATAGCCAAGCCTATGACTCGGTTGCTGCAAAAAGACATGAAGTTTGTCTAGACTTCCGAGTGTGATGCGGCTTTCCACACCCTGCGAACTCTTCTAACTTCAGCTCTGGTTTTGGCACAACTGGATATCGAGAAACCTTTCAATGTGTTCTATGATGCATCAGGTATAGGTTTAGGAGGTGTTCTTATGCAAGAGGGTAGAGTCATTGCTTATACCTCTCGCCAACTTCAGAAGCATGAGGTGAACTATCCAACGCATGACTTGGAACTCGCTGTAGTTGTTCATGCTTTGAAGGCCTAGAGACATTATTTGCTCGGCAATGTGTGCAACATCTACACTGATCATAAAAGTCTTAAGTACATCTTCACTCAACCAGAGTTGAATATGCGTCAGAGAAGATGGCTTGAGTTGATCAAGGATTATAACCTCCAAGTGCACTATCACCCTGGCAAGGCAAACATTATCGCGGATGCCTTAAGCAGGAAATCTCATTGCCACTCTTTGATTGAAAGTGACTTCCATTTGTCAAAACTCCTTCATCCTGCAGTCCTTTACAACATCACTGTTAGTTGTACTCTACAGAGTCGAATTATTGAGCTACAGAAGATAGATCTAGGTGTGTTCCACATCAAGCGCAAGATGAAAGAGCAAGAAACCTAAGCATTTTTGGGTAGATGAGCATGATGTGTTATGGTTCAAGGATAGGTTGGTGGTTCCAAAGGATAGAGAGCTTAGAAATCAAATCATATCCGAAGCCCATTCCTCTAAATTATCTATTCATCTAGGTAGTAGCAAAATGTATCATGATTTGAAGCCTCGCTTTTGGTGGACCAAAATGAAGAAAGAGATAGCTGCTTATGTGGCTAGGTGTGACACTTGTTGTCGAGTCAAAGCTGTGCACATGAAAGCTAGATTACTTCAGCCACTCTCTATTCCAGGTTGGAAATAGGAGGAGATAAGTATGGATTTTATTGTAGGACTCCCTGCTACTCAGAGGAATTTTAACTCCATTTGGGTGATTGTAGACCATCTAACCAAGTCTGCACACTTCATTCCTGTCCGCATAGATTTCCATCCAACTGACTATGCGGAGTTGTATTTTAATCAGATAGTCCGACTTCATGGGATACCTCGTACTATTGTCTCTGATAGAGGACCACAGTTCACTGCTCGCTTTTGGGAGCACTTACACAGATTATTAGGAACTAAGTTAGTAAGAAGTTCTACCTATCATCCTCAAACCAATGGACAAACTGAATGAGTTAATCAAATTTTAGAAGATATGTTGAGAGCATGTGTCATCTCGGCTAAGGGTTCATGGGAAAAGTGGTTGCCCCTAGCTAAATTCTTGTACAATAATAGTTATCAAGAGAGTATCAAGATGGCACCATTTGAAGCTTTGTATGGCCGAAAGCGTAGAACCCCGTTGAATTAGGTAGAAGTCGGTGAAAGGAGATATTATGGAATTGATTTTGTTCAAGAAGCCGAAGAACAAGTCCGTACTATCCAAACCCATATGGCCGTAGCTCAAGCTAGGCAGAAAAGTTATGTTGATCGACATAGAAAACCTATTGAGTTCGAAGTTGGAGACTTTGTTTATCTGAAAGTCTCACCCATGAAGAGTGTCCAACGCTTTGGTGTGAAGCGAAAGCTTGCGCTGAGATATGTTGGGCTGTTTGAAATCATTGGACAAAGTGGAAAGGTAGCATACAAGATCCAATTACCTCCTAAGATGAGTGCTATCTTCAATGTCTTTCATATATCCCAATTGAAGAAATGTCTTCGCATCCCTGAAGAGAGAGTTCCACTGGGGGATATCGAGTTAAAATCTGATTTGACCTTTGAAGAAAAGCCAGTCCGAGTAATTGACACTCATGAGCGAGTGACTCGAAGTAGGCTGGTCAAGTTTTACAAAGTCATGTGGAGTAATCAGGGTAGTGAACGCGATGCAACGTGGAAAAGAGAAGATTATTTGAGGGACGGTTATAAGGAATTCTATCAACAATGGTACGCTTGTCAAATCTCGGGACGAGATTTTTATAAGGGGGGAGGGCTGTAACACCCCAGGTGTTTGGCTTCCACACTTGCACTTGCATTTCATGGACATGAGCATCATTCATCCATTCATGAGCTTATATTGCATGAAACATGTTTTTGAAACATTGCAACATATTGTTATATTTCATGTGTGCTTGTTTTATGAAATGAATAGTGTGCAACACTCAAGTGCAACATGTGCAACTCACTTTAGTGAAACATGGTTAGTTAGTACTATGCAACAAAATCATGAAACATGTGAAACATGACTTTGAAACAAAGGCAACATTTCACTTGTTCTTCCTTGTTTCAATGCTTGTGATACTTGATTTTGGTGTGACCAATGTGTGGTGTGGCTAATTATTCTCTTAAGAAACTTAGTTATACTTAGAAAGTCATTAGGAACAATGTTCATGTTGATCACTTTGCCTAATTAGGTTCCCAAGTCATGGTTTGACCATTATGGACCCCTAGAGCTCCTGAGTTTGACTATTTAAAAAGTGTAGCTTAGAATGTTTGCATGTCTGAGAAACCTAAAGAAAAGTTGTAGAAAATTATCTAAGGAACAAAAGTTATTTTATGACCAACTCATGAAAATGTACAGAACATGCTCAAAAAGGTCCCGCAAGTCAGTGTTGAGGGCTGATTCAACACTTAGAAAATTTTCTAAGTATGGATTGCAATTTCAGTTTCGTGTACTCAACTTTGGCATGATTTTTCTCATGATCCTTTGAGAATTAGGTCTTGGTCCTTTAATAGGAATTGAAGATGGTATGTAGAGCTACAACTTTCATGTATATTGTTTTCACTGATTCTTCACAGTTTAGGAGATCAAGCGCTGTCAATTCTTGCTGTCAGGCTCAGTCGATTTCACTGAAACGAAGCTACAGTGTTCGACAGGTTTTAGAACTCGACGGTCCGCGTGTACGCCGCGCATCGCCGGCCGTCAGACTATGCTAGCCACGTCGGGCTGTCGCGCGCCAACACAGGCCCCAGCATCCGCTCGTGGTTCCCAGTGCTCGCATTCACTCTCTTTCACCTCCGCTCGCTCGCCGCAACACCGAAACAACAGCGCAGCACCGCTCCGCCATTGCAGCCGAGAAGCCACCATCGCCTTGCTCACTCGCCGCCGCAAAATCGACGCCTCTAGCTAACCCAAAGCTCCGCCGTGTCCTCCTCTACCTCCTCCACCTCTTAGCTGAGCCTATTGAGTCAAGGTGAGGGCACATTTGCCACTTCGGCCACCACCGCCATGAGCGTGACCTCGCCGGAGTTCGAGGCCGCCGTGGTCGGGATAGCTAGGATCCCTCTCGTCCTTCCCTAGTCTTTGTCTTAGCTCCACCATCATTCGTCGTTGCTCGTGTGATGATGTAGTTAGCTCCGTCGGTCCGGTCAGGCCAGAACGTGGCCGTGCACCGCCGTGTGCCATGGCCGAGCCACCGAGCTCTGTGGCTAGAGTACTTAGAGGACGGTAGCAAGCGCGATTAGGGCACCAATCAACGCGGGAGGTCGTGGTGGTCATGGAGGTACCCTCGGTGTCGCCGGAGAAGCTGTCGTCGGTGAGCTTTGCCACTGCCGCGCCGTCGCAAGCGCCATCCCCTATTTCCTTCCGCTGACCGGTGAGGTCGTCTGACACGCTGATACCACGAGTCAGTGACCGTTTAGCAGTAGGATAGTTCAAATTTCCCAGTTTTTGTGCTGTTTTGCAAAATGTGTATCTCCAAATTGGTAGATCCAAATGGGGTGATTCCAATTTTGTTAGGATCTTGGTGAAGTCTAGTATTTAGGAAAAATATGACATGAACACTTGAAGTGGAAATTTTGGATGAATTAAATAGGAACTTGAAATGTGTTTTTAAATGCATGCAAACTTGTTTAAATTATATCTTGAGTTTCTGTGCTCCAAAAATTATGAACTTTTGTGGGTAAGCTATTCTTGCTTAGTAGAAGCTTTGGTAAAAATTTGAGAGTCATTTTATGTATGGTTTTTGAGTTATAGATTTTCCTTTTATCATTGATTGATATTTGTGTGAATTTTTGTAAATTATCTAGGAATCCAATGACCATGAAATTTTGTGGGGAGTATCCTAGTACCTTAAGGATGCTAGGAAAAATATAAAATCTATTGCTTGACACTTTTCACTAAGGTTTCCTAATTATGTCATTTTAAGCCATTATGTCTTATCATTTTTGTGTAGGCTGTTATACTTGCTCAATTGGTGTGAAATTATTATAGTAGCCTACTTAGAGCATGTAGTGCCAACTGTAATTTTTGTAGATTAAATGGTGCAGTTGGCATATATATTTATTATTCCTCTTAAATAATTAAATAAATTACGAAAGGTATTACAAGAAATGATTTGGTGATGAACACCTTACTTTCTGGTGTTCTTGTGACATGTGTGATGAGTGAGTAAAGTTAGTTTTGTCTAATTATATGTTTGTAACATAAGTTAATAATTAATTTTTCTGCGTCGTGTCTTTCGGGACAGTTCTGGGGACTTTACAAAGTTCCCCATGATAATTTGGTTTGTTGTGAATGTGGTGAATACAAAAGTTGTATATAACTTATGTATCTAGCTCCTGTCAAAATTTGATGGCATTTGGCCTAGTAGTTTAGGAGCTACCGCTGTTCAAATTTGATTCCAGAGTTGCTTGTTCTCTGTCTTGTTTGGACCTGATCATGTAATTCTGTAAATTCGACCTGGTAAAGTTTGTAATCATGCTTTGAGGTTTGAAAATTAATTGTATACAATTTCTTAAGCTTTCTAAATTGTCTTATTGCATGTCATTTGGATTTCTAAATCTCCAGTTATGGCCAGTTTACTGTACCACTATATAGTTCCTATTTTGCTGAAATACAAATGCTTGTGTGTATACTTTGTTGCAATGTTCTTGTTGATTGTATAGGGGCTAGCCTAACTTGAGAACATGCTTAGGTGCAGGTGCTAGGTCCTTAACTGAAGACGAGCAATTATACATTAGGCTTGTATAAACTTGGTAAGTTAAAGTGATTTGAATAGAGCTTAAGTTGGAATATGCGGACTGCAGTGAGCATGTGCATTCCCCGAACATCCCTAACTTCGTTCATGCGCATCCATGATATTTATCTTGCATATTCATGCAATAGGTGTGCTGGAGGGAGTGACGCTGCTGGAGTTCAAGGGAGCCAACTAGGAGGAGGAGCCCGAGGTGCAGGAAATCGACGCAGCAGCCTGCCGAGGAGGAGTTGCCCGAGTGCCCTGACCACCAACTGTCCTCTATCCTGAAAGGCAAGCCCTGGAGCATATTAAGCCTCCCATGTTTTTACAAATACCTTGAGTATCTTTTATTCATTGATGATGCATTAAGTATAGGAATTGGTTGGAACCAATTGTTGCATTATATATCCATCCTTGTCCATATATCGCACTAGAATCCTATTTAAGTTCAGGAACGGGTTAAATGCTTAGCCATGCTTAGTGCGATAGAAGTCAGGTGATTTCCTGTCACCTACGAGCTTTAGGATGTGGTGGATCACGGTTGGCTATATTTGCTATCGTGGAAAAGAACCATGTTAATAATGAATTAAGACCGGACGAAGTCTTGTGTAGGATTGGACATAGTGACTCCGTCTGTGTCGTTTAAGGACCGATACGCTGTACATCCTTATGTCATGTTGAACATAGCCTAACACTTAGCTGGCCTGATAAGTCATTCCGACTACGAAGCCTAGTAGCTTGATTCAGGCCGGGGACGCGAGCAGGGGTCCGCAATCTAGATGGAAGTAAGGATGTGCAGGGAGCCATTGGCGTAAGCCCAAGGGCGGGTTAAGTCACCGAGCACTCATGGCAGAGTGGTTCTCTGATTTTGCGGCACTGTTCAGACTCGTGACTTCTGAATTGTACCAACGGTGACTTGTTTGCGACCCTAACGGGGGAAGCAATGTTTGTGTTAGGAATACCCCTCCAGCTAGATAGGAATCGATTCGAATCGCTGTCTCTCCCGGATAGTGAGTACTTGACTGAGCAGTGACAACGTAGATTCAATTAATCTAACGATATGGTTAAATGGATGATGATGATAATGTTGCCACGATTTATACCTGATATAGTTATTAATGTTTGCATCTTAATCAAATGATTGCTTAGTACATGTGCTAATATAGATGATAGGTTAATGGCTAAAAGTTACTGCTAGTTCAGGTTAAGAGTTGATCACTATTACTTATGCTTTTCCGCAAAAAGAAAGTGTCAGCCAGATCCACTAAATTAAGCTATGCATAATCCTTGGTGTCATTTGTTTTGGTTTCCGATGGGTAAGTGTAGCTGAGTACATTCTCGTACTCAGGGTTTATTCCCTCTTGTTGCAGATGACCTTCTATATCAAGGATTCTGTAAGTATTATCTCCACCCGGCGGGTGACGAAGACTAGATCATGGGCATGATCTCTGTTTCTCTTATCTGAATGCTTTTGCGGGTTGTGATCAGCAAACCAGTATTTGTATTTGAACTTGGGTGTGTAAGTTAAACTATTTGCTTCCGCGTACTTTACAAGACTTATTTTGTAATAACGATGACTCTGAGGTGTTGTAACCTATTTGTAAACCATCTGTGAAATGTTGTAACGTACGATATGTTATGTTGAATTACTATGATCTTGGTTGTATGCAAGTTGGTTTGAAATCCTTCGAGATTTCAGTTGACTACCGGGTTTATATGGGCTCAAGTGCGAGAATTTGATCGTTTCGGCGATTGTTTTTGACTTGTGCTCTTATAAATTGGTCGGTTATGTGACATTTGGGCTAGGGTGGACTTGAGATGATCAATGGTAGCCTTCACATTTTCTAGCCCCCTCTCAAGTTCTGCACGCTTGATTTCTAGTTTGGACAATTCTAAATCGGTCCTGAGGGAGGAATTCTTTAGATCATCAATCAACTGTGTTAGCTCTTTAGCCTCTTGCTTGTTGAAGTGCCGCTTGGCCAGTAAAGTTTCATGATCGGACATATTCCTCTGAGCCTTTTTCACCTTCAGGGCTTGAACCTCAAAGATGGATAAAGATGATAAGACTTTGGAGAGAAATGGGGATGGATTGTTCTTGATGGCCAAGAGGACCCCCTGCATTGAATTGGTGTCTTGGACCAAATTGGCTATATTCTTCTCGAACATTGGCAATACGTCTCTTAGCCGATTCCTGGTCTCCTCTGACAAAGCTTCCTTAGAAGATGTGGCTGACGAACTGACCTCATCTTCATCCAAATATTCACCAAGATTGAATGAATAACTCAAAGCTAGGAGATCGAGTGCCTATATATAAATCTTGATTAGAAGATTTTGATCAGTTCATGACAAAATGGATGGCAAAGCGAATACAATACCTTTTCTATGATAGCCTCCATCTGAAGAGAAGGGACAGCTGATAATGCACCAGTGATGACTAGTTGAATTGGTCTAAACTTTTCACATTGGTATCTGCAAGTATCAAGGAAAAGTTTTTAGTTCATAATCATTGTAGAAGGATAAAAGGGATGTATGATTTTCTTACTGTCAGTTGTATGCTGAACTAGGGAATCAATAGTCTGAGTGTCGACAGCAACCGATCACCTTTAGTGCCGACAAGATCACCAAGTGGACTATCAGGCTCCTGCCCTTGCATAGGTGTTTCCTTAGGGAGTATCTGGCATGATAAGAAGTCAGATAGAGGATGAAAAACTGAATAAATTGAAAGTTAGAGAAGATACTCCGATAGGCAGCAAGGAGGGAACTCACGTTTTCTACTGTTGTGGAAGCATTGGTCATTTCAACCGAAATTGACTCCTCTTGAGGATCAGTCGATGGGGGCTCAGTTGGTGTTGAATCAAACACCTAGGATAATAGTTCCATAGATTGGGACATAATACTTGATAACTATGAAGGAATGGGATCAGAAAGGCAAACATCGGGTCGAGAAGAAGATGAATTGTTTACCTGAGCAGTTGATGGCCTTGTTCTGTGGAGTCTTTTCCTAGTAGTAGTTTTCTGGGTTGTCCCTTGAGCTGCCTTGCACTTTGAAGGTTGATACGTCATGATAGTAGAGGCAGGCATGAGTTTTCATCAATTTTTTCAGTGAAGGCGCAGCCGATCCCATTCTTGAAACCAGGCCCGGCGACTGGTAATCTATCGAACGCCCCTTCCTATCCAAGCTCAGAGGATCAAATTCAACATCCTGAAAAGATCGATTAGAACAGTTGGTAGAGGAATCCATCGAATGGTTTTTGAAGAGAAATAGCAAATTACCTCTCCATTAGAAGCAAATTCTCCATCCAGGGCTATCACAAAGGATGGACCGATCCACAGAAAAGATGGGAGCGCTATTCCTGCCACCAGGAGTCAAAAAGAGTGGAAGATAGGTTGACTCTGATCTAGTCATGCAAACAGAGGGAAGGAAGATTAGATCCTAGTTGAAAAACTCTAGAGGCTTCTAGTACTTCACTAATATCTTCTTGTGGCTTCAATAAGTTCTTAAAAATAGCTGAGGAGGCAATTGACCTGAAACCAAACTGATGAGCTACAAAGGATGGGTTGTAAAACTCATAAGTTGGAAGGTTGCCTAGAATGAAAGAGCATGTAGCCATTTTGCCACGGCCATGATGAAACTCGGCTAGAAGAACATAGGGCTTGATGAAAGAATTGAAGATTGTGGCTACCGCATCGTCCAAATAGCCTGACTCAAATTGAAACTTGAATGGGAAGGTTAGATCATCATTCTCATCATCATATGGTAGCCAAGTCAGGATGTCTATGTCAAACCCTCTGTAGAACTTCTTGAAGAGATGACCAATGTCAAAATCAATTGTTATGGCCGATGCAGCCTCACCATAGCTCATGCACTGCCGAGTTCTTCCTTCTTCACCTCTATATTCCTCATCAAAGTGGGAAGAAGGGAAGCTTAGGCTTTTGAGTTTCAGACCTCACAAACTTGTGCATATACAGGTTAAGCCACGATTGTATTAACCACCAAGGGCCACTGACAGTATGCACTAGTTCATTCTTCAGTAAGTGGGCAGTCACCTGGTACATCAGATGATAAGCGGCTCCTAGCAGATACTTTCCAAGAGGGATATCTTTGCCTAATGCTAGGTACTCCACCATGAGTTTGTGATTGTAGGTTGGACCACAAGATGACCCACAAAAAATGAATCTTTCCAGCCACATGTTTAGAAAGGCAACATATTCCCTTTCCCTGACAGCTAATCCATCTCCAACATGGATCAGAATGTAACTAGCCCATCCTATACAATCTGCTATTTTGGCTAATTTCTTGGAGCTAGCACTCAAGTACTCATAAGGCTGCATTGGTCCAGTAATTCTTAGGTTGGTCGACATGTAAACATCGGCCAGAGTGATGGTCATTGGACCATGACCAAATACAAAGGCATTCTGGGCATTGGACTAGAAATAAGATGTAGAAATTAGGAGTGAATCATTCCTCTCTATCCAGGACAACAAGAGGGTCAAACATTGGTTCAGATTATAAAGCTCCCAATCTCCACCCTTTTTCTTAGACACCCTACGGAACCAATTTCTCCTATCCCTTAGGCATCTTTGACCAATTTCTGAAGAGAGTTTTGGTATTCCAAGAGGACAAATCCACTGCAGATTGTTTAAAGGGGATTTGGCTAGTTTCTTGATGGATGAAATCAGATGGATCAGGATCGCCCATAGGCCCAAGAAAATAGATATTGGAGGCAATGGCTGATGGAATCAAGATTTCATTTGTCATTTCCTAAGAAATTGGATGAAATAAGTTTGAGGAGAAAAGAAATACAAGGTAGCGGTCGATGATTGGAGATCGAAAACTTGGGGACGTACCTCAGGAACATGGTCGATGGTTGCCATTATAGCTAAAATAGGGTTGAATCTGGCGAGGATCGCTTGGATGACATCTTGTTAGAACAGGTGATTCACTAGGGTTTGAGGCCTTGGAGACGACGACAGTCGGCTGTTGAAGTTGGCTTGAGAAAGAAGGAGAAAGTAAACAGGCCGAGTGATTTGCAAGAGATACTATTGGGGTGTTATATAAAACTTAGGCTAGGAAGTCAAGAGTCATGCATATATCTCGGGATAAAATAGTTGCGGCGTGGTAAACCAATGAACTTGAATTTTGGAATAAAATCATTTTATTCCAAAATTGGCGGGCATGTGTTTACACCAAAATTTGGGAGAAGAGCGTGGGAAACTCGTAGGCTTTCAAAATTGTGCCAATCAAGGAGTCGATTGCGTAAGGGTTGATATCAGCCGGATTGGATGCGACACTAGGATCGGTTCTCTTTAAATGACATCAGTAGATAACTGATGATGAGATATGATTGGCGTCGGGGAGATACATATCGGACTCTAAAAAGGGGAAAGATTAGGGTCTAAGTTATCTTAAAATAGGAATGTTTTCTTCATACCAAAGATTGTACCGAGTCGTACTCAAGTAGGATTCATGTTTAGGCTCCGGGTATAAATATCAAACTCCGACTATTGTAGAACACACAATCAATCCAATACAAGTTACTTACTTTTTTCGGCTCCGGCCACCCCTTAGGAGTATGAGTAGAGTAGATCTCGGCGAGTTCTTCAGCAAGTATGGCTGCATCGATCTGGTTGACCTCCACTTCTTGTCTATAAGTACCTTCATGGCTTATACCTCTATTCGTATGGCTTGCATCGATCCAGTCAACATCCACTGCGACTCTGGTATAAGTTAGTTATCGATTCTTATCTAGTTCAAGTACGGCTGCATCGATCTAGTCAACCTCCACTGCTCGAACTAGATTAAGGTGAAGTTACCGGCTCTAAGGGTGGCGTTCCTTCGGATAGATTCATTAAGTTACCGATATTGCTTATTGCTTCCATTGTTTATTTAATTATAGCAATATCACTTCGCCCAATTGGGATTGATCTAGATCAGCCTTATATCTTGTTTAACCCATCGTTTGTTAATCTAAACTGATCTAATCTGCACTTTAAGCGATGAGTTATGTTTTATCGGTTGTTTTATATCAATCTTGATCGTGCATAGCGTGCAGTTAAGGTAGATTTTTATCGGATGTGTTAGCCCCATGATCCTATTATTGTATTACGATCTGCATGATTCTGCCTCATGCCCCACTAGTCATAACGATAGATGAGATCTAATATGTTCATTAGATTTATCTTTATTAAATGGTTAAATGATGATGAGCTGTTTCTTTTACATAAAAATAGGTTCGGTTACTCGCAGTCATTGGCTTAGCATGAATTAATTACTATTGACATCTTATTGCCATTGACCATTATTTGTCTAAATAATGATATTCATCCAGAATAATAACCGATTCTTCTTACATAACCCCACAAGCTTTAACTGATTTATTCTTATGAATATGCGGGAATCGACTATTTAGTCGATCTCCTTTCATATCGGCTCTCAGAGCCGCACATTCGGGACTAGTCTGGCAACACTGGCATGTTCCGCCCTAAATTACTAATAAACTTTCTCTCCTTGTCAATTACAGGGTCAAATTGACTAGCACGTCTCGGGAGGAGTGCGCAGGATCGACCATCCCTGTGCTGAAGCTAGGCGGATCTCCAGCTCCATCGAGCGGACCCTTCCGGCTTGCTTATGTGCCCTCGGCACGAGATGAAATTCCATGTCGATAGGACCCTTCTCCATCTGACCTATGGGACCCAACAGCTTGCGTGTCATGTGTACCTATAGGACCCTTCTCTATCTCCATCCGGTCTGTGGGACCCGACGGCTTGTGGACCCTTCTCCATCCGATCTATGAGACCCAATGGCTTACGTGTCATGTGTACCTGTGGGACCTTTCTCCATCTCATCCAACCTATGGGGCCCGACTACTTTTGTGTCACTTGTTGCCGTCGGGGTTTAATAAATTCAAATAAAAAAACATGAGACCTGGGAGTCAAACCCGGGACCCAAAGCAAGGAATAGAATGCCTTCACCATTGCGCTAGATGCTTGGTTGTGTTGACATGTCTTTGGAGCCTTGATAGTAGTATATGTTCTCTATGTGGATAGGTTGACCTATACATTGGATATATCCCCTGCGAGTGGAAACAAATCTATACCCATTGGACTTGCAGGTGGCAACGGCGGCAATGGAGGATGCCTGGTGTGCTGTGGTGGCTCAGGCATCCTTTTCGAGGCTAGGTAGCAGGGCTTCCTGGTGAAGCATTGCGGCATTGTCATCCATGTTCATTGTGTGCCATGGTAGAGACAACAGATCCGATCCGTAGGTCCCCTTTCGAGCCTTTTCCTATTCGCTTCACTGTTTTGGTCCTTGCTTGAACATGAGCTATACAAGAAACATTCTAGCGTTAGAGATCTGGTTAGGTCAATGATGAAAAGAACTAGGAGGTGGCACTGGTTGGTTTTCTGCTGATGTCTTTGTTTTCTACATATGTTCAATGTTTTTATAACTATAAATGCCTATGTGCAACTAAGCCTGTTAATTGTCAAGTGCTTGCTTGATTATACCTATCTAACTAGGCAAACAAATAGGCCCTTCGCTTCTGCCTTAAACTATTTTTCTGTCCAGTGCCTTCTTGATTCTACATTTCTATTTCATATGCTCTAATGCCACCTAGTGAGTCCTTATGGTATTTTGAACTTGTAAAATATCTGATGCCACATTTCTATGCCAATGATGTCTACATGGCCATTGGATGTATTAGGATGCAACTCATATGTTTGCTTTCTATGTCTTCTCCTTGTTGACAACCTAGTTATCCATTTGGTTCTAAACAAGAGGAAGGCATCGAAAGCAAATCAATGCTTTGTGTCCATCATTCACATCACTGAGGACAATAATGTTTAAGCCACACATGTTACTACTGATGCCAATGATGATCACTACCACTTGTTCATAGACACTCTACTTGTGAAAACTGAGGAAGCTCAATTAATTGCTGAAATTATAATGGTTACAGCTCCATTAACTGCTATCCTTATTACGTCTAGGAAGCTCCGCCATTACTTTGAGATGCATCAAGTAGCAATGGTCAATGAGTATCCACTAGGTGACATCCTACATAATAAGGAAGCCAATGGCTGCATCATCAAATGGGTGGTAGAGCTCGGCACGTACTCCATTGATTTTAGGGGCCGCCAAACGATAAAGTCTCAAGTGCTCGCTGACTTCATCGCCGAATGGACCAACATGCAAGCTCCTATCTCAGCCGATCGACCTGAGCACTAGGTCATGTACTTCGATGGCTTCCTCAACCTTAACAGTGCTAGGGCAAGTATCTTTTTTATTTCTCCATCTAGGGATCACCTTCGATATGTCCTCTGAATTCATTTTCTAGCCTCCAATAATGCCGCCGAGTACGAAGCTTGTCTCCATGGTCTCTATATTGCTGTCAAACTTGGTGTTAAATGCCTCCTGGTACATGGTGACTTTGTGCTTGTCATTAATCAAGTCAACAAAGATTGGTGTGGATACTAGTGACAAGATGGATGCTTACTGCTCAGAAATCAGAAAGTTGGAGGGCAAGTTCTACGGTATTGAATACCACCATGTCGTACTGAGATCAGAACCAAGCAACCGACCAGTTATCTAAGCTAGGGTCAACCAAAGCTGAGGTCCTAGCTGGTGTCTTTATATAGGATCTTCAAACTCCATCCATTAAGCAGGAGCAAGTAGTTCATGAATCTTCCCCTGCTGAGCAATTGGTCCTGGTAATTCCCACGCCGAGCAGTGATTAGCGAGAGCCTTTTATCAAGTATTTGACCACTACAAATGTACTAGCTGACAAGACCAAAATGGAACACCTAATTCACCACAACAAGCATTACATGCTATTCGATGGCAAGCTAATGTAGAAGAATGCAAAGGAGGAATTGCTTTAGAAGTGCATATCTCAGGAAGAAGGAGTGGAATTGCTTCAAGAAATCCACACTGGATCCTACGGCCTCTAGAAGTCTGCTCAGCAAAGACTTCTAAGTAGGTTTCTACTAGCCTTTAGTAGTAGCAGACTGCCGAAAACACTCGTCCGATGGTGTGAGGGTTGCCAATTTTTTGCCAAACAGATCCTTGTTCTAGCTCAAGCTCTGCAAACAATTCCAGCATCTTGGCCATTCGCATGTTGGGGACTGGACATGATTGAGCCATTCAAGAAAGCCCCAATGGATTCTGATGGGTTTATGTCACTATTGAGAAATTCTCCAAGTGGATCGAGTACAAGCCGCTCATCCAGTCTACAGCAAAGATAGCAACTAGAACTCTTCAATGACATCATCCATAGGTTTGGGCTACTGAACAGTATTATCACCGACCTTGGTTCTACATTTACCGGCAGCAACTTCTAGAATTTCTACAAGGATCAGTGCATATCCATTAAGTATGTATCGATCACACACCCTAGGGCTAATGGCAAGGTTGAGCGAGCGAACAGCAGGATTTTAGACGCCCTGAAGAAGAGGTTATATAAGAAGGATCAGAAACATCTGGGCAAATGGCTCAAAGAACTACCAGCTATGGTCTACGGACTTAGGACCCAGCCCAGTCACAATACTAGAGTCTCCCCCTATTTCTCAGTGTTCGGATCAGAGGCCTTGCTACCCGCCGATGTCGCTTTTCGAGCACCAAGCATATAGAATGATGACGAAGAGAACATTGATCATGCACGACAAGGCGATGTCAACCAACTTGAGGAAGAATGCTTGGTCACATGTGTTCGAATGGCCAAGTACCTAGATAGTCTGTGTAAGTACTACAACCGCAATATCTCCATGATGTTTTCTCCATTTGTTATTTTATACGTAATTTTCCTCCAATTATCTTTTATTTTCCTCCATGTTGTAAATCTTTAAGATGACGCATACTATTGCCATTCAAATTGGATTGCACCCTCACCTTAGTCAGACACGCTCAAGGGCTTTGCCTCCCTATGCAAATTGACTCTGTTAGGCTCCGATTAAGCCCGTTTGCCTACGACTTTGTCGAGCCACCGAGCCGCTTGAGCCACCGAGCCGCTGAGCCGTTCGAGCCACCATGCCACCAAGCCACTGTGCCGCTGAGCCATTCGAGCCACCAAGCCACTTGAGCCACCGTGCTGCTGAGCCACCGTGCCACCATGCTGCTGAGCCACCGTGCCACCATGTTGTAGAGCCGCCAAGCGAGCTGCTAAGCGAGCCACCTAAGTCATAATCAAGCCATGCCACACCACAATGATTACTACCATGAAGAACTGCGTATAGTGCTAAGCACTCTCCATGCTCTCCACCTAAGTCGCAATGATTACTGCCGTAAAGAACTGCGTATAATGCTGAATTATATTCCAAAGTACTTATTCTCGTTGCTGGTCTAAAATGTTTTAAGTACCAGGTGTGTGACAAATAAGTATGATGGATAGCACAGGTGTGTGAAAAACAAGTATGGTGGATAGCAACAGCAACACAAACAAGGAACAAGACATCACACACTAACACAACTCACTTTGGCCTTCTTTATGTGCTCCTCTAGATATTGTTCCTCTTTTGCCCCTCTTTTTTCTATTTTTTGGGCTGTTGTTGTTTTTTTGGGAAATTTCGACTTTTTATTTTTTTGATATTTTTCCTTCACTTAGGAGCACAAAAGAAGTAACCACAGAAAATATGAGCCTAAACAAGTGAAAGACGTGGATTGTGGAAATTTCAGAAGACGTGCTCAAAAACGACAAAAAGCTTGTGACCACGAAAATAGGATCTTGTGACCAATTTTTAACCAAAATAAAAATCTCTAACCCCAATAAAGTAGGAGATGGATGGATCTGAAATTTTTTTAATCGATTTTGATATATGGAACGTTGAAATCTGAGTTCGTATGCGAAAACTAGACTAGTTTTAAGAATTGGCTCTGAATTAGAGGATAAAACAGGAACAATGTGCGCAAAATTGGTCACGGCAGCAAAGATTTGATGGAAATGATGAGGAAAACACATGAACTAGACTCTAACGTGACCTAACCAGCAACAAGACCTCAACTAGGACACAAACTCAACACGATGGACTCTAAAACTGAAATATGCAAAGGCTATGCGCGAAAGGTTCTAGGATAGGAAAAAACAAGTATGGCACTGGACTGTGGGACGAATGCGAAACACTCAAAACTAGGGGATAAATGTGAACCTGATGGTATACCTTAGCTCTGATTATCACTTAATGGGAATGGGGATCCCAATCTTCCTGTTAGGTAGAGGTAACTATCATTGTGGCGGAGAATGACACACCGATCTGGCTTCAGATCAAAAGATCGAACCCTACTAATCTTAGCACCACAACTCCTCTAGTTATGAACCAAGACACGGATCTGATTGACCTCACCAAGAAGGCTAATCCCTACCTGCGCAATAAAGAACACAAGCAAGAACAAGAAAGACAGCAACCAAATTGCAGATGAATGATTATTCTCATGAAGTTGGGGTCTCACAAACCGATGAACGGCGAAACTGTTCTTGATAGATTAATCTAAGCAAAACCCAAAATCTAATGTCAGCAGCAGGTGTATGATTATAAAGGTCTTAGGGCCATCACCTACCCTAGGACATGCCCCCTAATGGTCCCAAACATGATACATGGTCCAACGAACCAAAAGACGGTGTTGCAGCACCCTTGGCATATTTTGGATGCTGACTTATTTCAATAATTCATGTTGATTATGAAGGGCTATTGATGTGAGACCACATGGATTGGCTTCCTTATTAAATTAGCTTTCCAACCATATGTGGATCGTCAAAAATGGAGTCCGGATGCGTCCTGGGTGACCAGTTTAAGGCAAACTGGTCCTAGAGGCCGAGGCAGACTCGAAATCATGTTGGATCGGACCTCTGGTTTATGTTGGACATCCTTGCTGGTCATTATCACCTCCACCACATCCTCTAAGTCCCTCATGACCCTCTCCAATGTTCCTAAGCAAGATAACATCATTAGGTAGTAGTCTATTCTCAAAAGAACGAGCTCACCTCTAAATTGAGTTGACGCATTCAAGGTCAGGTCATTGGACCTTGCATGACGGTTGGAGGATTAGAAGGTACATCCGAAGGAGTGATGTCCTCATCATCCTCCCCCTCTTGAAATTAAGTCGTCCTCGACTGAAGCTCATCTTCTTCTCCCAAATAAGGCTTCAGATCTGCAATGTTAAAGGTGGGACTAACCCCAAACTCGGGTGGCAATTCAGGTTTGTAGGCATTATCATTTATTTTCTCAATTATCTTATAAGGATCAGCTGCTCTTGGCATTAATTTAGACTTACGCAGTTCAGGAAATCTATCTTTTCTCAAATGTAACCAAACCAAATCACCCAGTTCAAGTTTATTTTCTTTTCTACCTTTACTACCAGCAATTCTATATTTTTCATTCATTCTTTCAATATTTGCTTTAGTTGTTTCGTGCAACTTACGAATGAAATCAGCACACTCTCTAGCATCACTATGTGTTCTTTCAGTGGTAGGTAAAGGCAAAAGATCAATAGGAGCGCAAGGGTTAAAACCATACACTACCTGAAAAGGACTTACCTTGGTGGTAGAATGTTCCGCCCTATTATATGCAAACTCCATATGCGGCAAACACTCTTTCCATATCTTCAAATTGTGCTTCAAAATTGCTCTCAACATGGTGGACAATGTTCAATTCACTACCTCCATTTGCCCATCAGTTTGGGGATGACATGTTGTAGAAAATAGCAGCTTGGTCCCCAATTTATTCCACAAAGTGTGCCAAAAATGACTCAAGAATTTTGCATCGCGATCTGAAACAATAGTAGAAGGCATACCATGCAAGTGAACGATTTCTTGAAAGAAAAGGTCAGCAATATGAACAGCATCATCACTCTTATGACAAGGAATAAAATATGTCATCTTAGAAAAACTGATCAACCACCACAAAAATACTATCCCCCCCTCTTAGTCCTTGGCAAACCCAACACAAAATCCATAGATATATCGGCCCAAGGAGTAGAAAGAACAGGAAGAGGCATATACAAACCATGTGGGTTCAATCGCGACTTAGCTTTTTGATATGTGGTGCACCGAGACATGTACCGTTCTACATCTTGCCTCATCCTAGGCCAAAAGAAATGTGTGGACAACACCTCCTCTGTCTTCTTAGCTCCAAAATGTCCCATCAATCCGCCTCCATGTGCCTCCTGCAACAACAAAAGACGAACGGAGCCAACTAGAATGCATAGGCGGTTACCTCTAAACAAAAACCCATCATTGATCATAAACTTATTCCATGTATATCCCTCTCTACAATTTAGCAACACGTCCTTAAAATCAGGATCAAGCGCATATTGTTCTTTTACTAATTCAAGCCCAAAAATCCAACAATCAAGTTGGGACAGCAATGTATATCGCCTAGACAAAGCATCAGCAATCACATTATCCTTCCCTTTCTTATGTTTGATAATATAAGGAAAATATTCAATAAATTCAACCCATTTAGCATGCCTACGATTCAGATTATGTTGAGAGCGAAGATACTTAAGTGATTCATGATTAGAATGAATAACAAATTCTTTAGGCCACAAATAATGATGCCACATCTCTAAAGAACGGACAAATGCATACAATTCCTTATCATACGTGGAATAATTCAGAACAAGACCATACAATTTTTCACTAAAGTAAGGAATGGGTTTACCATCTTGCATCAAAACACCCCCAATGCCAACTCCACTAGCACACATTCTAGCTCAAAAGTCTTACCAAAATTTGGAAGTTGCAGCAATGGTGCAGTGTGTGAGCTTGTCCTTCAAAGTATCAAAGGACTCCTCATGTGCCTTTCCCCAACGGAACACCACCCCTTTCTTCATCAACTCATGCAACGGGGCTACAAAGGTGCTGAAATCTTTGACTAAGCGGCTGTAGAATTCTGCAAGACCAAGAAAACTCCTAACCTGTGTGACTGTTTGGGGAAATGGCCAGCTCTTTATGGCTTCAGTTTTCATCTTGTCCACCTCAATTCCCTGTGGAGTTACAACATAGCTAAGAAAAGAAACTCAATCCATGCAAAAGATACACTTCTCAAGGTTACCAAATAAACGTGCATCACGTAAAGCATTAAAAACAACATGTAAGTGATCCATATGTTCATCAAAAGACTTGTTGTAAATCAATATATCATCAAAGTAAACTATCACAAAATGACAAATAAAAGCTCTTAAAACCTCATTTATTAAGCGCATGAAAGTGCTAGGTGCATTTGTCAAACCAAAAGGCATTACTAACCACTCATACAACCCGAACTTGGTTTTAAACGTAGTTTTCCATTCATCTCCAAGTTTCATTCTAATTTGATGGTAGCCACTTCGCAAGTCAATTTTGGTGAAAATTATAGAACCACACAACTCATCAAGCATGTCGTCTAGCCTAGGAATAGGATGACGATACTGAATAGTAATATTATTGATGGCTCTACAATCAACGGACATACGCCAAGTTCCATCTTTCCTAGGAACCAAAAGTATAGGAACAGCACAAGGACTAAGGCTTTCACATACATACCCATGGTCCAAAAGCTCTTGGACTTGCCGCTGAATTTCCTTAGTCTCTTCAGGATTGGTTCGATAGGCAGCTCGATTGGGCAAGGTTGCTCCCAGAATCAAATCGATTTGATGCTCTAAAAATCAGCAAGCTGTTATCATCATACTCCTGCAAAAGGTTAGTGATAGCAGGAGGCACCGAGCTAACAATATCATCAAGCAAAAACATAGCTCATTTGCATACCAAAGCATATCAAATATCATCATCAGAAATTTCAGCAAAGTCACATTTTGTTGTAAGCATAACACCACCCTTAATTTAATCCCCTCGACCTTAGAATTAGATGTAGACTTATCCTTTTTAGGTGGGAGAATAGAATTAACAACTTGCTGATTTTTAGATTGAACATCATTCAAACTAGCAGCGCGTTCTCTATCAGCTTGTACAATTTGAGCAGGGGTCAAAGGTACCAAAGTAATTTTCTTTCCTTTATGCTCAAAGGTGTATTTATTACTTCTACCATGGTGTGTAGCATCATTAGTCATGTTCCCAAGGATGGCCCAATAAGAGTGAATAGGCTTGCAGAGGTAGCACATCACAATCAACAGAATTAGCATAAGAACCAATGGAAAATGAAACTCTACTAAGTTTGTGTTACCTTTGCTTTTCCAGAATCATTTAGCCACTCAATATGGTATGGGCGTGGGTGTGGGCATGTGGTCAAGCCAAGCTTCTTGACTAATTCAGAACTCACCAAATTATTATAGCTACCTCCATCAATAATGACACAGTGCTCGACGATTGCTGATGATGAAGAAAATCTAGAATAAGTTATGGCATTGTAGCTTTTCAGGTTGCTGGACTTGTGAGCTGAGCACCCACTGTACAATGATGCTCCTATAGGCCATCATGGCCTCGTCACCAAGGACTTCACCATCCTCCTCATCTGCATATTGGTCCTTCTTCATCCTCAATGTCAGAGGTGCTGATGTAACCATCTTCTATAGCAATATATGCTCGCTGACTTGGGCAGTCCTTCTACACATTGCTAATGCCATTATGGTAGAACCTCCTAAGAAATCGGGCCCACATGCACCTATTATTGTCTTAACAGACCTCAGATAGCGTTCACGAGTTCCCAACAACTCAATAGGTCTGTCGGGTGTCCTCAGGAAACCTGAATCATCCATGATTCTCTTTTCAAATAGGATCCCAATCACAGACATTACAGATTACAATAGTTTATTCAAATCTATACATCAGAGTAAAAGATAGCAGAAGTCTTAAGATAACATAGTTTACAAACCAGTTGTTTTCAAACTTACAATACCATAAGGGTCATACAACCATAGTAGCAGGGATAATATTACATTAACATTATTTATCATACAAACTAGTGCCTTGTCCAAAGGCCATTCATTATTCCTCATCGTCATTGACTTCAAACACAGACATGCAGCAGGGACCAAAACAAGCCTGTGCATGCAACTCACCTGCAACAAGGGTTAACAAACCCTGAGTACAAAAGTACTCAACAAGACTAACCCAACGTAATAGGGGGTGAAAGACTTTAAAGATGCAGGTGTTGGGACAAGGTAAGGATGTAGCAAGATTCAAAAGTTCTTTGCCAAAAGCTTACTATTCTTATTCTATTTTCAAGTTTTACCCCTAAGTTCTTTTAGTTCATTATCTCAACTAAATGTACATTTCCCATATTCCATTCCTTCTCATTCCATTCTTTTTTTCATGTTTTAGTAATTCACCAGTCCTGCATTGCTTCTGTAATGAATCGAGTCTCCATATCCGTGGAGCACCGGCAATTTGAATTGATTCAAGTCCCAGCTGGGGATTCCTTATCACACGACATATGTAGAACTTAATCTTGCATACATCAACCTTGCTACCGGATCCTCCTATACTAAGCCATCTCCACGCCACTCGAGAGCACAACACACCTCAAATTCGGCCACATTCCAGCCACGAGGGTACACGCTACTCCCGCCATCTCTCCACTCCCAGTGTGTGGGCATTCGTCTTAGTATTGGATTAGCCAAAGTAGGCTTATCGGAGTATGTGACCAGCACTACAAAGTGTCTCGTTCAGAAGATCCACAATGAGTGGCCTTTATGCGACATAGTCAGCAACATTACCCAACATTCAAGATAAGTCACCCGACTAGTCTCTAGTTCATTCTATCTTCTTTCTTTCTTTGGCCAATATGCCATCTTTGATTGTATTGAAACTTTTACTTTGAAAGCCTACCATAAAGCATACTAAGCATTCTACGCCTTTGTAAATGAAATCATCTTCAAGGATGGTAAACAATTAACAAGGTAGGCAATGCATCAAGTAGGTAACATTTGAAATAATCAACTTAATGCAATAGGTAACATAGGTGATAAACTTTTCAAAGTAAACAAGGTAATGGTTTAATGCATAAGCCGGGGCCTGCCTTCGTTGACGATCTCAGGTTCCGGATCAGTACCACAATTATCGAATCCCGTGACAACCGGGGGTTCTTCCAGAACTTGTTCAACTCGAATTGTTTCACTCTCGGATTCTACACGAAATTATAACATATGCTTTAACATAATGATAATGTAAACATGATGCCCTCATGGTACATGAAATATAACAACACTTCGAATACAACTATTCTTCACGGTACAGTTGCAAGCCAACAAACCAACTTGCAAATCTACCATCAAGGATCACACATGTGACTTGACCAAACTAATCTTGAAACCCTACTAGTCACAAAACATGACCAAAACAAGATCAAACACTTAGGGTTTGCTTTTATTTATTTTTGAATTAATTTGGAAATAAGCCCAAAAATGAACTTGTTCCAAATGACCTCAAAATTTTATGTAAGCTTCCTCATGACAAATTAGTGTACCAAAACAAATTTCATAATTTTTAGAATTATACAGTGGCCCACAAAAATCATGGAAATTGCATTTATCAATTAATGGACTGAATATTTGAACATTAAAAATTTATTCAAATTTCAAGTTTCTTATTTTTAAACCATACTAGAATATGTACAAAAGCTACACACAAATTTTTAGAATTTTTGGAGCTATGGTTATTTTCCTACCAATTTCCAAAGATTTAGCACTATTCAAAATCAGAAAAATATCAAAATACACTATTCTCTCTCTCTCTCACACACTGACAGCCGGCCCCCACATGTCATCCCCAACCTCGGGCATTGACCGTGGCTTCGACGGCGTTGACCGGCGCTAACTCACCGATGGTGAGCCCAACAGCGACGGCCAAAGTATAAACATGTTCACAAGAGCTAGGCGCATCGATCTGTGGTACTTTGGAGGTTGATTACGACATGGAACAAGGCTGACACCGGCCATGGCGGACGCGGTGGCACGATAGCAGTTATGCCAGCGAAACAAGGCCGGTAACGGTGAAACCGAGAGTTTAGGAAGCATCAGTGGCTCACCCCTGAATGTGTTGAAGCAACAAGCGAGACCGGAGAAGCTATGGTGACGTGTTTCGACGGTGACCGGGATCACGGCGGAGCGGACCTTCGTCGACTGACGGTGTTCCAGCAACTGCAGTGGGCAAAATGAGTAGGCAAGAGTGGAATAAGCACTACAGCATCGAGATGAAGCCATAGAGTCAACAAGCAATGGGCAACGGCTCACCGGATGATGCTGGCCACGGTGAATAGGAGTTTCCATTGAGGTTGCCGGTCGCGAGGAAGATGAACGTGGACAGCGAGCTCTCGGCGAAATCAAGCGATAGCAACTAGCTCGGTTGGATGCGCAAGGAGAAGGCGGAACTAGAACATGGCTTTTTCGGGGCTAACTTGCACTAAGGAGATGAGAGAAGCTCGCCAGGAGTTGAGACGGCGGCGTCGGGAAAATAGAGGGAAGGAAAGAAAAGCCAATGACGACGTCTGGGTCTTATAGCTCGGCCAGGAGCACGCGGAATCGACACGCAGCGTGCTCCCCATGCCAGTGCGAAGCTAAGGACGGCCGTAGGTGCGCCTGGAAGGCCGGAGAAAGGACGCCGGCGGTGGGGCGGTGGCGCCCTGTTGCCAACTTGATTTTTTTTGAAGTATTTACAGATTTGCCACTGAGTTCATTTACAAATTACTCCCAAATTTTCTAAAGAAGTTGAAAATCTCCAAAAATGAAAGTTGCTCAACTTTTCAAACTCTACAACTTTGCTTCAAGGAACATTTTCAAATTCTACCTCCATTTTGAAATTTGAATTTGGGGTGCATTTGAGCATTTGAATCATTTCAAAATTACTCCAAATTTTATATGTAAACTTGAAAAACTTTGAATACCAAAGTTGATTCTTATAAAATAAGCTTCAACTTTGCTTTTTGTCACAACCCCAAATTCCAAATGGATTTTGAATTAGACAAAAGGGGCAAAAAGGACTTTTATGATTTGAATTTGAATTCAAATTTGATGTGTTTTCCTTTTACTTTAACTTTGATTTTTGACCAGTAACATGGCCCATTAGGGTTATTTGAGTCAAATGACACATGGCCTCACATGATCACATGAAATTTGACCCTTGTGGTCATGATCTTTATTTAGGGTTTTGAATCACATCACATAAAATAACAGCCTTATGAAATAAAGCTTATTAAGTGAATGCATTCAAAATTTTCTACTTTATGAATGCTTTGCAATGCATATGATGATATGTCAAGTTTTAGTGCTAGGTCAAAACACCAAAGGTGTTACAACCCTTCCCCCTTAAAGAAATCTCGTCTCGAGATTTAAAACTTAAGGCTAAGTAATGGAAAAGGAAATGTGTCAAGCTAACACATCATAACTTTATTCAAAAGGCTAGTGAGGGGAGTTTTTCATTCTGATGACAAATGAGACAAGTTATAATATAGATAAGGTATTGCAACTAGATAGAAGCGAAGAAGTCAGGAAAGTTTTCTTCTAAGTAATCCTTGGACTCCCAAGTAGCTTCATCTTCAGTGTGTTGATTCCATTGTACTTTGTAGAACTTGATTGTACAGTCTTCGAGTAACTCGATCTTTCTGATCTAAGACTCTAATGGGGTACTCGGCATAAGTCAAATCAGGTTCTAGTTCTACATCACCAAAGTCGATCACTTGGTCAGGTACGTGAAGACACTTCTTTAACTGAGATACATGGAAGATATCATGCACAGCTGACATGTGATCTGGTAGCTTGACGCGATAGGCGATTGGTCCACATCATTGTTGGATTTGAAAAGGACCTACATAATGGGGCACCAACTTTCTCCGAATCCCAAAACTGATGAACTCCTTTCATCGGTGATACCTTGAGGTAGACATAATCTCCCACTATGAATTCTAGCGGTCGTCTCCTCTTATCAGCATAGCTTTTCTATCAGGATTGAGCTACCTTCATATTGGCTTGTATGAGTTTAACTTTCTCTTCAGCTTCCTTAACCACATCCGGTCCAAAGAACCAACGTTCTCCAGCTTCTGACCAATTTAAAGGTGTCTAGCATCTATGGCCATACAATGCTTCGAATGGTGCCATTTTAATACTCTCTTGATGGCTATTATTATATGAGAATTCAGCTAAGGGAAGGCATTCATCCCATTTAGCACCATAGGAAAGGACACATGCTCTTAACATATCTTCAAGAATTTGATTTACCCTTTTAGTCTGTCCATCTGTTTGCGGATGATAAGCAGAACTACGGATAAGTTTAGTTCCCAAAGACTCATGTAGACTTTTCCAAAACTTGGATATGAACAATGACCCTCTATCAGAGACAATGGTCTTGGGTGCCCCATGCAGACTGAAGATTCTATCAAGATAAAGGCTTTGCATATTGTTCCGCTCGATATTTATCTCTGACTGGTGAGAAATGAGCTACCTAGTTAGGCGATCAACAATAACCCATATTGAATTGTAGCCTGCAGATGTCCTGGGCAATCCCACGATGAAGTCCATACAGATATCTTCCCACTTCCAAGATGGAACTAGCAATGAATGTAATGGACCTGCAGTCTTCATATGAACCGATTTGACTCTCTGACAAATATCACACTTGGCTACATATTGAGCTATTTCTATTTTCATTTTAGTCCACCAATATCTCTTTCTTAGATCATGATACATTTTGTTACTACCTGGATGAATGGAGTATCTTGTAGAATGAGCTTCATCAAGAATCTACTTTTGTAGCTCCAAATTCTTGGGTACTACCAATCTATCCTTGAACCATACAACATCTGATTCATCAATCTTGAAACATGTTGGTTTTCTAGATCTGACTTTGTCCTTGATATGGGCTATGCCCTTACTTTTCCATTGAGCATCAATGATCTGATCTTTGATAGTGGACTCAACTGCAATATTGGACAGGGAACCTTGTTCTATGATTTGTAAATTCAGATGCTCCATCTCTTGACACAATGTTCGTTGCATAGGTTCTACAATCAGACAATGATAATGACTCTTGCGACTTAGGGCATCAGCAACCACATTAGCCTTGCCCAGATGATAATGCACTTCTAAGTCATAATCTTTGATAAGTTCTAACCATCTTCTTTGCCTCATATTCAACTCTGACTGAGTGAAGATGTATTTCAAACTTTTGTGATCCGTATAGATATGACATATATTGCCCAATAAATAATGTCGCCAAATCTTGAGTGCATGAACAACAGCAGCTAATTCAAGGTCATGGGTGGGATAATGTTCTTCATGCTTCTTGAGTTGTCTGGAAGCGTACGCTATGACTCTGCCTTCTTGCATAAGAACACAGCCAATACCAATTCTAGATGCATCACAATAGATATCAAATGGCCTCTCGATATCAGGTTGTGATAATACTGGTGCAGTTGTCAGCAACTTCTTCAATGTCTGAAAGGCCTTCTCACATTCTGTTGACCATACAAACTTAGTTTGATTTTTTAGCAGTCCAGTAATTGGCTTCGCAATTCTAGAGAAGTCAGGGATGAACCGACGATAATACCCTACCAACCCTAGAAAACTACGAACTTGATGAACAGTGGTAGGTGCTTTCCAGTTAAGGACTTCTTCTACCTTGCTCGGATCAACAGCTATACCACCAGCAGATAACACATGACCTAGAAATTGTACTTCCTCCAACCAAAATGCACATTTACTGAATTTGGCATATAGTTGGTGATCTCTTAATCTTTGTAGAACAATGCGGAGATGTTCCGCATGTTCCTCTTTGCTTTTAGAGTAGATAAGAATGTCATCAATGAACACCACTACAAACTTATCCAACTCGGGCACGAAAACTGAGTTCATCAGGTACATGAAATGAGCGGGGGCATTGGTCAGCCCAAAAGATATGACTAGATACTCATATAGACCATATCAGATAGTAAACGCCGTCTTCGGTACATCTTCTCGTCTAATCTTAATCTGGTGATAGCCTGATCTCAAGTCTATCTTCGAGAACACCTTAGCTCTCGCAAGTTGATCAAAAAGCAAATCAATTCAAGGTAAGGGGTATTTGTTCTTTATGGTGACTTCATTTAACGATCAATAGTCAACACATAACCTTAAGGTTTGGTCCTTCTTCTTCACGAAGATAGCAGGGCATCCCCAAGGTGATGAAATGGGTTGAATGAAACCCTTGTCTAACAATTCTTGTAGTTGCATTTTTAATTCTGCTAGTTCTTTGGGTGGCATCCTATATGCTCTTCTAGACACTGGTGCTGTTCCTGGTTTTAGATCAATTCTAAACTCTACATCTTGGTCTAGGTGGTAGACTAGGCAGATCATCGGGAAAGACATCCATAAACTCACATACCACTGAAATTTTCTTGGCTTCTTCAACAATAGTTGCACAAACTGTTTCCACTATACTCTTAGGAAAGGGAAGTTGGATGAGAAGTTGGGTTTTGCTGTCAGGTGCATTTACCCTTATGGTTCTACACAGGACATCTATGATAGCCCCATGTTGGGTTAACCAGTTCATACCAAGGATCACATCTATATCTTGATCCTTTAATATCAGCATATTGGTAGGGGACTCATAACCTCCCAAAATAATAGGTACATGCTGAACTACCTCCCTTGTATAGATTCGTCCCCCTGGCGACTATATATGATATGGTTCTTTTGTTTCCCTAATAGCTATCCCATGCTTCACAACAAATGTACGATTGATGAATGTATGGGATGCACCTAGAATCAAATAAGGTAATTGCAGGATGCTTAGCAATGGGAAACATACCCATCATTACTGGTTCTCCTTCTGGAATAGATTCCACCTGAGTATAGAAGGGCCTTCTAGTTTTCTTCTCAGCCTGACCCTTCTGACTATTCTGAGCATTGCCCTTGTACTGATTCTGAGCTTGAGTAACAGGGGCTTTAGGTGCATCAGGATTGTTCTTCTTGGGATATGAACATTCTCGAGAAAAGTGTCTGGGTTTACCACAATTATAGCATGGATAATTGTGATTCTGGGGAGTAGCATTGCGGTTAGCATTATTTGTATTATTTTGCTGCTACGGTGCTTGATGAGGATAAGGCGTATTAGTTGCAGGGCGAATAAAGATTTGCTGCCTGCCTTGGCCTTGTTGTGGGCAGAATGGTGCACGGCCATGATTCTAAGGATGGTAGACTATCTTTTGATGCTTTCCACTCGACGATCCGAAAGCAGATATTTTCTTTTTCTTCGCCTCCTTGTGTCGGCGGTAATTCTCCTCCGAAGTGATAGCAATGTTGATTGTCTCATGATAAGTTGCGTTACCACAAGTTGCCATCATGGTCTGAAGTTTAGTGTTCAGGCCTCTAAGAAAATGATTCTTCTTCTTCCTGTCAGTATTCACATACTCTATAGCATACTGCGACAGGTGATTGAAGCGCCCAACATAGTGCATCACCGGGTGCTCCCCTTGCTTAGGAGCCAAGAACTCTTCTAACTTCATGGTCATTACACCATCTGGAATATAGTGTGCCCTGAAGGCATCCTTAAACTCCCTCCAGGTGATTTGGTGACCTAGCGGGCTATACTAGCTACCAAATTTGCCCACCAGGCACCAACAGCTCCTCAGAGTTGCTGTGCCGCAAACCTAGGTTTTTGAATCTCGGTACAGTGAATCAGCTCAAACTTTTTCTCTATTGTCCTAAGCCAATCGTCAGCTTCTAAAGGCTCTTCTGCCTTAGAGAACATAGGCGGACGGGTGTCAGTAAAATCAACATAGGTTGACTTGTCATTTCCATTATTATGATGGCCACGATTAGGGTATGGTGCCTGTTGGTTCTGCGCTAATTCCCTTAACAACCTAGCATTCTCTGCTGTTGCATTGACGAGTGCGGCTATAGCATCTGCCATAGTCGAAGGCATTGGTGGAGGATTTGGGTACTCATCATCATCATGCGAGCCACTAGCACCAGCTCAGGGTGATAGGACAAGGCATCTGTTAGAGAAACATGTTTACTTATATTATTCTTTATTGAAAGCATTTAAAAGGTTTCATGCTACAAAGGGTTACTTATTTAAATTACATGTCTTGTATCCCACAAGATAACCCTGGTTTACTAGGAAAGCAGTAAAGGAACTATTTCTACTCCAAGCTCTCATTCATCGGTGTCCGTGCCCATATTGGATGAAACCTCATCCTCATCTGAGAAGTACACTAACTCCTTAGGATCCTCCTCTTCATCATTCTTGACTTCTCCTGGATCTACAATCATTTCTTCATCTGTAACTTCACCATCTCCATGAGGAGGATGAAGTTGAGCGTACAGCATGTGGACATTCTCATGAAGAATGGCATTATCCATCTCCAGGTCTTCTACGTAGAACTCCAACTCATGGACGCATTCATTGGCCGCATCCTCTCGTGTCCACGCTTCATTCCGTAGCTCCATGGTCATGGTGATGCCCCTTTGCATTTCTGCTAGCTCTTCTTGATCTTTGGCATGAGCTCGATGAAGAGTGTTGAGCTCCTTGGTAAGGTTCTCAATGTTGGCGGGGTTGCTTGAAGATCCTTCATCTCCTAGTTTCTTGGAACTTCCTTCACCAAGCTCATGGTTTCTTGGTGCCAACTGGTGACAAGGAACTCCATGAGGTCCGATGGACTTGCGTGCGGTTACCTTGGTCTTTGCCATAGCCTATAGAATTTAGGGTAGGACTATAAGAATAGCGTGAGGATAATGGAGGTTAGCAAGAATAGGATTGACATTACTTCCCAACCACTATTAAGGGGAATTATTATGCAAGGTGCTCAAGCATGATGCATGAATCGATCTTATGAATCTACGTACAAAAGATTTACATAATCAAAAGTACTAGATTTTTAGTATATAGGACAAACCTAATCATATTATCTGCCATGAACTTTCAAATAAGATAGGATTGAGTCTAGATCAAAGGTAAGAAGAAAGAAATTTAAACTTTAAAATATCAAGTTTACTTTCTTTGATCCAAATCAATTTGAAGGTTTTTCCAAAGTAACCTACAATGATCTTAGATGGGAACCGCTCTGATACCAGTTGTGGCAGAACCTCCTAAGAAATCAGGCCCATGTGCACCTATCGTTGTCTTAACAAACCTCGGATAGCGTTCACGAGTTCCCAACAACTCAACAGGTCTGTCGGGTGTCCTCGGGAAACCTAAATCATCCACGATTCTCTTTTCAAACAGGATCCCAATCATAGACATTATAGATTACAATAGTTTATTCAAATCTATACATCAGAGTAAAAGATAGCGGAAGTCTTAAGATAACATAGTTTACAAACCAGTTGTTTTCAAACTTACAATACCATAAGTGTCATACAACCATAGTAGCAGGATAATATAACATTAACATTATTTATAATACAAACTAGTGCCTTGTCCAAAGGCCATTCATCATTCCTCATCGTCATTGACTTCAAACATAGACATGCAGCAGGGACCAAAATAAGCCTGCGCATGCGACTCACCTGCAACAAGGGTTAACAAACCCTGAGTACAAAAGTACTCAACAAGACTAACTCGACGTAATAGGGGGTGAAAGACTTTAAAGATGCAGGTGTTGGGACAAGGTTAGGATGTAGCAAGATTCAAAAGTTCTTTGCCAAAAGCTTACTATTCTTATTCTATTTTCAAGTTTTACCCCTAAGTTCTTTTAGTTCATTATCTCAACTAAATGTACATTTCCCATATTCCATTCCTTCTCATTCCATTCTTTTTTTCATATTTTAGTAATTCACCAGTCCTGCATTGCTTCTATAATGAATCGAGTCTCCATATCCATGGAGCACCGACAATTTGAATTGATTCAAGTCCCAGCTGGGGATTCCTTATCACACGACATATGTAGAACTTAATCTTGCATACATCAACCTTGCTACCGGATCCTCCTATACTAAGCCGTCTCCACGCCACTCGAGAGCACAGCACACCTCAAATCCGGCCACATTCCAGCCATGAGGGTACATGCTACTCCCGCCATCTCTCCACTCCTAGTGTGTGGGCATTCAGTCTTAGTATTGGATTAGCCAAAGTAGGCTTACCGGAGTATGTGACCAGCACTACAAAGTGTCTCGTTCAGAAGATCCACAATGAGTGGCCTTTAAGCGACATAGTCGGCAACATTACCCAACATTCAAGATAAGTCACCCGACTAGTCTCTAGTTCATTCTATCTTCTTTCTTTCTTTGGCCAGTATGCCATCTTTGATTGTATCGAAACTTTTACTTTGAAAGCCATAAAGCATACTAAGCATTCTACGCCTTTGTAAATGAAATCATCTTCAAGGATGGTAAACAATTAACAAGGTAGGCAATGCATCAAGTAGGTAACATTTGAAATAATCAACTTAATACAATAGGTAACATAAGCGATAAACTTTTCAAAGTAAACAAGGTAATGGTTTAATGCATAAACCGGGGCTTGCCTTCGTTGACGATCTCAGGTTCTGGATCAGTACCACAATTATCGAATCCCATGACAATCGGGGGTTCTTCCAAAACTTGTTCAACTAGAATCGTTTCACTCTCGGATTCTACATGAAATTAGAACATATGCTTTAACATGATGATAATGTAAACATGATGCCGTCATGGTACATGAAATATAACAACACTTCGAATACAACTGTTCTTCACGGTACAGTTGCAAGCCAACAAACCAACTTGCAAATCTATCGTCAAGGATCACACATGTGACTTGACCGAAACTAATCTTGAAACCCTACTAGTCACAAAACATGACCAAAACAAGATCAAACACTTAGGGTTTGCTTTTATTTATTTTTGAATTAATTTGGAAATAAGCCCAAAAATGAACTTGTTCCAAATGACCTCAAAATTTTATGTAAGCTTCCTCATGACAAATTAGTGTACCAAAACAAATTTCATAATTTTTGGAATTATACAGTGGCCTACAAAAATCATGGAAATTGCATTTATCAATTAATGGACTGAATATTTGAATATTAAAAATTTATTCAAATTTCATGTTTCATATTTTTAAACCATACTAGAACATGTACAGAAGCTACACACAAATTTTCAGAATGTTTGGAGCTATGATTATTTTCCTACAAATTTCCAAAGATTCAGCACTATTCAAAATCAGAAAATATCAAAATGCACTATTCTCTCTCTCTCTCACTGACAGCCGGCCCCACATGTCATCCCCAACCTCGGGCATTGACCGTGGCTTCGATGGCGCTAACCAGCGCTAACTCGCCGATGGTGAGCCCAACAGCGACGGCCAAAGTACCAACATGTTCATAAGAGCTAGGCGCATCGATCTGTGCTACTTTGGAGGTTGATTACGACATGGAACAAGGCTGACACCGGCCATGGCGGACGTGGTGGCACGGCAGCGTTACACCGATGAACACAAGGCCGGTAATGGTGAAACAGAGAGTTCAGGAAGCATCAGTGGCTCACCCCGAATGTGTTGAAGCAACAAGCGAGACTAGAGAAGCTATGGTGACGCGTTTCGACGGTGACTAGGATCACGGTAGAGCAGACCTCGTCGACGACGGCTGTTTCAGTGACTACAGTGGGCAAAACGAGTAGGCAAGAGTGGAATAAGCACTACAGCATCGAGACGAAGCCATAGAGTCAACAAGCAAGGACAACGGCTCACCGGATGATGCTGGCCATGGTGAATCGGAGTTTTCGTTGAGGTCGCCTGGCCGCGAGGAAGATGAACGTGGACAGTGAGCTCTCGGTGAAATCAAGCGGTAGCAACAGCTTGGTCGGATGTGCAAGGAGCAGGTGGAACTAGAACATGGCTTTTCTAGGGCTAACTTGCGCTGAGGAGATGAGAGAAGCTCACCGGAGTTGAGACGGCGGTGTCGGGAAAACTAGAGGGAAGGAAAGAAAAGCCAACGACGACGTCTAGGTCTTACAGCTCGGCGAGGAGCGCGCAGAATCGACACGCGGCGTGCTCCCCGCACTAGCGCGAAGCTAAGGGCGGCCGTTGGTGTGCCTGGAAGGCCAGGAGAAAGGACACCGGCGGTGGGGCGGTGGCGCCCTGTTGCCAACTTGATTTTTTTGAAGTATTTGCAGATTTGCCACTGAGTTCATTTTACAAATTACTCCCAAATTTTCTAAAGAAGTTGAAAATCTCTAAAAATGAAAGTTGCTCAACTTTTCAAACTCTACAACTTTGCTTCAAGGAACATTTTCAAATTCTACCTCCATTTTGAAATTTGAATTTGGGGTGCATTTGAGCATTTGAATCATTTCAAAATTACTCCAAATTTTATATGTAAACTTGAAAAACTTTGAATACCAAAGTTGATTCTTATAAAATAAGCTTCAACTTTGCTTTTTGTCACAACCTCAAATTCCAAATGGATTTTGAATTAGACAAAAGGGACAAAAAGGACTTTTATGATTTGAATTTGAATTCAAATTTGATTTGTTTTCCTTTTACTTTAACTTTGATTTTTGACCAGTAACATGGCCCATTAGGGTTATTTGAGTCAAATAACATATGGCCTCATATGATCACATGAAATTTGACCTTGTGGTCATGATCTTTATTTAGGGTTTTGAATCACATCACATAAAACAACAACATTATGAAATAAAGCTTATTTAGTGAATGCATTCAAAATTTTCTACTTTATGAATGCTTTGCAATGCATATGATGATATGTCAAGTTTTAGTGCTAGGTCAAAACACCAGAGGTGTTACAGCCATGGCAGCGGTGGTACTGAATGCCCGATGTGCATCCCGTCGATGCAACGGATGAGGCACTCTTGGTAGGCACCTGCAAAGAATTTTTACCTGAATCTGAAGGTCATGTGGGAGGTGCCTTAGGTGTAGCGGTAACTCTAGAGGCTGTTGGTCGCTTGCTTGCTAGTGGAGGTGCCTGAAAAGTGGATGGCTTGGTCAGCCCCGAAGATGGTGCCGAGCGTGGCGTGTATGTGGTGCTGACCTTGCTCTTGCTCTGCTGTTCATGGCCCTGCAATTCCTTTTCTACAAGCATAGCAAATTGAAACAATTGGTTGATAGTGTTAAATTCTTTATAATCAACAATGTCCTAAATCTCGCGCCTCAAACCCGAATAAAAACGACTAATGGAATCTTCGTTCCCCTCGACAATAGTACAATGCATCAATCCCTTTTGGAGCTCACTATAGTAATCCTGTACAGATTTATCTCCTTGTTCTAAATGCATCAATTTCTTATGCAAGTCTCTATGATAAGAAGGAGGTACAAAGCGACCACGCATAGCTACCTTAAGTTCTTCCCATGAACCAGGTAAAGCATCATGTGTAGCTAGCCCATTCCACCAAATAATGGCAAAATCCTTAAACTCACTAGTAGCTTGTCGAACTCTATGATGCTTAGGCACAAGGTGGGTACTAAACTTTTGTTCTACTATCATCTCCCAATCAAGATATCCCTCAGCATCATAATGACCCAAAAAAGATGGTATTGTGAACTTAATCTTAGCATAAGGATCACCAGGGCACACGGTGATTATTACCATGATGGTGGTGGACACCACCCATACCTATCATGTTGCGGTGAAGATGTCATCGTAATCTTGCTTGTTAGAAGGCTGCTCGATCTATATTCCCACTAGGCATCATGCACCGTGTCTTATGGCAAGAGACCATCGGTGTTGCTAATGGAGACGTCATTATTGCCCGCCACAAAGGTTTCCAACTCAGTAACATTGTCGGTTAGCGTGAAAATTCGTTTGTCCAATCTCTCCATGTTGTTGCCAATGTTGAGTTCAATGAGTGCGTCAGTGATGGCCTTCCTGATGGCCTCATTCATCCTTTTTTGGGCATCCTCTACTAATAGCTTGCAGTTGCTCTTGGCTAACACACTCATTGAAACCCTTAGGATTGTTATCTCCAGTCTGATCATCTCTTGCCATTGTAAACACAAAAATAGGAACAAACGGTGAAAGTTATCCCTACCAAATGACTACGTGGTTGCAGTGGTGTCACTTTTCACAGCAAGTGGAAGCATTTTACCAAGCTCTTACAAAGTTCTTACCAACGCAAGCAGTGGGTGATATAACCGGCGGCTGGTTCGTGATACCCGTGAGGTAGTGGTACCAAGATTGCAAGGCCCTTTTTCTATACTAATCTAGGAGAGTTTGTGGAGCTTGGAAGGCACACAAAGAATAATATGTATATTTGGCACACAAGTCAGTAACAAAAAGTAATGCTGAATTATAGTCCAAAGTACTTATTCTCGTTGCTGGTCTAAAATGTTTTAAGTACTAGGTGTGTGACAAATAAGTATGATGGATAGCAAGGTAATAGGTGTGTGAAAACAAGTATGGTGGATAGCAATAGCAACACAAATAAGGAACAAGACAGCACACGCTAACACAGCTCACTTTGGCCTTCTTTATGTGCTCCTCTAGATATTGTTCCTCTTTTGCCCCTCTCTTTTTTCTAATTTTTTGGGTTGTCGTTGTTTTTTTGGGAATTTTGAATTTTTATTTTTATTTTTTTGATATTTGTTCTTCACTTAGGAGCACAAAGGAAGTAACCACAAAAAATATGAGCCTAAACAAGTGAAAGATGTGGCCTGCGGAAATTTTAGAAGACGTGCTCAAAAACGACAAAAAGCTTGTGACCATGAAAAGAGGATCTTGTGACCAGTTTTTGAGCAAAATAAAAATCTCCAACCCTAATGAAATAGGAAATGGAAGAATCCAATTTTTTTTCTGATCGATTTTGATATATGGAACGTCATAATCCGAGTTCGTATGCGAAAACTAGACCAATTTTAAGAATTGGCTCCGAATTAGAGAACAAAACGGGAACAATGTGCGCAAAATTGGTCATGGCAGCAAAGATTTGATGGAAACGATGGAGAAAAACATACGAACTGGACTCTAACATGACCTAACCAGCAACAAGACCTCAACCAGGACACAAATTCAACACGACGGACTCTGAAACTAAAATATGCAAAGGCTATGGCGCGGAAGGTTCGAGGATAGGAAAAAATAAGTATGGCACTAGACTATGGGACGAATGTGAAACAGTCAAAACTAGAGGATAAATATGAACCTAACGGTATACCTTAGCTCTGATTACCTACTTAATGGGAACAGGGATCCCGATCTTCCGTCAGGTAGAGGTAACTATCAGTTATGGCGGAGAATGACACACCGAATCCGACTTTAGATCGAACCCTGCAATCTTAGCACCACAACTCCTCTGGTTATCAACCGAGACATGGATTCGGTTGACCTCACCAAGAAGGCTAATCCCTACCTGCGCAACGAATAACACAAGCAAGAATAAGAAAGACAGCAACCAAATTGCAGATGAATGATTAATCTCACGAAGTTGGGGTCTCACAAACCGATGAACGGTAAAACTATTCTTGACTAGATTAATCTAAGCAAAACCCAAAACCTAATGTTGGCAGCGGCATATGATTATAAAGGTCTTAGGGTCGTCGCCTACCCTAGGATGCGCCCCTAATGGTCCCAAACACGATACACGGTCCAACGGACCAAAAGACGATGTTGTAGCACCCTGGCAGATTCTGGATGCTGACTTGTTTCGATGATTCCCATTGATTCTTAAGGGCTTTTGATGTGAGACCATATGGATTGGCTTCCTTATCAAATTAGTTTTCCAACCATATGTGGATCCTCGAAAACAGAGTCCGGATGCATCTTGGGTGACCAGTTTAAGGCAGACTGGTCCTAGAGACCGAGGTAGACTCGAAATCATATTGGATCGGGCCTCCGGTTTATGTTGGACGTCCTTGCTGGTCATCATCGCCTCCACCACATCCTCTAAGTCCCTCATGACCCTCTCCAATGTTCCTAAGCAAGATAACATCATTAGGTAGTAATCTATTCTTAAAAGTATGAAAAGGATAGCTTAAGAACAAGCTCACCTCTAAATTAAGTTGACGCATTCGAGCCCGGGTCATTGGACCTTGCATGACGGTTGGAGGATCAGCGGGTACATCCTTAGGAGTGATGTCCTCATCATAAGCACTCTCCATGCTCTCCACTGTTCTCCAATTTCTCCATTGTTTGCCATGGTATATTGCTAAGCACTCTCCATGCTCTCCACTATTCTCCATGTTCTCCAATTTTGCCACAGTTCACCACGGTATAGTGCTAAGCACTCTCCATGCTCTCCATGGCCTAATGCTAAGTGCTCTCCGTGATCTCCAATTTTTTCTCCATTTTTAAGTGCTCAGCACTCTCTAAATTTTAAGGATTTTATTCTTTTTAAAAATATGAACGAAGTCCAAATAAACATAAACTGCTCTACAAGATATAAAATTCACTGATACATTGTTGCTGATAAACTCTGCTTTGTTTTCTTCATCACCGAGGTCATATATTTTATTTTTAAATCATGTACTACCCGTCCTACATATTTGTATTGTAGGATCATCATCTGGGTGCTCGCACCATCTGGCCTTTGGATTTCTCCGATGATCAACAAGTCAGATCACTAGGTTCATGACTTCATCACTGACCAGTTGGTCGGACCGTTCGGCATTCACTTCTACTTGGCGCTCACTTCGCCGCCGACTAGTTGGTTGGGTGGATCGGTGTTTGTTTCTTTGCTAACCAACTGGTCGGATTGTCTGTCGCTTCATCATCATTTACGCTGCGGGCTCACCAGCTAAGCTAGGGACTCCTTGGCATTCAGTTTGTTCATCGCTTCATCGCTAGCTAAGCCGATGATCTTGCTACATCTCATCAGTATGCTATCAGCTTGCACCATGTTGTTCAGATCAGGGTGTTGATCTTGGGTAGCACATCTGGGTCTTCATACACACATATCAGATGACGTAGCAAGCTTTTAGATTTATTTTCTTTGACCCTGCTACAAGATTCATTCTTCATCTTCCAGTAGGCTCAGGGACTAAGTGGCTACACTTCACCTAGCAGTGAATGTAGTGCTCTTTTCTTGATTTACCATCCTTATTCGACTAAGTCATGGATGGTTCCTCAAAAATGGAGTCTAAGTGGCTACACTTCGCTTAAGGTGGAGAATTTTCAATTTTTTATCTTGAGCCCCTTACATCCTTCTAGCAAGCCTTACTTGGCTAAGTCTGAGATCTACAGTACCCGTTAAACTGGTCGACTTTGGTTTTCACCACTCAGATCACTGGTTAAACTGATTGGCTTCATGTCAAACTGCTCGGACTTGCTCAAGATGACGTTGCTCAGCGGATACAAGGCGCTCAAGGACTAGCTATGGGGGTGGTCCATCCCATAAGAAGAAGGTGTGTGATGCAAGACACTGATCAGCATGCATCACATGGCTTTAGGAAGGAATCTTGAAAATAGAGAAGGATCTGTTCGAATATGATAGGTATCATATTCCTTGTAAAAACTTACCATATACCCTGAATAGATCTAGATCTAACCTGACCTATAACCTTGCCCCCAAACTATATAAGGCGAGCAGGGACCCCCTCGAATTCATCTCATATTCTATACAATCCAACAAAGACATAGGACGTAGGGTATTACATTGATAAGACAGCCCGAACCTATCTAACCGCTGTCTCTGTGCCTTGTATCACCATACGGTTCCTATTACGTGCACCTCCACTGATCATTTACTACCATGGGTATACCCCTTAGTAGACTACCGACCAGATTTTGTCAACATTTGTTGACCCTTATGAGAGGTTTGTCATGCTCTTAAAATAAAGATCATGTACACTCCACCCACATATGCACTACTCCTACACTGGGGGTAGGCACAAAAACATGCCATTCCATTTTGATCTACCCAAAAATATTTTACTCCTATACTGGGAGTAAACACCAAAAAAATGTTTTATAGGTTTTCCACCAAATAAATGCTCCAAGTTCTTGTTCCTATCTCTCAAAGTTTTGTTACAGAAAAGAGACATGGGGCTATACAAAAGTTATCCAAAAAAAAGAGAAAGAAAAGAAAAAAAGAGTTGAGAAAAAGGACAAGTGTTCGAGATATCTAAAACAATAGGTACTCAGATGCCCACCTAAAAAAAGAAGAGATGAATAAGTTAGCCCCTGCTCTCTAGCAAATATTTTCAAATTTCAAAAGGGAGATATTTTCTAAGGAGCATAGTAGAATTAGGTTAGCCACCATACATATATCCACCATATACATCCACACACATGCACATCTTGATTTGATTGTATGACTTAACTCTCTTTGGATCCGAGGTTTGACTTTACAATATATGTATTGCAAGTATGCTCTAGCTTTCTCCCTACCTATAAACTCCACATAAGCCTGAGTGGTAGGAAGAGAAAAGGCATAACATCTTTATTGCCTTGGTGAGGATCCACAAATACCACATATATTGAGAGACTTGAGAGTGTCATACAATGGAATCTCTGAGTTTTATTTCGAAAACTTATAAAAAACTCTAGAACAATGGTGGAACAAAGACCATGAGTCATAGTGCTTGACTTGATCCTTCTGTCTTTCAATTGCTCTAGACCCAAGTGAAGGCTAAGAAGCCCCATGGTTGAAGGTAATATGGGTAGGTTTAAAAATCAGATCAGTTTAGTCTAATCCAGAGGAGAATTTTTGATTGAACACCTATGTACTTTTGAGGAGTGAAAGTATTATAGCAACTCCTGATCCATTGCTAAGGATGGCTTTGCTCAGGGACTAGCAAATGTTAAGTGTGGGGGAGCTTGTTGACAGTAGTTAATGTTCATCATAAACCATCAATATAACTTATTTAAATGCATAAAAAGGATCACCAACATAGGTCTAAGGGTTTAAACTAATAAATTCCACAAGTTTTGGTGAATCTGTGTTTGCTAGAGGATTTACTCAGAAAATCATCAAGGAGAGCCTATTCATCAAAGCAAATCATGTTTATCCGCAACTAAACCAACATGGGAAGACTCTAGAAGACTCTAGAAGGCAAACCACCAAAGCAAAGGGTAGGTGGCTACCATGTTGGGCTAGCTGGCCCTACCTGTAGGTCACTTGGCCCCCTGGGCCCACCTATCAGCCCCTCCTTCGAATGTCGGTTCTCCACCACCTCCTAGATTACATCTCTACCGTTCTTTCAAGTTGGTTTGATTCGAGGGTCCAGAATTGATGCTCCGGCCTATATATAGCAGCCCCTACCCCCCTCCCTAGAGGCATCCCTAAAACCCTAATTCATATGTCTCATTCAGCGATCAAGATACACCAGGAGGATTAGGTCTAGATTCTCCAATGTAGTAGATTAGTAGCTAGAGAGTGAGGGTCGAGTTGGGCTCATGCTCAAGTTCTGAATCTAGTCTTGGAGGCTCGGTAAAGCCTTGTATCTTCACTTCAACATTTTGTAAGACTTATTATAAATTCATCATATTCCTATCTACATGGCTATGCTTACTTTTAATATGTATCTTGCTTAGTTGAGGTTATCATTATTTTTGTGTGCATGTTCATAGAGCGCTTAGCCTACTAGTTTATCGATTGGGCTAAGTAGCTGAGCCTCATGTAAGCATGTGCTTATACGATGCTCTACATGTGAGTACACCCTGTTCTCTAGTTGGGTGGTAGCAGCGGGGGTGACAGCCCCATCTATCCTTTGTAGTCCACTCCAAATTGAGTAGGTTCTTAAATTGTAGGACCGTAGTCACATTGATAGAGTTATCTATTGTGGGTACTCTACCAGTCTAAGCAGCATCTCGAAGTGCACAAGAGTAGAGTTAGTCTTAACTATAGTTGGATGTATATATACTTTGACCATGTAATAAGAATGTCATAGGAATCTACCTCACTCGTTGCTCTCCCAAGTTGATTAGTTTATGTTATCTTATAGATCTACCCCCTGAGTATCATTAACCTTAATTCCTATCATTACCTTCACCCCTGCTCTAGTCATGCTGGTATGTTGACTAATAGATACTCCTTTGATATTCAATAAGTCTTTACTCCATTGTTTCCCTATGGTAAAATATAAATAACGATACCTAGAATACTTCTGATAAAATACTATAATGGTATTTTGTGTGCTTGCGGAATCCATCATATTCTATTTGCACTTATAAATACCAACAACAGGCATAATAGAATTCATCCAATCAAGTCTCCCGTTGATCTAATGCCTAATGGAGGAGCCACATAGCTATTCAAAGTTTAATGCACACATAATAAAGTCCTAGCATTGTAAATCTGACCAGGCCAGACACATATCACATTATACAGGGAAACATGTTTCGTACAAGTACTTTCATTGAATCCATAAGGCCTTGTTTGGATATGCATGTATTCCTCTCAATCCATATGTGTTGAAGTGGATTCGAGTGGAATTAAACTAAGTTCCATTCTATTCCACTCCAACACATGTGGATTGAAGTGGATACACATGCATTAAAACAAGGCCTAAAGGAAACAAATAAAATTAAAACAAAACAATAGAAAAGCAAAAGCAACAGAAAATCAAAAGCTATAGAATATAGTTATCGTGGTTATGACCCTGGGGTGTCCCAAGGCATCGATTAGCAAGCAGGTCGCACGGCCTATAGTACAGTAGCTAACGAAGGCCTAAATGACCGAGGCCTAGCAAAAGCTGAGCGGAGAGGGCCAGCCACCAAGGCTAGGGTCATCCCTAACCTCTTCCACCCGCCTTAGTACATGACACTCACAAGATGCATGACCTCTCCCTGTCAGGACCCCTGGAAGGGATGGGAGGAGGTAGAGTGCACCTAGGCATGCCTGCTCTGACAAGAGCAAGCATGCCACACTGACCCCACAAGGACCGAGGGGATAGCAGTCACCTCAGCCTAGTCAAACACTGTCTCTATGCCATGCCGCATCGACGAGACAACCTCGAACCACGGTGGCAACAGGTACAATACCCACCATCCAAATACGGACCGACTAGACGCTTGTACAATCCCATCCATGGGAACCATGACAAGGGACTCGATGAAGAGGCCATCTAGACCAGTAGAGCGCCTCGACCCCGACAATCAGGGTCATAGCTCTCAGCCCCATGACGTGACTAGGCAATTGAAGACCCAGGGAAGCTACCAACTCTTGTATGACACCCTGAGAAACCAGGAGATGGCGAGGAAGGCATGACGGATACTGCATTGCTCAAGATGGCTAATGAACCAACATTGAGGCTACAGTGCTACCTTGGCTAGCATAGTAGCACCATGTCACACCCTGCCATAACGTGGCTAGAAGACCATGATGATAGCCATGATCGAGCATGCACCAGAAGATAGTGTAGCTTACAAGCCAAGTTAGCTAGGCCCTCCCTAGAGCTCTTGACCCTTCGGTCGGGAGAACCTTCTCTTTGTGTAAGCCCTAGCCTCGAACTCTATATAAGGGTAGCCAGGGCACCCATCTCGAGATGATTCTGAATCCTCTACCATTTTCATTCATTCACCATTGTAGCAAGGCTCCTACAGCTTCTCTTCTAGCAGCCTTTTGCCTAGCATAGGTCCTTCCATTTCTTCCACCTTTCTTGCAACCCCATTGTAAGAACTTTAGAGCATTCAAGCGAGAAACACGTACTCGATCATCTCTGAGACTAGACGTAGGGCTCCAACCTAAACCAATATAAATCCTCATGTCTATTGGATGCTACCATCATCTTCCTAGAGCAGCGCGACAATTGTATAAATTTACTAGTCCTATTTACAAAACACCAACAGTTGGCATGCCAGGTAGGGGATAGTCACACACTCTCGTTTGTTGAGAAGGAAGTGATGGCTCCTCGCACTATCAGTGAACTCACTGGCGGAATGGGCCATGGTGGCCACATCCGTAGCAAAAACTACGAGTTCATCAGCATCAAAGGACTAGCACCCGCGTCCACCCGCGGCTACAACCCAAACATCTGCCATCGATATCCAAAACATGTAGCCCACAGTGGACATACTCTCAAAACTACCTCCGATGGCCGCATACTAGAGTTCACCTACCCAGAGGGGCCAGTACCCTCGCTTACCGCTAGGCATGGCCAGACCCCCCATTTGGGAAACCAAAGGTCCATAGTTCACAATGAACCCACCCAGGGAATGGCCTCAACCAGCCACATCCTTTTGGGGAACCATGTAGTTAACCGCACCAAAAGGGCCAACACCCACGTCCACCCTAAGCTATGGCCTAGGCCTCCATCTCAGAGGTCTAGATCCTGCGGCCCACAATGGACACACTCTCAGAGCTACCCTTGGGGGCTACATCCCATAGTGTACCCATGTGAGGGGCCTAGTGCCCTCTCTCATTACTGCCCATGACCAAGAGTTCCACCTAGGAAGCCAGATGGCCATGGCTCATGGCGACCCCACCCAAGGAATGGTCCGTGGTAGCCACATCCTCTCATGGAACCATGAGATCGCCCGAGCCGGTGGGGCAACTCCCATCACTAGCTCCTACCTAGTCTAGACTCACTGCATGGCAAAACTAGGCCCTATGGTAGAATCTCACCTCAGACAGTGTCTCCACCATCAGAACACGACGAGCCAGGGCACATATGAACGACAAAGCTACCCGCCACCATGTGGCATCATCGTTAGTAATCGAGCCGATAACCAGCACCACACTATGTAGGGTCAAGCCTAGAACCAGGATCTGATCCTACATAATGGGCAAGCTATGCAACATGCTTCAGAGGACTATCAGTCATTGCTTGAAGGCACGTGCATCCAAGGAAGCGGGCCCTCTAAGCGCACCACGTGCCACAATGAGTAGATCGAACCTTGTTGTGCTCAAGGCTAGCTTCCATAGTGATAGGTCATGGTAGTTCCTTGTTAGAAGCGGTAGCTCCACCTAGAAGCAGAGACACGGTGACAGCGATGCCGTCGCACCAAGATTCAAGCGTAGGAACACGCGGGCCCTCCCAATCAGAAGCTAAAATGAACCAAGTGTGAAGAAGCCCTCCATGGGGGCTCGCAGGCCGCTCGAGGATGTCAAGATGGCAAGGATTGACCCAAGCTCTCCCGAAAATGTCGACCCATGCCAACTATGATCACTCAAAGCAGTAAAGAGGCATCCCCATTAGTTCATGGCCCAGGGACTATGACAACTCCATCACGGGCAAACACTCAGGGGCTCATAGCGCCTCGAGCAACAACTCGGCCACAAGCCAATGTTTGGGGGCTCGCCATGCCCCGAGCTAAAGCAACCAGTTCATTGCCAGCTTCTAATAAATCAGCCAATCATATCCACCTTGACCTTAGCCTCATCACCCAAGCACATCCACATACACATACGAGCCTACCAATAGCCACAAAAACCTAGGGTCAATCCTTAGAGCAAACAAGGTAGCATGATATCCACACACTATATCCTAGTAGCACTCATCTCCTGAATGACTCGATGCGACTAGCGCTCGCAGCCAGACATGATTCACTCATGGGGGCACACACATGGGTGCATGCACATGACCCATGGCAAAACACTGTCTGCCATCATCTCAGCTACCGATCTGCTCTTGACACCTTCTGATTGCCTCTCATGCCGTATTGAGCCGATGACCCATGCCTCGATTTCTCACTTGCATGAGTTTGAGAGGAGATGGGGAACTCGTTCAAACACGACAAAAGGAGCAAAAGGAAAGAAGTTCAGAATTTCATCGCTCGATAGCCTTCTTTTCACATCATGCTAGATATGCGACCTGCCCTCGATGCCTCACTGATCATGCACTTTTTAGCCCCATGGCTCAGCACGTCGGATTAAACACATGCACCTATGGGCATTGGGCCAGGGGGGACGAAGCACATTCCAATTCAAATGAAAAGAAAAGTGAAAAGGCAGTATAATGACAAAACAAGTGCACTGACCTCACGCCATCCACACGGAATCCATAACATGTTCACTGCAACTAGGACACCCACACAACATAGGACCATTACACAAGGGTCATCACACACCGGAAGCCTAGAACTGGTGTCGCAAGCGACTGGCACTTTGTTCCCGCTCCACAAGCGGTGACACCACTCACAACAGAGGTGGCGTCGTACAGCCTCCCCAACATGTGATTTAGGGCAACATCGAGGACAGCGCCGCCTTACTACAGACACCTCGACACCACAATACGCCACCAGATCACGTGTGATAGAGGACCACATGAAGCTAAACTACTAGAACCGAACCAGGGCAGGGCTATGTACCGCATGGGAGCAAGGAAAAGAGGATGCCCATGCAACCTGAAGGAAAATGAAGAAGGGTGCGATGCCGCTAAACCTATCAAACAAACATTTAGGTCACAAAAATGGGGTCACACTGAGCCAAACCACATGGGTCGATCCCTAGGTAGGGCTACATGGCCATGGCATTCGAATGACCAGACCAATGGTGGTCACGGATAGATGGCAGCACATAGAAGAATCGAATTCTAGGACACGAACTGAAAGAAACATCTTTGCTTAAAAATTCTTCAAGAACCCTCACCACACCTTAGGGCTCTCAGCCATCGCCACGGATGATCCCCTCTAATCCACGGCAATGACAACAGCGTCCGTGGCGATGGCAAAATCATTAACCAGCTCAGCCCAGCTCAGCCCGCTCTTCTGACCGGGCACACTTTGGGAACCTAGGCACCACCTAATGGAGGTTCATCTCGGTCTATAGCTGCATGGCGGCAAGGGTGACGCTGGCCCCTTGCCGTATCCTTGCCACCAATGCCCATTCACGATCCACTGCCATGATGAACCCCTAAAGGCGAGCCTCCTCCTCCTCCTGGCGAGACACTACCTGCTGCACCTCCAATGCTGGCAACAAAACAACACGAGGATCAGTGGCTGCAAACATCCATTCGAGCATCGAGATGAAGGAGACCCTTACCTATGATGTGGGTCTAGGCAATAGTGGTCGCCACCTGTGCAGTGACAAATGCACCCTCTAAGGCAGCGAGAGCAACCTTAGCGGTGTCAAGGTTGAGCTCTTGCTGCCTCCCCTCATGGGCGGCCATAGAAAACCACCAGTGAGGTTTGTCTGCCTCATGGATGAGACGGCAAAACTCTCGATGACCGCTTAGAGACGATAAGCTTGACCCCACCCCTAGCGGCCCCCCACCGGAGCAACGCCAGCAGCATCGACAACCCTTCCTAACATGGCATGAGAGATGGCTGATGAGGACATCCCTTCCATTGATACAACCACACCTGCTGCACAACAAGGTCCGATGATAAGAGCTCGAGCACGACAACTTAATTATCAGGTAAAGTCGTTCCTCATTGTTCATACAAACTCATCTCAGAATTGGATGCTACTAAACCATGGTGATGATTGTCTTATTCTTAGGAATGTTGGTCAAGACCCCATTGCCTCATGTTTAGACCCCATGATGAGGATGGGGCAGCCGAACAAGTGGGAATCATCATTAATGGGGGCGCTCAACTCATCTCGAGACAACAGGAAACACTCCATCAAAAATACCATAACTCCTTGATACGAGATCCAATGAAGCTAGTTTTTGACTTGTTGGAAAGAGCTCATCATCCTCTTTCAGATGGGTCCAACCCCACTATCAGAATCTACCAAAGCTGTGTGCAGCAAGCAAAAGGTTGTACTGACCTATAGCTTGGGCCTGGGCCTTGTACTGACTAGAGCCCAATGAGGGACGCCCAGATTAGGGTTTCCCACTCCCCTTTGTGCTCTCCTCCTTATAAATAGAACCAACAACCATTAGAATGAGGGTGGGTTTTGTTTAGATGCAAGATAGCTGCTGCTTTCTTCCTTGTAAACGCGTGTGTCGGCTAGACCACCTGATTTGCTTGTTTAAAGACCCAACTTGTGATTCAGATTCAGCCTTTAGCTTAAATCCATGAGTTATTTGTTTGTTCATCTTGTTCTTGCTTGTTCTTGGTTGCTTGCAGGTTCATGGTGTTCTTGGCATGGCAAGAACATCACAATCGGAGCCGTTGTACCTGTTACTAAGGCATAGCAACCTTGTGGTCGTTGTAGTCGGACAGCCAACGTCGAATCCACTCCAAATCAAGTTTATCCACACTCATAGAAAGATCAAGAACAACCCCTTGTCCCATCATGTGGTAATTAGAGCAAGGTTCTTTGGTGAGTGATTTACCATTCATTACTTACCTATAGTCCAGAAATATAAAAATAGGATAGAACTAAAATTCCAAACACAAGTTTGAGCCTTGCTGATCTGCTTAGTTCTTTGCTTGTTGAGTTTGTGGTTTACATCGTGGTGTCAAGTGCTGGTTGTTAGGTTCTAATCCTTTAGTGTTTCGAGTTCTTGTCACATTTCAGTCACCACACAATCCGCTATTGCCTTTCCCCCCACTTTAGCCGCTGCAATCTCCACCAATACCACCACCACCAAAAGCACCTGCTGCTCTCTCCACCTTTTCGCTGAAACCCTCACCACCATCACGTTCAGCCGCGCCTACACAAACACTACCTTATGCATCTATCCTTTTGGTGCAAATCTGAGTACACTCAGTTTTGAAAACAAGAGAGTTCAAATTGCATATTTGTACTACTTGTTGCAATCCTTATCCCTAGTCAAAGAAAGTCTATGCTACTTGCTGCATTCTTGTTATAATCATATTGCAAAAGTTTAGTTTGTGCTACTTGACGAAAAGAAAAGAAAAGAAAAAGAAAACACAATAGAAAACAGAAAAGAAAAAGAAAGGAAAAGGAGGAAAGAAAGAAACAAAAAAAGAAGGGTTAAATTGATTCTATTTACTCTCATCATTTCCATTGTTTGCTACTATCCGGTGACAACATTTGTGTCTAGGCTCGTGTCTCTAGCACGGGTTAGCCTAGGACCAGCACGGTACTATCTTTGAACACTTATTCAACTTGCATTGACTAATGTGGTTCCAGCTGTACCTTGATTTTTTTAAGCCACCTACAACTCCACAAATTATCTACAACGTCATAGGGTTCTACTTGCTACTACTTGTGTTGTTCTTGTTATCGCCAACACCATCTACATAGCAAGGTAAGGACATGTAAGAACTCAGTTGCACATGCTGAGAGAACAAAAATTGTTGTCACCTAATTCAGTTAGTTGGTAGGACATATTTTCTTGTGATTCCCTTGCTACATACTAACCATGGCAGGAGAAGATGAAAGGACCCCTCCACAATCACCTCGATTGAAAGCCTTGCTACAACACTTTGAATGCAAAGTGAGACTCCATGCTGAACACCTTGATGAGGACGTTCATGTCACCAACGAGCATCTTGGTCAATTGGAGATGGCTCAGATCGAGACCAACACCAAGTTGGCTTCCTTGGAAGGCACTCTTGGTTCTATTAATACATCTCTTGTAGGTGTCTTGGAGCAATTAGAGAGGATGGAACAAAATTGATGTGATGGTTTTGAATGGCGCAATCACAACAACAACAACACCATTGGTAGTGCCGCTAGTCATGATGAAGAAGAATATGCAGCGGACATTGAGCTTGATGAGGAGGTGAATGGTCATCAATGCATCGAACAACATCGCCGTTGCCATGAGACAGGTCCTGGCCCACCATGGCAAGAGGCACGTGCCGATGACTCATTTGGCAAGATTAAATTCACCATACCTACTTTTGATGGCAGGTATAATCCTGATATGTACCTTAGATGGGAATTAGTTGTTGATTAAAAATTTACTTGCCATGATTTCCCTGAGGACAAACGTGCTAGGGCAGCCACTAGTGAGTTTACTGACTTTGCCTCTGTTTGGTGGTCTGAATACCATCGTAAGAACCCAAATAACACACCAACATGGGATTCTTTGAAACAGGTCATGTGGCTAGATTTGTTCCTTCTTATTATGCTTGTGATCTTTTACATAAGTTGCAACAATTGAGGCAAGGATCCAAATCTGTAGAAGAGTACTATCAAGAGCTACAAATGGGTATGCTTCATTACAGGCTAGAGGAAAATGAGGATGGTGCCATAGCTAGATTTATGGGTGGGTTGAACCAGGAGATTTAGGACATTCTAGCTTATAAGGAATATAATTATGTCAATCGTTTATTTCACCTTGCTTGTAAAGCTAAACGAGAAGTGCAGGGATGATAAGCTAGCATAAGGGCTAACATTTCTGCAGGTCGTGCTAGCCCATGGACACCCTCCAATGCTGCTGCACCATCAACACGTCCACCCCCACAATCTTCCTTGACCATCAAGCCATGCTCCTCTACAACAAATTCTGTACCATGCCCAAGTGAACCAACTAGAGGAGCAACGACTACATCTGCAAAGAGTTCATCCACGGTGGTATCCACGGGGAGAACAAGGGATATTCAGTGCCTACGCTACAAAGGATATGGCCATGTACACAAGGACTACCCAAGCACACATGTGATGGTTGTGCGAGCTAATGGTGGGTACTCCTCTGCTAGTGATTTTGATGAAGAAACATATGCTTTGCTTGCTGCTAACGATGTAGTGGAAGGAGATGATTTCCAACAAGATGAAGAGCACATTAGGGTTGAAGTTGCTGAGCACTATGAGAGCCTTGTTGATGAGGACATGACACCCATGCATATGACCATGTTTGGTGCATGGTATGGAGGGGTAGGAGGCCAGCAAGGGTGTCCAAGTCAAGAAGGAGGCCCGAGGCTAATTCGGTTCGAGTCCCCAAGGTGGAGGCCCAAAGCAACTCAAGTTCGAGTCTGCCTCGGCCTCCAGGACTAGTCTGCCTTAAACTGGTCACCCAAGACGCATCTGGACTCTATTTTCGACGATCCACATATGGTTGGAAAGCTAATTTGATAAGGAAGCCAATGCAAGTGGTCTCATGTCAAAAGCCCTTTGGAATCAATGGAAATTGTTGAAACAAGTCAGCATCCAGAATCTACCAGGGCGCTGCGACACCATCTTTTGGTTCGTTGGACCATGTATCGTGTTTGGGCCCATTAGGGGCGCGTCTAGGGGGAGTTTTTTTTTGTTCTTGATTTCCTTGTGAAACATACATCATTTTGCTACAACTATGCCACCAAGGCTGCTTGCTGTGAACCAGGGCCCCAGTTCTTGATCTTGTTCACCTGTGGCGATTAGTCCTTTTGAATAAAGACTTGAACTCCTTCTCGTTATCATAAGCCTCATATTTATTTGCAATTTTAGATTGTGTTCATCCTGTTCTTGCTTGTGTTCTCAATTCGCTTGCAGGAAAGCCTTCTCGATGAGGTCAATCGCGTTCGTGTGGTTGATAACCAACGGAGTAGTGGTGTAACGGTTGCGGGGGTCCAAATCAGTCTTGGTTCAAAGCCTAGATCGTGAATGTCGAGTATCCACCAATCGACGCTATCATACCTTTCGGAAGATCGGGCAGTAGTCTACATCAAGTGGTATCAGAGACCTTGTTGCCTGTTAGGTATAACTTTGTTTTCCCCTTTAAATTGTTATTGTTTTTGCATTACCTATAGTCCACAAAAAGCCAAAAAAATATACACCGCCACCTATTCCCTGTCCTATAGCCTCGTTGTGCCATGCAATTTCGTCTCTGTTTCGCGTTGTTGAGTTTGTGTCCTAGGGCAAGTTCTGGTTGCTAGTTTTAGATCGTTTTTTAGTCCAGTTTGTGTTTTTCCCTTTGTTTTTCAACATAATCCATGAACACCTTCAAGTCTTGTTGTGTTTTCTTTATATCCATCAAACCCTAGTCCACGCCATCTAATTTGTTACACTTGTCTTCACTGTTTCCATCAAATCCTTGCTGTCGTGACCAATTTTGCGCGCATTGTTCCCATTTTGTCCTCTAATTCAGAGTCAGTCCGTAAAACTGGTCTAGTTTTCACATACGAACTCGGATTTCGATGTTCATATATCAAAATCGATCAGAAAAAAATTTAAATCTGTCCGTCCCCTGCTTTGCTGGGTTTAGAAATTTTTATTTTGGCCAAAAACTGGTCATAAGATCATCTTTTCGTGGTCACAAGCTTTTTGTCAATTTTGAGCACATCTTCTAAAATTTTCACAGGCCACGCCTTTCACTTGTTTAAGCTCATATTTTCTATGGTTACTTCTTTTGTGCTCCTAAGTGAAGAAAAAATATAAAAAAAGAAAAAGAAAAAGGTCCAAGAATTCCAAAAAAACAACGACAACCCAAAAATAGAGAAAAAAGAGAGGAACAAAAGTGGAACAATATCTAGAGGAGCACATAGTGAGCGCCATTTGAGCTTGTGTTTGCGTGTGCTGATTTCTGCTTTGTTCCTAATCATATTCTTGCTATTCACATCACTTGATACATCTGGTACTTGGAACGTGAGTAGGCCAGTAACTAAGACAAGTACTTGGGATACTTATTCAGCTTTACTATTCAGTTGCGAATTTTGCTATTCCTTGCTACTATATTTTGCCTGTCTAAGCTCCACTTTCTTCTAACCAAGTACAGGTTCGCCTTGCAACTGTTACACTCAAGCTACAATGGTATCACAGTCACCAACTGATTGCACCGCCTGTTGCTTTGGTAAGAACACTTGTAAGACCATGGTAAGACGCATGATAGTTGAGTGCCTTATTTGTCCTTGTCCACAGCCTAAGTAGTTGATAGGGATAATATTTTTATGTTGTCTTTTGCTGTCTTCTAACAATGACAGGTTGTTCGTATCCACCGACTTATGATGGTATAGGTGCTGATGAATACATGGAGTGGGAAATTGCTATAGATAACATATATGCTACTCGCTTTATGTGTCCAAGGAGGAAGGTAAAAAATGTAGCTAGTGTTTTGCGATATTTTGCTTTATCTTGGTGGGAGTCTTTAGATCCTTCTGATAAACCTCAAACTTGGAATGATATGAAACTCCTTATGCGAGAAACCTTTGTTAATCTACCTTCTATTTTGACTTCATATGATGAGGGGCACCATTTAGAGGAAGAGTCTGTTGTTATTCCTCTTGCTATGACTAACCTTCTGTAGGATAATGTACATAAGCAAGAGGATGACATGGAAGAAAATGAGGAGCTCACAACCTCATATGCAAATTCAGAACCATCACTTCACAATGCACCTATTACTCATGCTGAGAACACAGGTAATGCCCATGGTGCTACACTCACGGAAGGTGAGAATTGTTTTAATGTACTAAATTTTTCCACAAACCATGCTATCATAGAGCAATTATTAGTGGAACCCTCTCTTGATTTATCTTTATCCCATGATAATTTGCTTGATGTTCCTTGTGATAAAGATGAATTGGTTGATGATGCTTTAGTTTTACATGTTTTGGAACCAACCACTTGTGCTGAAAATAAACATGTTATTCATATTGCTACTAAAATTGATGAGCTCAAACTGTTGTCTTCTTTACATACTTTGGGTTACATTGAATTTGATATTTTGTGTAACCTAGATTGTTTGGAGGAGAGCCTTTCTAAATATGCTGATTTGCCTTAGTTTTCTAAACACACATATCATGTTATTGGCAAATATAGCAACAAAGGACAATATATGATACATCGAGTATACGTTCGTAGTAATATGAATTCTCCTTTTGTTGTACAAGATTATGATTGTTTAGAGGGCAGCCATAATAATACAAACATTTTCTCATGTTCCTTAAGAAACAAGTTCACTTCCAAGAAGGAGAGCATTGTTGGTTGCTACCTATGTCTAGCTAGACCATCAATTCCTGCATTGTCTTTGGTTAGTTCTAATCTTTTACAGGATAGTATTGACATACATCGTGTGCCTTCAGATCATGGAGTCTACATGTTTGCTAAAATTTTTATATGAGATGACATGCTAGAAACTTGGAAATATGGTCACGTTCCTTCTCATAATTATTTCAGTTCCCTTTGTCTTCGCAACCCCATTCTCCTTTGTGTTGTGCAGGATCAGTTTTAAGCACAATCGACGTCGAGGACGGCTTTTTGTCAAGAAGGGGAGGATGATGAGGACATGACACCCATGCAAATGACCATGTTTGGCACATGGTATGGAGGGGTAGGAGGCCAGCAAGGGTGTCCAAGTCAAGAAGGAGGCCCGAGGCTAATTCGGTTCGAGTCCCTGAGGTGGAGGCCCAAAGCAACTCAAGTTCGAGTCTGCCTTGGCCTCTAGGACTAGTCTGCCTTAAACTGGTCACCCAGGACGCATCTAGACTCCATTTTCAACAATCCACATATGGTTGGAAAGCCAATTTGATAAGGAAGCCAATGCAGGTGGTATCACGTCAAAAGCCCTTTTGAATCAATAGGAATCATTGAAACAAGTTAGCATCTAGAATCTGCCAGGGTGCTACGACACTGTCTTTTGGTCCGTTGGACCGTGTATCATGTTTGGGCCCATTAGGGGCGTGTCTAGAGGGGGTTTTGTTTTGTTCTTGATTTCCTTGTGAAACAGACATCGTTTTGCTGCAACTGTACCGCCAAGGTTGCTTGCTGTGAACCAGGGCCCTAGTTCTTGATCTTGTTCGCCTGTGGTGATTAGTCCTTTTGAATAATGACTTGAACTCCTTCTCGTTATCATAAGCCTCATATTTATTTGCAATTTTAGATTGCGTTCATCCCATTCTTGCTTGTGTTCTCGATTCGCTTGTAGGAAAGCCTTCTCGACGAGGTCAATCATGTTCGCGTGGTTGATAACCAATGGAGCAGTGGTGTAACGGTTGAGGGGGTCCGAATCAGTCTTGGTTTGAAGCCTAGATCGTGAACGTCGAGTATCGATCAATCGACGCTATCATACCTTTCGAAAGATCGGGCCTAGTCTACATCACTCTTGGTGCAGTGGGTGCTAATTGCGCAAATGGAGAGGGCTGAACAAAATCAGCGCCATACTTTGTTTCAAACCAACTGTGTGATCAAGGAACGCTCTTGCCACGTGATCATAAATGGAGGAAGCTACACCAACTTGGTAAGTGCTGAAATGGTGGAGAAGCTTTCGTTGAGCACAAAACCACACCCTGCAGCCTTACTACATTCAGTGGCTTAACAACAGTGGCAAGGTGAAGGTAACACAATTAGTAAGGGTAGAGTTTGCCATTGGTTCTTATCATGATTACACTGACTGCAATGTTGTGCCTATGCAAGCATGCTCTATGTTGTTAGGTAGACCATGGCAGTTTGATAAAGATTTCTTGCACTTTGGTAAAACAAATCAATACTCTTTTGTGCATAATGAGAAGAAGATTGTGTTGCACCCCATGTCCCCTGAGGATATTCTAAGAGATGAACTTGCTAGAGCTAGCAAACTTAAGAATCAGGCTGTTGCTAGTGAAAATCAGATTGTCGCTAATGAACTTGAGAAACATAAGAAGAAGCCTAGCAAATCTGTTCATCATAATAAAAATGAGATCAAGCTAAAAGGCTCTTGTTACTTTGCCACCAAATCTGATTTGGATGAGATTGATGCTAGTACTACTATTTGCTATGCTTTGGTTTGCAAAGAAACTTTATTTTCACTCGAAGATACATCTATTTCTTTGCCTCCTGCTATCACTAATCTTTTGTAGGAGTATGCCGATGTTTTTCCAAAGGAGGCACCACCGGGGCTGCCACCAATTCGAGGGATTGAACGCCAGATTGATCTCATCCCCTAAGGCTTCCTTGCCAAATCGGGCGCCGTACAGGACCAACCCTGGATGAGACAAAAGAGATTCAACGACAAGTACAAGAATTGCTCAACAAAGGTTATGTGCATGAGTCTCTTAGCCCTTGTGCCATTCCTGTGCTTTTAGTTCCTAAGAAGGATGGATCATGGCACATGTGTGTTGATTGTAGAGCGATAAACAACATCACAATCAGATATCGTCATCCTATTCCAAGTTTAGATGATATGCTTGATAAATTGAGTGGCTCAATTGTGTTCTCTAAAATTGATTTGCGTAGTGGTTACCACCAGATTCGCATGAAGCTAGGAGATGAATGGAAAATAACATTTAAAACTAAGTTTGGTTTATATGAATGGCTAGTCATGCCCTTTGGATTGACTAATGCACCCAACACTTTCATGAGATTAATGAATGAGGTTTTACATGCTTTTATTGGCAGATTCATGGTGGTATACTTTGATGACATCTTGATATATAGTAGACCATTACAGGAACATCTTGATCATTTGCGTGTCATTTTCAATGCTCTATAGGATGCACACTTGTTTGGCAACCTTGAGAAGTGCACCTTTTGCACAGATCGAGTCTCTTTTCTTGGATATGTTGTGACACCGCAGGGAATCGAAGTTGATCAAGCCAAGGTTGAGGCCATACATAGCTAGCATGTTCCCTGCACGGTCACACAAGTGCGGAGTTTTCTAGGACTTGCTGGTTTCTACCGTCGATTTGTGAAGGACTTTAGCACCATTGCAGCCCCACTGCATGAACTCACCAACAAGGGTACAACCTTCACTTGAGCTGCAGCCCAAGAGGATGCTTTCAACACGCTCAAAGATAAGTTAACTCATGCACCCTTGCTCCAACTTCCTAATTTCAATAAAACCTTTGAGCTTGAATGCGATGCTAGTGGAATTGGTTTGGGTGGTGTGCTGCTACAAGATGGCAAACTTGGAGCATATTTTAGCGAAAAATTGAGTGGGCCTAGTTTGAACTATTCTACTTATGATAAGGAATTGCTTGCTTTAGTTAGAACCTTGGAAACATGGCAGCATTATTTATGGCCCAAAGAATTCATTATACATTCTAATCATGAGTCATTGAAACACATTCGAAACCAGCAAAATTGAATCATAGGCATGCTAAATGGGTTGAGTTCATTGAATCTTTCCCTTATGTCATCAAACACAAGAAGGGTAAAGAAAACATCATTGCTGATGCTTTGTCTAGGCGTTATACCATGTTGTCCAAACTTCATTTCAAAATATTTGGATTAGAAACAATTAAAGCACAATATTCTCATGATGATGATTTCAAGGATGTGTTGCTGAATTACAAAGAGGGACAAACTTGGAACAAATTCATCCTTGCTGATGGGTTTATATTTCGAGCTAACAAGCTATGCATTTCAGCTTGCTCCGTGTGTTTGTTATTGTTGCAGGAAGCACATGGAGGAGGAGTCATGGGACATTTTGGTGTGAAAAAGATAGAGGACGTCCTTGCTGGTTATTTCTTTTGGCCCAAGATGAGGAGAGACATGGAGAGGTTCGTTGCTCGCTACATGACATGCCAAAAAGCTAAGTCATGCCTTAATCCTCATGGTTTATACATGCCTCTTCCAGTTCCAAGTGCACCGTGGGAAGATATTTCAATGGACTTTGTTTTAGGACTGCCTTAAAAAAAGAAGAGGAGGTATAGTGTGTTTGTTGTTGTGGACAGATTTTCTAAAATGGCACATTTCATACCATGTCATAAGAGCGATGATGCTACACATGTTCCTGATTTGTTCTTTCGTGAGATTGTTTGATTGTACGGTGTGCCTAACGCCATTGTTTCTGATCGGGATGCAAAATTTCTTAGTCATTTTTGGAGAACTTTGTGGGCTAAGCTAGGGACTAAGCTTTTATTGTCCACTACTTGTCATCCCCAAACTGATGGACAAACTGAGGTTGTCAATATAACATTATCTACTTTGCTTAGGGTTGTTTTGAAAAAGAACATAAAATGTGGGAATAGTGCTTGCCTCATGTTGAGTTTGCTTATAATCGTTGACAACATTCTACCACTAAGAAAAGCCCTTTTGAGATTGTTTATGGGTTTGTGCCACGTGCTCCTATTGATTTGTTACCTCTTTTGACCTCAGAGCGAGTGAACTTTGATGCTAAACAACGTGCTGAACTGATCTTAAAATTGCATGAAACCACTAAAGAGAAAATAGAGTGCATGAATGCAAAGTATAAACTAGATGGTAGTAAAGGGAAGAAACATGTCATTTTTGAACCTGGTGATCTAGTTTAGCTCCATTTGAGAAAAGATAGGTTCCCTAATTTGTGAAAGTCTAACTTGCTGCCTAGAGCCGATGGTCCTTTTAAAGTGTTAGAAAGGATTAATGATAATGCATACAAACTTGAGCTACCTATAGCTTTTGGGGTTAGCCCCACATTTAACATTACAGATTTAAAGCCATATTTGGGAGAAGAGGATGAACTAGAGTTGAGGACGACTCAAATGCAAGATGGGGAGGATGATGAGGACATCCCTTCCATTGATACAACCACACCTGCTATAGAACAAGGTCCGATGACAAGAGCTCAAGCACAACAACTTAATTATCAGGTAAAGTCGTTCCTCGATGTTCATACAAACTCGTCTCAGAATTGGATGCTACTAAATCATGGTGATGATTGTCTTATTCTTAGCAATTTTGGTCAAGACCCCATTGCCTCATGTTTAGACCCCATGATGAGGATGGGGTAGCCGAACAAGTGGGAATCATCATTAATGGGGGCACTCAGCTCATCTCGAGACAGCAGGAAACACTCCATCAAAAATACCATAACTCCTTGATACGAGATCCAATGAAGCTAGTTTTTGACTTGTCGGAAAGAGCTCGTCATCCTTTTTTAGATGGGTCCAACCCCACTATCAAAATCTACCGAAGCTGTGTGCAGCAAGCAAAAGGATGCATAGACCTATAGCTTGGGCCTAGGCCTTGTACTGACTAGAGCCCATTGAGGGACGCCTAGATTAGGGTTTCCCACACCCCCTTGTGCTCTCCTCCTTATAAATAGAACCAGTAGCCATCAAAATGAGGGTGGGTTTTGTTTAGATGCAAGATAGCTGCTGCTTCTTCCTCGTAAACGCATGTGTCGGCTAGACCACCTGATTTGCTTGTTTCAAGGCCTCAACTTGTGATTCAGATTCAGCCTTTGGCTTAAATCCATGAGTTATTTGCTTGTTCATCTAGTTCTTGCTTGTTCTCGGTTGCTTGCAGGTTCATGGTGTTCTTGGCATGGCAAGAACATCACAATTGGAGCCAATGTACCTGTTGCTAAGGTGCATCAACCTTATGGTCGTTGTAGTCATACAGCCAACGTAGAATCCACCCCAAATCAAGTTTATCCACACTCACCAAAAGATCAGGAACAACCCCTTATCCCATCAATGGCCCTAAGGAGCACTCGTGGTCAACTCAGGTTAACACCAAAACTCAAAACATTGCTTAAACACTTACCCCTATTCGTGTAGCAGACCTTAGAAATGCAGCGATGGACCACCTAGCCTCCGATGACCCCTCCCATGGATGCTTCTCAGTGATCCATAAATTTGGAGAGGAAGGGAAGTTGCGAGCACCCAAAAGCTAGAAGGAAGGAGCAGCAGGGCAAACACTGAAGAGCAGACGATTCCCTCCTGCCATACCAGTTCTCCCAATTTATAGCTGCAGTAATAAGACATAGCGGATACCTCAAGCGCACATGTGTTCACCTTCATTTACTAACCATCTTGGAAACCATGCAGAGCAGGTGAAGTGATCAAGGGAAAGGCGAAGCGACGGGTACCCACGCAGATGTGCAAACAAAGTAAGCTTTGCATTCTCCCACTTCGTCCATATCAGTTTGATTCACGTGCCCAGTATTCTATGGGGCATGACCGCCCGCAAATAGGCGCCATTACACCATGATGTGACCGAGGAGGCTGATCCGCCCTAGAGATCATGCACCGAGTGACCCGCCACGACCATGACCCCACGTTGTGCTTAGGAAACCTTCTCTTGGGCCTGCCCTGAGAAGGACTCGAGGCCACAAAAGGGATAGGCATAGGGAGGAGATGGGCCCCTATGGCTCTAATCAGTGGTGCGGAGCCACATGAGCATCTCTCCCTATGTTTGAGTCATCCACAGTCGAAGTCTCCTAGGTTGACCCCCCGGGGGGGAGGCATCTTGCCCTTTGGCCATTGTGGAGGCATTGGGAACCAATGGTATTGATGGGCAATGATTTGTGAGACATCTCACGTGAGGCATAGCCGAACTGCATGTTGATTAGGGAGGATATCGAGGTCCCACTCAAATTACACATAGACCCCGACGAGGCGCACCGCTTCGACCACGTGGTTACGGTGGACATGCCTCTCCCCATGTGGGGCAAAGCCAAACCCGCCTATAACAAGGCATCGTGACCCCATGAGGTTGGCAAGGACGTCAGGGAAAGATGGAGTCAGGGTCCCACGGACCATGAAAAGAGCCAGGGACAAATCTTGGCAAACTCCTCCCTGTGTCCTAGGTCTTAGGCCTAAGGCCAGCTCTAGAGACTCATAAACCGTCAGGGGTCGACGACCTGTCTAGGAGAGATCAACGAAGTAAGAGGTCAGGGCGATGTGCAATACAGAATCCAAAGCATGATCTTGGCTCAATCACATGGAAGAAACAGAAGGTCTAAGACCTTTGAGCCAACGCATGACCGCAAAAAGCCTCGCGACTCTATGAAAAAGAGGTCGAGGGGATGATCCCTTGCATCAAATAATTCTTTAGGCAACCACAAGGACTAAGGGGTCGCTGCAAGGGGAGCCTAAACCATAGGGGAAAACCTTTCCCCGCTTAGCACCCTCTAATAATAGAACGCGCACACCACCTGCAGGGTGCTAAGACCAAGTATCACCAGCGACGGTGATACCACGGAGATGCCCAGAGGAAAATGCCATGGGCACAAGGAGGAGCGAGGAACTACTCACCAGCCATCTCGCCTTTCTACAACCTCTGGGCTAGGGTACAAAGGAGAGGACAGGGTCATCGAGCCTAGAGACCACCACCATCAGGTTCTAGGAAGTAGGAGGGAAATGACGAGGCACCCTTGGTTTTCTAGAGAAGTTGATCGTGGCCACTAGGACCAGTGTTTTAGCAAACCCAAACCTAGAGGGTCTAGGGACTGCTAAAACAACTAGGCCTAGAAAGTGGTCCGAGCGCCTCCCTAGCCCCCTCCTACACATAAGATCCCTTCTGGCACTAGCCGTTAAAATGGGCAGCCACCTCCCCTCTCTCATCCCCATGCTCTCTTCACAGGAAGGTGGGAGAAATTTGCCACTATAGCCATGGATGACGCAAGCGTAAGAAAAACCCCCAATTTATAGGTCCAAAGGTGGATCAAACGGCTAGGGGCCCCCACGCCGCGTGGTGCGCCATGGGGGGCCACAACAAAGGTAAGATGCCCACGTAAGGGCAAAGAAGACTGGGCCTCCCAAAAGAGGAGCCATAACAGGGGTCGATGAGACCACATGGCTCCACCCGGATCGTGAACCTCGAAACATGGCACACTAACATGGCAGGGCTCATCAATCGAGAATCGCATTGTCAGGATGCCCTAATAGGACGGGGCACAACATCCACCTACTAGATTGAATACACCAACTCACAAAGGGTCGAGCAACGAGGCTCGAGTAGGACACGACCATGAGCATGTACTCTAACACACGCGCGTACCAGTTCTTTCATGATCACTTTGTGATTGCAAAAACGCTCGGGGGCTACTGTCGGGGTTATGACCCCAGGGTGTCCCAAGGCACCGATTAGCCAGTAGGCCGAACGGCTTGCAGTACAGCAGCTAACAAAGGCCTGAATGACTGAGGCCCAGCAAAAGCTGAGTGGAGCAGTCCAACCAATAAGGCCGGGGTCATCCCTGACCTCTTCCACCCGCCTTAGTACATGACACTCGCAAGACGCATGACCTCTCCCCATCATGACCCCCTAGAAGGGATAGGAGGAGGTCGAGTGTAACACATCTGTGTTATGGTTGCACTAAAACAGTTGCATCACATGAGCATGTGCATCATCATCTCATTCATAAGCATCATTCATTCATGCATAAGCATTTCTATATGAAACATTGCTATGAAACATGTGAAACATGCTATTGTTCTTTTAAGTTTCATTGTATGTATGCTTTATGATCATGGGTGATTGAGTGCAAGTGATGAATGTGGGTAACTAAAATACCTTAGTTATACTTAGAATGTCATTAGGAACAATGTTCATGTTGGTCATTTTGCTTAATTAAGTTTCCAAGTGGTAGTTTGACTTGTGTTGACCCTAGAGCTCTTATGTTTGACTGTTTAAAAAGAATAACTTAGAGTGTTTGCATGTCTGAGCAACCTAAAGCAAAGTTGTACAAAAATTTATAAGGAACAAAAGTTGTTTTATGCTCATGAAAATGTGCACAACATGCTCAAAAAGGTCCCACAAGTCAGAATTAGGGTTGGTTTCAACACTTAGAAATTTCCAAAGTGTGAAAACTGATTTTTAGTTTCTTGTATCTCTGTTTGGAGCTTTGTATCTCCCTAACCAGATCCGAACCAGCTCCAGCACCAATTGGCAAAGTTGTAGAACTCACTTAAATCTCCAACCTTGTCAACTATGCCAAGAGCTAGATCATCACGGTTTAGGAGTTTTAGGCCGATGGAAACTCACTGTCAGACGTCGATGGGCTTAACTGAATGGAAGCTACAGTGGCCGACAGTTTCAGAACATCAGCGCCACATGTATGCCACGCATCACTGGCGTCCTGAGCAGCCAGGCCACATCGGGCCTTGGCATGGAACTTCATCCCACAGCGCTCGCCCGTGGCTCCTCCTCGCTCGCACTTCACTCTAGCGTTCTCCTTTGCCTTCGCCTCCGCAGCAGCAAAGCCGCCACCGTCGCCATTGCTCTGCCAAGCCATGCACCCTTGCTGTCATGTCATTGCTCGCTCCAGCTAGCCCATGACGCCACCATAGTCCCCTATAGCGTGTCCACCTCACCGTTGAGCCGGTGAGTCATGGTTGAGATCACATTTCTTCTTCCCCGCGACGAAGCACCATTGCCGTCGTGAGCTCCATCGAGCTCCCGCACGCTCGCCATCGCGTCTCGCATTGCTCCATCTCGCCCATAGCTTCCCTACCATCTCCTCTACCTCGTCCACCCTCTAGTAGAGCCTATCGAGCTAAGTAGATGGCACATTCACTGAATCCGCCGCCGCCTGTGACTCGACGTCTACTGAAGATCGAGCTCACCGTGGCCGGAGCACTAGAGGCTTCCCCTTTCCCCTTTCCCTTCTTGGATGGCTTCACCATGAACCTGTGTAGCTCGTACAGAGCTTGGGTGGAGCAATGGGGGCTCACCATCGCTGGAGTTCCACCATGGCCTCGCCGCCGTCCGCCGTGCACATCGTCGCTGTAGGTAGAGGCCGGTAGAGACCGAACCCTAGGCACCCATGGGTGCGGCTCGTCGTGGTGAGCACGACGGTGGCCCTTGGTTTCACCTGAGACATCACCTGTCGGCGAGCTATCACCGTTTAACCGCCGATCCCCGCCGTGCTCTGTTTTAGTGCCGCTGACATGCGGGGTCCCCTGATCGGTGGGTCCCAAGCGCCAGTGACTTAGATCTAGAAAGCAAGTTCAATCTTTCAGATTTTTATGCTGTTTTGTAAATTTGATAACTGAAGTTTGGCAGATCCAAATTGTGTGGTTCAACTTTTGTTAGGATCATGGTGAAGTGTAGTATTTAGGAAAAATATAACATGAACACTTATAGTGGAATTTTTGGAAGATTTAAATTGAAACTTGAAATGTGTTTTTAAATAAATGCAAACTTGTTTAATTTATATCTTGAGTTCTTGTGCTCCAAAACTTATGAAATTTTGTGGGTGATGTCTTCTTGATGAGTAGAATCTCTGGTAAAAATTTGAGAGTTAGTGCATGTATGGTTTTTGATTTATAGAGTTTCCTTTTATCATTGGATGATCCTTGTGTGAATTTTAGTAATTTATTTATGAATCCAATGACCATGAAATTTGTTTGAGGGTGTCCTAGTACCTTAAGGATGCTAGAAAAAATATAAAATCTATTGCTTGACACTTTTCACTAGGGTTTCCTATTTATGCCATTTTAAGCCTTTATGCCTTGTCATTTTTGTGTAGGATGTTATTCTTGTTCAAATGATGTGAAATTTATGTAGTAGCCTACTGGAGACATGTATAAGCTACTGTAATTTTTGTGGAATTTTCTGTACACTTTGGACATGTGTTTATTAATTAACCTCATTATCTAAATAAATTAATAAAGGTATGAAAAGAATTTATTTAGGAAGGGCCACTATGTTTGCTTATGTTCATTTGATGTATGTTAACTGTTGGTAACATTGGTAGTACTCATGGTGCTATTCGTGTATGTAATGAAATATTATTTTCACTATAATTCTATTATAGTGACTTTCTGGATAGATTTTAGAGTTAAGCAGATTAACTGGTGAATTTGATGTTTGTTGTGAAATTGGTCAATAACAAAGTGGTAGGAAACTTGTTTATATAGCTTGTGTCAAAATTTCAAGACATTTGGCCAAGTAGTTTGAGAGTTATCTCAGTTGGAAGACAGCACTCCCAACTGCCTACTCTCTGAAATTCGCCGACAGTTTTGCAAGATCAGTCTAGGTGACCTAATTTGAGTTTGAATTAGACTTTGGTGATTAAACAAAAGTTGTAGACAATTTTATAAGCTTTCCATAAAGTCTTAAATCATGGTATTTGGACCTGTAGAACTCCAGTTATGGATCAAACTTGTAGCTGCTATTTGCAGCCTGAAAACTGTTGAGTGCAGTGAATGACTTGTTTGCTTTATATGAGTTGATGTGATGATTTAGATGCTAGGCTAATTAAGATAAATTGTTAGTTACAGGTGCTAGACCTCTTACTGAAGATAAACAACTTTATCTTAGATTATTAGAACTTGGTGAGTGTGCCGTTCTTGTTTTCTAAAAGAGATATGCACCTACTCGGTAAAATCGATGTTAATCTTGTATCATCATGTCTTTCATGCATCCATCCATACATGACTGTACATTTCATCATCACCTTCCATCTCTTGTGCATGCATGATTCTTATACTATGCATATGCATGCAATAGGTGTTCCGGAGGGAGTCACGCTTCTAGGAATTCGAGCAAGTACTTCCGGAGGAGCAGCAGCAAGCTCAGGAGCAGGAGGTGTAGGCCCCCGAAGAAGGAGTCGACGAAGAAGTTCTTGAGTGTCCCGATCACCAGCCTTTGTCTTTTTTGAAAGGCAAGCCCCGGAGCATTCTAAGTCTCCTATGTTTTAAAAATAGTTACTTTGAGTATCTTTATTTGTGATGCATTAAGTGATAGGAACTGGATGCAAACACTTGTTGCATATATATCTATTCCTTGTCCGATCAACGTACCCTGAATCCTATTTAGGTCCAGGAGCAAATCAAAGCTTAGCCTTGCTTAGACCGGTAAAAGTCAGGTGATTTCCTGTCCTGCAAGTTAGGATGATGTCTGGTCACGGTTGGCTATATTTGCTATCGTGGAAAATAACCATGTGTTAATAATGAATTGTGACCGGGCGTGAGTTCGATAAAGAAGCAACAAGGCAAGGAGGTCTTGGATGTGGATCTATCCCCGTCTGTGTCGGTTAAGGTTCGATTCGCTGTACGTCCTCATGTCATGTTGAACGCATGCCTATCACTTAGTTGGCCGGATAACTCGTTCCGACCATTAAGCCGAGTAGCTCAACTCAGGCCGGAAGCCGAGAAGTGAAAGTGCGCACTCTGGCGGTAGTAAGGATGTGCGGGGAGCCATTGACGTAAGGCCAAAAGGTGAGATTGACCACCTGGCAGAGTGGACTCCCTGAGAGTGCGGCGCTATGCGGACCCGTGATTCCTGAGTTGTACCAAAGGTGACCTGAGTAAACCACTGATCAGGTTGATTGGGTTTGTGTTAGGAATACCCCTCCAGCATGGATAGGAATCGATTCGAATCGCCGTCTCTCGCGGATAGTGAGAACTTGACTGAGCAGCGACAATGTAGATGAACTTAATGGAACTTGATGGTTAAATCGATGATGATGATACAACATTATACCAGGATATGGTTACTAATGTTTGGAGTTAAATCAATTGCTTGCTCTAGTACAGGTGCTAATCTAGTTGACAGGTTAATATTGATAACTTGCTGCTTACTCATAAATTAAATTATGCTCTCATATCAATAAAGCTTTTATGCAAAATGGTTGTCAAGCAAGATCCACTGATAAAGCCTTGCATACTCCTTGGTGTCAATTATTTCTGGTTTACGATGGGTAAGTCTAGTTGAGTATATTCTCATACTCAGGGTTTATTCCCCCTTGTTGCAGATGACGTGCTCTATAACGGCTACTGCAAGTATTGTCTCCACCCTGCGGGGGATGAAGACTAGATCATGGGCATGATTATCTATGTTATCTTACCTTACTACTTTTGCTGGATATGACTATGGAACTAGGTTGTATTTGAACTAAGTGTGTGTGACGGTCTCAAACTACTTTGCTTCCGCTATTTGTGAACTTGTTTTGTAATAACTATGTGAACTCTGATGTATGAGGTACTTGTGAACTACTTGTGAAATGGATGTAACATGTGGCTTGTTATGTTGAATTACTATGATCTTGGTTGTATGCAAGTTGGTTTGAAATCCTTCGTGGTTTCAGTTGACTACCGGATTTATATGGGTTCAAGTATGCCGGTTTGATCACTCCGGTGATTGCTTTCGTACTTGTGCTCTTATAAATTGGTTAGTTCTGTTACATCGAGCGCAGCTAGGTGTGCATGCTCTGACAAGAGCAAGCATGCCACACTTACCCCACAAGGACCGAGGGGACAACAGTCACCTTGGCCCGGTCAGACAACGTCTCTGTGCAATGTTGCACTGACGAGACAACACCGCACCAAGGTGGCAATAGGTAGATACCCACCATCCAAATACGGACCGACTAGACGCTTGTACGATCCCATCCATGGGAACCATGACAAGGCACTCGGCAAAGAGGCCATCTAGGCCAGCAGAGCGCCCCAACCCCAATGATCGGGGTCATAGCTCTCAGCCCCATGAAGTGACTAGGCGATCGATGACCCAGAGCGGCTACCAACTCCCATATGATGCCCCAGGGAACCAGGAGATGGTGACGAAGGCCATGATGGATACCGCATTATAGAGGATGGTTGATGAACCACCATCGAGGCTATAGTGCCACCACGACCATCATAGTAGCACAACGTCACACCCTACCGCAACGCGGCTAGACGACCATGATGATAGCCATGATCGGATGTGCCCCAGAAGATGGTGTAGCTTGCAAGCCAAGTTAGCTAGGCCCTTCCTCAGGCTCTTGACCCTTCGGTCAGAAGAACCTCCTCTTTGTATAAGCCCTAGCCTTGAAGTCTATATAAGGGTAGCCAGGGCACCCATCTCGGGATGATTCTAAATCCTTCTATCATTTTCATTCATTCACCATTGTAGCAGGGCTCCTTGAGCTTCTCTTTAGGTAGCCTTTCGCCTAGCATAGGTCCTTCCATTTCTTCCACCTTTCTTGCACCCCCATTATAAGAACTTCAGAGCATTCAAGCGAGAAACACGTACTCGATCATCTCTGAGACTGGACGTAGGGCTCTGGCCTGAACCAGTATAAATCCTCATGTCTATTGGATGCTACCATCGTCTTCCTAGAGCAGCACAACAATTGTATAAATTTACTAGTCTGATTTACAAAACACCGACAACACTATATTTGCAGGACAAATTTCAAATGCCAAAATACACTACACTTCAGGACGGAGGGAGTAATTAACTGTATAAAGAGTCAATTACTAGTTTCTTATTCCAATTTCAATTTCAAAAAAATGGATTTCTTGGCAAAGCCTACAGTCCTCGCTGTAATACAGAGGCCTTCTTTCCCATCTGTCTGCATAACCATAGACACCGCCTGCTCATGGAAGATCACCGTGTACATGTGCCAGTGGCGGCAGCGACAACTTGCCCCACGTCGTTCGGAGGACCACCTTGGTGGTCGGGAGGCGGCTGCAGCACACACCCCTTGTTGCTTAGCCACCTACACATTGGTCCACCGCCGCCACCTCGCCATCCGATGTCATCCGATGAAGTATATAGTGCAGTCCAATCCAAGCAGTCATAGGCTTGCAGCAGCCGAGGGGGGAGCCAGAATTTAGGCGATTGATGCAATGCTATCAGATGAGGGAAGGGGGATGCTCCTTTCATATAGACCTTGCATAGCTGATGAGAGTGAAGCGAATGCGGCAGGAAAGCTAGACACAAGAAGTGAATCGAGAAAAAGAGCTTTTGTCCACCATGACACGCTTGACACTTGAATGCCTGGTGCGGTTGTGATAGGTCTTTTCTATACTTAGTTCACTCCAATCCAAGCAATCATAGTAGTCGAGGGGCAGACTAATTGCTATGACACTTTATACTATCCTATGAGATCAAATTCACAGCGGGCGGACTTTCTTGCGTTCGCAGTAAAACTCAACAGCTATGGTTCATCCATTCTACATTAGATCGAGGCGAAGACTTGTTTAGATGAACTCCTCGCTGCATCGTTCCTTCAAGTTCAACAAATTTTATCAAAGAAATTTCAACATCTATACACCCACTGTGCTCCAATCAGAAAGGGTGAACACCGTTAGTATATTATAGATTAGAAAGAGAACCGAAAGAAATCTGTAGGCAAAAGCAACCAACAGGGGCTAGAAACTAGTTACCAAATCTCCAAAGGACCTAAGCTATACCACGCTCAATAGAGTTTAACCGAATTAATACAAAGCTCAACAAAATTTAACACAGACATGCATGCAAATAATTAAGACTCCACATACGGTCATCCCACGGACCAAACTTAGCCATGACTTGTACTACTAATATTTCCCATAGATCTAGGGTCGAGGTGGGCATGCAGGATCCCGTCCATGTTCACCTTTGCTAAGATGACGTTGGTGGCTGGCTCGATGCTCTCAAACAGATCATCCATAAAATCTTGATCATCTAGTACCAGCGGAAAAGCCTAATGCACCACCAGGACTTTCACCTCTACACCAAACTAAAGCTAGGCAGCGGCCAGCGCTGTGGCAGCCCCTTGATGAACATCTTCGGACACCATAGCATGAAGGTGGGCTAGTAGGGCTCGAAGGCGCTCCTCTATAGTGATTGGATTGTCCGCAGCCTGCACGAGGAAGGCAATGTCACAAGCGGCAGCAGCGTCGACAAGCAGGTTCTAGACCTCCACCTCAGCGGTCGCCTTCTAGCCTCACACTTGGGTGTCTTCTTGTTGGGCGATGCCTAATGCGGTACACATGGCCTTCAGCTCATTGCGCAGCTTGTTGGCATCTAGACTGGCCCGTGAGTACAATTTTGTGGCCTTGAGGTAAGACTATTTTAACTTAAAGTATTCTTCAGTCGTCTGACGATGCATCACCAGAAGACTGTCTGAGGTCAGACGAGATCAGTGATGGCATGCGGAGATGTTCCATCTCTCTACATAATGCAAGCCAAGTTCAAGCCCATAGGATAAGGGGGAGCGATATGATTGAGAAGGCAAATGACTCAATGGACTGTCCAGATCAGCAGGGGACAAAATTGTTGCTAGTGGCTGCCCCCACCAGGGGATGGTTCTCAGGGCCGCTTTCCGAGCACGACCGCAGACAAGGAAACTGGCTCCATGGCCAATGATCCTCGGGATGCCATCACACCCACGTCCACCTATTGAGAAAGTAGGCAATTTCCAAATATTAGTTAAATTAAGCAGCATGGACACAAATACTAGCGTGAGCATTGCTTGCATACTCTAGTTAATTTAATGAAGAGAAACAACATGAACAGTGGTATATGAAAAAATCATTTCGTTAGGAGGACCTAGTGGCGAGTGTGAGACCATGCCAATGAGAGGTTCGTTTGTCGGTGGAGGATGGCCAGCGTTGAAGGCCTCCGGGGACTCCCCATGCCACGATCCAATGAGTACTCTCCCATAACCTTCATCACCCATTGGTCTAGGTCATCCTCGCGGATGGTGACCCTAGACTCGATTGTAGGGTCTGTTGGTCCTCGAAAACTCCCACTAGGGTGGTGCCTCATCTTCAAGGGAGGACCCAATGATCGATGAAGGTACAGATCACCCTCATCCTCGTCAGGCCCTAGCCCTTCAGGTCCTTGATCGCATCCAACAAGTAGGGCACACCCTGCCTACGTGTCCTCCTAGGATGGTAGTTCCTCCCATGACTCCGGGAGGTCATCACTCAGCCGTTTAAGAGAATAAGACGGTAGTGGCGGGCTCTCATTGGGGACATAGAGCCACAACTTTTGCCACCCCAAGTCCGTGGAAGGGTAGCGATCAAGGCTCAGGTACCTGTCCTCCATTCTAGGATGAAGTTGGATCAAGGTGCCCCCCCCATCCAAGGAAGATGGCCCCCCAGGGCGCTGTGCGAACCACCTGGAATAAAGATAGCCATAGCTGATAGTGGGCAGGGACTCCTAGGAAGCCCTCGCATAGCATGATGAAGACAGAGAGGTGGAGGATCCCCTATGGGTCAAGTCATGGAGGCGGAGCCCATAGTAGTACAGCAACCACCGGAGTTAGGGGTGCACCGGCAACCTGAACCCAAAAGAGTGGAAATGGGTGAAAGAGACAACCTTATTCTCTTCAGCCTTGGCTCCACTTTGGTTCTCAGATGGACTCTCCACCGAATCGCATTGGTGGCCTCTGAGATCACTGCCTTTAGTCGTAGCTCGTTGAACACCTTGCGGTCGATGGACGACTTCATCCACTGCGTGGTCATGGTCCTCACAGGAGGCGTCAGTGGCGCAAAGGGCACAGTAGGGTGGAGGGCAAAAGCTTTGGGATGGAAGGAGGAGATCTAGGGAGGGAAGGTAGATGATTGCAGAAGGTAGCAGATAACCTTCCCTCTTGTGCCCTTATGTCTTCTATAGTTTGGGGCCATGGAACCAGTCCACGCCCCCCCGACCACTGACATGTTTGCGTGTGTGGGCGGTTCAGCTTCGCCCCGTCACATCAATGCGATGGGCCACGAGGCGACGTCCCTACTAGAACTGTCTACTGAAGCCACATACGCGTGCGCGCCTATGCGGGAATCTAGGAGCCTACAAGATGAAAACGGATGCCACACGTCATTCATCAATACTATATGGGTAGTCATGATTTGAAACCACCAAACCTTCTGTGATAAACCTTATCGCTCCACTAGTGTCCGTGGCTAGTGAAATTTTTAAAGGATCGTTCTATCCATAGGGCGCAGACACATTTCAACAGCTATGCATCCATCCTTTGATGGTTGTGATCAACCCAAATCTGAATTCAACTACTCCGTTCATCCCAAATCGACGAGTCAGAATTGTCAAATTTGACAAAATAAAAAAGTTAATGTAATAAGAATCAATCGAAGTATATGAAGTATGAAAGAAATAAAGGAAGATAAATATAGTTGGGCCAACATAAAAACTTCATTCCATTATATACAAAAGTACATTATGTCATATTTCTCTAATCTCTAATGTCTAAAATAACTCATCTTACCAAGGGGACTCATTTTAGACGGTTGACAAATTGCATTCAGTCGATCAATATGAGTGAAGATGACAGAGTCTCCTCCCACAAACACAGTAACACTACCAAGTCTTTTCATTTGCTTGAAATTCCTAACACGGATAAAAATCTTGCCACTATCATAGTCTTCGACAACTGTAACAAAGCAATCTTTACCAAGCATATAACGAACTGTAGCTTCAACAACGATCCATCGAGGCTGTTGATGAACATGATGTCCCCAAGCAACAAGCACCCCTTGTATGATACCTGGCAACACTCCTAGTTGTATAAGCGCAAGCTTGCTGGTAGAGTAAACATGGGTGTTGTGGTATGACAACATCTCTCTGTATACATACAGAACAAAAAACACAAGGGAAAAATCATTAGAAAAAAAAACCACATATGAAACACTACACCTTGAACAAGCAAGAACCAGTACAAAGCAACAGAATATTGCTTAGGCCATATCTTAGCCTCGATTGACATCCTGACTAGAATAAAATGACAAAGAAACTAAAACTCGTCTCAACAAGGACGATCACTGTTGAAACTCATCTCAACAAGGACGATCATTATTGTTCTATGGGCAACAACTGCTAACAAAGTTGTAACACTGCCTCCTTTCCTTGGCTAGCAACTTGCAAGTAAAGAGTAAAAGAGACCAGGAAGGATATTTATACTCGACGCAGACGCTAACAAACGTTAGAAGATGTGAGTCCCCGTAGCGTTACTAATTACTAATAAAATAGATTTAGAATACGAGTAGCCAGAGTAGTAGTCAAGAGGTTGGCGTGTTTTCCTGCTTTGATTATGAGAAAGTCTAGCGCGTTAAATACACAGAGCTGTGGACTTTCTCGTTATCAGAGTAGGAAAATGTGTCAACCCCTTGACTACTACAATGGCGATTCGAGTAGTAACGGCAACGAGCAATGGGAACATACTCGAGCAATGGCATGTACAGCACCGACTATGACTCTAGTGAGGAGGAGGATGATCTAGAGTACTCTGACTCGTCTAGTGATGGGTTTGGTGAGTCGGCAAATCGCTAGAGCACTAGCGAGGAAGAGGATACTTTTTTTGTCTTTCTCTAGAATCTCAAATCCCCTTAGAATCCATGACTTTTTCTAGGTTGAGAAATCTATGGGGACATCAATATCCCATTTAGTCATTTATGGACGATTTTCCATACCTGGCCTGCCTTCCCCTCGCTTCCAAATTATAGGCCTTAGTTCAAACAGCCGTAGATGCAGTCACAAAAAACGGCAAATGTAGCGCAATAAGCTACAGTGAGCAAGTTTATTTTTTCTTTTTTGGTAAATTTGAGGTGTCAAATTCATAGATCTTTTAATTATTTATTATCATCCACTTTTAGTTTTATGTTTATTTATACGTGTAGAGATTATGAAAAAAAACAAAAAGGCAACAACTAACTCATCGGATATATAAATAGGTGCACAGGAGAAAAAATGAATAGATGGATATTAGGTAAGTAGCATTTTGTCGTAATCATTTCCTATTAAAACATGGAATAAATTCTAGTCTTGCTGAGCAAATGGGGCGATCTGCCCATCCAAAATTTTGATTTCGCACTGTGCCAAGCAGTCCCACCAACACGCACTGAAAATTAGATGTCTCTCTTTTGCCCTCCACGCAGAAAATAGGTTTACCACGCCATCGATTTTAGAAAAGGGCATTTGTGGTATTGTGCTAGCCACATAAAAGCGTAAAGAGTCGCCGTCTCTGCCTCCATCTCCATTCTCTAGCTGCACTGTCTCTCCTCCAGCTCCAAATCCTAGTCCCATAGCCTCCCTCTCCACTCTCCAGCCACCTCCTCTGCCACCCCGCTCCGAGCCCTAGGCACCATCGGCACAGCAGCTCGATTCCCTCTCCACTCTCTAGCCGCACCCTCTCTCATACATTTCTGAACCCTAGCTAGAGCTAGATCCCCTTCGATTCATCGACAGCAGGTCAGCTGACGGCGGAAGGACCGCCTTGATGATGGTACAAGCCAGATTCAGATCCCCTACCTCAGCACCTGCCATGGCCAACTGGGTCTTAACCCTAGCCAGAGCCAAATCTAGTACCCCTTCATCAACACTAGCTGCACCAGCTCCGCAACCACGATAACAAGACCGGATCTAAACACAGACACGGAAGAAGAGGTGCCCAAATTAGTTTTATGATGTGTGCTCTACTATAGTGGCTAAACCAAGGATATGTAGATAGTGATGGGGTTACTTATTTCCTATAGTTGAGTGTAGCTGACATGTGCTTTATTGGATTAATGACTTCTGTATAAGTTGTAGTTACTAGTTAGGCGCTTATTTGCATACTCTTGCTCTGTTGTGTTGACATTCCATAGAAGCTTTAGTTAATAAATGCCTCTGTAATCTAAAAAGATGGAAGAACTTGGAATACCTGTGGGCCTAAAACCTGTGTCACCAAAGGCAAAAAAAAGTCAAGCACAAAGGGTAGACATGGTGAAGATTTGGAATATATCCCTGAACCAGGGAGGTAGTTGAGGGATTTGATGATACAGATGAAACAGATTCAGATTTAGAAGATGAGCCAGTACCCCTAGCAATTGAGGTGCTTGTTCTATCTTGTATTTAGTTTGGAGGGGGTGTAGGTAGCAATGCAATGCTTTACTATTTGGATAGCAATGCAATTTGTACATGCTTGCTGCTTAAGTTTGTATCTCTAATTTCAATGTTTGGGTCAAAGAAGCCATAGAGGAGGCTCTGCCAGTAGGACAAAAGGCAGCGCTGCCATGAGTCCTGGGCAAAGGTACTCCAAGCGAGTGAATTCAACACGACTAGGAGAGTTTGCTCATGGACTTTGTACTCAGAGGGCTACCACTGGCAAAAGGGTGGAGGTATCAGTAGTAGGTGAACATAATTCTCCATCACCACGGACACTTGAACCTAGGGATCAATTCAAAGTTCATGAATTGACAAGAGACATTTGTTGGGATGTCACCCTAACTAGCCTTATGAGAGACTGCCCATGGCCAGATGATGATAGCCATGCCGAAGAGGAGCCCTCTGAGCAAACTCCCATCTCCCTCACCCATAGAACAATGAAAGTTGCATAGGTTGGTATTACCTTACAGATGTCTATCAATTAATTTGCACTAGCTATTTGATATCCATGTTACTTTTCTAATAATCTGAATGTATGAACACTTTGTAGTACCATTATTGAGCAGAGCGAGGAAGCAGAGGCCTCGAACTCATGGAATTTTGCTTGACAAAATGTGCAAATCACTCGGAGGATTGAGGAAGCCCATCTCCGCTGCCGAGGGGTACAAAAGGCCACATGATCTAGTGCAAGCTGTCAAGTTTACCTTAGAGACAGGTGTAGTAGTCAGGCATCAAGTACCAATTTTGATGCATTGGAAACATTACAAGAAGCCCTCCGGTGTCTTCCATTACAAAAAATTTGTGGAGAGGCTAACTGTATGTATGGGTATCCCCTCTTCATTCACACTATTGCGTGTAGTCAAGGCTGGACATTAACAAGGCTCACCCACCAACACAAGAAGCTGGAATGTATTGCAGTGTGGGGTATGGCAGGCATGCTATAGCTTGAAGCAAACCTACTTCAATGGCGTCCCTACTGATTAGATCCCTACAACCTCTCCTATCCCATCCATGAATGATGCACAGTGGTGTGAACTTATCGAGAGTTGGTCTAGTGCTAAGAACAAGGTGTGTGTGAACCCATCGATTTCCTATCTAGTCTTGCTATGGTCTACTTGTTCTATAGTCTAACACAAATGAAGCTATAGGAAACATCTAAGACAAACAAGCAAAATTGTGCAAATGTGAAGTACCACCAGTCTATAGGATCTCGCTCCTATGTTGTCCAGCTGCAAACATTTGTAAGTGATGGTTGTGTTTTATTGTTACTCTTGCCTTTGTATAAATATAAATTAAAACTCGTATGCAATGTGAACAGAGAGAGAACAAGAGGAAGGCCACAGAACACGATCAAGGACTTGATGAACAACATGATGATCTAGGACTTGAACAACATGGTCGACCTGATGAAGATGTTAATACTATGGAAGTCTTCAAGGACTTCAATACCAGTATGAAAAAGGGACTGAGCGATGCTACAAGAGCAGCAGTTATAAGTACCTTCATTTTCTTTCCTTGAAATATACTAAATCCATTGCCATAAAAGAAGGAAACGCAGCAAGGAGCCTAATGTGGCAACATCATTTAATTTTATAGTTGCAATTTTAGACCAATCAATATGGTACATGTGCATTGTGCTTATGTAATCTCTATTAGTAGTAGGCTATAAAAGACCAATGCATTGTGCTTATGTAATCTCTATCAGCAGTAGGCTAAGAAAGTCCTATGCATTACTTGTTATAAATTAATCTCTTGGGTTTTCAATTGAAGTCCTTGTCGACGAAATATGGTCGGCAGTCTACCTAGGGGTATGCCCAAGGTAGTAGATTATCGGTAGACAGATGCGCAAGCCCCAAACAAGACGGTGACGCAAGACAGACACGTGGTTTTATCCAGGTTCGGCCACCGAAAAAGGCGTAATACCTACGTCCTGCGTCTGATTTGTATTGCTGTATGTCAATGAGAGATGTTTTTTAGAGGGGTCCCCTGCCCGCCTTATATAGTCCGAGGGGCAGGGTTACAGATCTGGAAACTAATCCTAGTCAGTTACAATTGCCATATGTGGCCGGACAAGGATTCCTATTCTAACCGACCAGGATCCTGCTTGGTCGCCAAATCCGTCTTGATTCCTTGTGCGGGACTCCGATCAGGTGGACCGAGCCGCACGTCGTTTTTCAGGTGGACTGAACCCATTGATCTGGGCCAGCCCAAGCTTAGCCGTAAGGGTATAGGGGTTAATACCCCCACAGCTAGTCCCCGAGCATCATGTATTATGCTGCGACACGCCATTTTCACCTTCTCCGACAAGCGAGGCTTGGAACCTTGACGCCTCCGACCACCGTCATCACTGGAGAAGTAGGTTGTCCGAAGAATGTATGGTGCTCTTATAAAAAAAAAGAAAAGATTTCTGTCCTGAGAAGTGTGCCCACTTGTATTTCTGAAAAGAAATGTAAGTGGTCTTGAAGCATAGCATTCTTGAACATCAGAAGCGTAGGGGTCGAAAAACAAACACATTCACCGCAAGGTGAAGTGTGCCCACTTAGTCCCCGAGCCTGGTAGGAGGTGACGTAGGCACGTGGTGCCAGGGTCTAAAAAGAATTCATAGTTTAGTTGAAAACCGAATTGCCGTACAGGCAAACACGATGCACCGGCAGGTGCATCGTACCGACGTAGTCCCCGAGCTTGCTGGAAGGCAAAGTATGAGCCTTGTAGCAAGGTCTAAAGAAATGTCTCTTAACTGTATGTGAGTACAAATCACATGTAGCCAAGGAGAACCATTATTCAAGCAGTGGTCGGGGCAGTCCCCGAGCATATTAATAATCCTTTTAATCATTCAAAGCACAGGGGTCGATTTAAACAAACACATTCACCGCAAGATGAAGTGTGCCCACTTAGTCCCCGAGCCTGGTAGTAGGTGACACAGGCACGTGGTGCCAGGGTCTAAAAAAGAAACTCCGCTGAAGTTAAGAATCCAATTGCCGTACATGCCAAACAAGACACACCGGCAGGTGCATCGTACCGATGTAGTCGCCAAGCTTGCTGGAAAGCGAAGTATGAGCCTTGTAGCAAAGTCCAAATAAATGTCTCTCAACTGTATGTGAGTACAAATCACATGTAGCCAAGGAGAGCAAAACTCCAAGAAGTGGTCGGGAGAGTCCCCGAGCACAGCGGTTGTCATAGCAGCTCCTGAATACGGTAATAGTCGGAGCAGTCCCCGAGCACAACCGTGGTCGGAGCAGTCCCCGAGCACAAAAGTGATCCGAACAGTGCCCGAGCACGGTAGTGGTCTGGGCAGTCCCCGAGCACAGTAGTGGTCAGGGCAGTCCCCGAGCACAGTAGTGGTCAGGGCAAATCCACGATCGCGTGCGCTGCTTGTACTATTATTTGGTGTATTTATTTTTCTCTACTCTCTGCCAAGTCCAGTCTGACCAGTCTGACACGTCTGGTCGAAAAAGTAAATAGGTATAGTACGTCATTCTGTCTTCTTATTTTTATTTTTTATTTTTTGGCAAACAGTCGGTTGACACCTGTATTGAGGTGTGTCAGTGTGGGCCCTCTTACACCATCAACGAAGAGGCGCGTACACTGTTAACGAAGGAGCGCGTTTATTGGCACAGATTTCGAGGTTGTGTGAACAACCGTCTGCGGCGCGTGCGCACGACTCCCAATATTCTCGGGCGAACGAAACGACGGTGCCCTTTTGCTTTATATAATGTAGGTCTGGTAAGTTACCCTCACCATTCCCCATTGTCATCCGCCGCCGCAACCTTCTTCTTCCTCCTGCCGAACCCTATTCCCCCAAAAATCATCACCAATCCCCTCGGTCTCCCGCATCCACCCACTTAGTAAGGACCAACTAATGGTGAAGAGAGACGCCTAGAAGAAAGGCGGGGTCATGGCGAAGGAATGGTGGAAGTCGCGGAGCAACGAGCAGACCATCGAGGACCTCGTCGCCATGGGAGTGCTCCACAACAAGGCACTTGCGGGATGGCGTGCACCCGAAGGAGAAAGCTTCCCCGATCCACAACCAGGTGAAATTGTGGTTTTTGAAGATTTCTTCAAACGGGGTTTTGGGATTCCAGTGCACCCTTTCCTTCAGGGTCTCTGCTTGTACTACGAGATTGGGATTTGCAATCTGCATCCCAACTCGATTCTTCTCGTCTCTACCTTCATCCATCTCTGCGAGGCGTATGGTGGCTTCCAGCCCCATTTCGACCTCTTTCGCCACCTGTTTTGCCTTCGGAAAAAGGGAAGTGGTGGCTCAAAGATCGCCGGAGGCGTCTATCTGAACTTGCGTGACGGCATGAAAGCCCAATACCTGCACTGTCCCTGGAACACCTCATTGGACGAGTGGTACAAGAAATGGTTCTACATCCATGAAGAGCCAAACACCATCACTTTGTGCGATGTGGGGCTAATTCCAGAGAAGAAGAACAGCTGGTCGGAGAAGCCCGAGAACTTGGAACAGATAGCCGAACTACTCGGGATGATCCCGTGGGGAAGGCTTGATGGCCCGAGCGTGGTCGGCAACTTCATTAGCCGACGAATTCAGCCATGCCAGAAAAGGATTCATCCTGGCTTCGAATACCAAGGTGGCGCGGATCCAACAAGGACCAGGAAAGAGCCGCTCGACAAGACGGAGATCAAGGCCAGGATTGGAGAGCTGTTCAATCTGGCCGATCCGAATTATGTTGCACTGAACGCCATCGAGCACGCCAAGCTGGCTCGACCTCCCCCAAAGGTAAATGACGCTTCCTTTTAACTTTAGAGTCATGTTGTATCAAGAAAATAACTGTCTTTTCCTTCATTTTGTGTCACAGTATAATGGCCGTGACCGGGCGGGAGTGTTCGTGTCGCCTCCCCCTGGTGTAGAATGGCCACAAGCTACCAGCCCAGCCACCCAGACCAGCACCAGGACCAACGACGTTCACTGGGCGGTACTCGAGACCGTAGAAGACGCCTCGACCAGAGCCGCTGGCAAGCGTCCGGCTGCCAGCAAACGGCGTCAAGCCATCTTCCCCCTGTCGAACGATGAAGCAGAGGATGCTGACATCTTCCGGCTCGTCCCCCGAAAGAGGAGAAGGCAGGTGGGACCGACAGAGCAGGGTGGCTCCTCTGGACCAGCAGTGGTCACAGCACCAACCACTGCTGCACAGAGGACCGACGAAGGGAACATGCCGCATCATACTCCGACGCCCGTACCGGAGGTTGATCAAATCCCGGTGGGAACTGCCGAGCAAGCTGAGCAGGGACGGTCGAGGAGACGTTCCTTCGCCACATCCTTCCGCAAATCAAAACTGTAAGTATCCATATTTTTGATGTAAGCTTTGCATTTTGTACTGGATGCTATTGTCGTCTAAATTTGTCTCTGAATTCATTAGATCTCAGTCCACCGAAAACCCCGACCAGCTAGCTGGGTGTGGAACGTCCTCACCAACAACGGCGGGACCAACTGCTCAGCAACCAGCCGTGGAGGAGCCCATGGCAGGGACTCCGCCTGGGTCTCTGTAGGCAGACGACCAGACACCGGTCCCCGAGCAGAATACAAGTGCTCCAAGCACGAACCCTGACGAGGTGGTTACCACGGCGCCAAGGGAGCTGGATCTAGCCAAGGGGCAGCAGCCAGAAGTTGCCCAGAACATGGTTACCGACGCGACGGCTCGTGGGAAAGCCGTGGTGGTCGTGGAGTCTGCAAACGCCGGACCAGTGCCGCCTCCCGAACAGGAGGCTGAAGAGGACGAAGTAGAAGAAGTCCTGGGCCGTCCCCAAGATAGGTGACAACATGCATATGTATCGCGCTATCAGAACGACGAATGGGTCATGCACGAGGAAATCCCAGAGGTCGAAGAGACCTTAAGAGTCGAACGGGCGGCCAAGCGTTTGGTGACTGAAGTCCAGGTATATTTGGCTTTAGTCCTTGACCCTGTTGTGTAGTCGAACTGTCTGACGTAGCTTGTCTGTGTGCAGGACTTGATGAAAACTGCAAGATACCGCAAAAGGTGCTTCGACCAGATAGAAGGAATCGTGATGACCAACAAGGAGCTAACGGCTGAAGTGGAGCGCCTACGGCGCCAACTTGAAGCCGCCGACCAGGAGAGGACAGACCAAGAGGCACAGAACCAAAACCTGGTCGGCCAGCTCCAAAGCAAAGAACAGGAGAAAACAGGTAAGTGTTCACCGTATCATAACAAGTGCGGGACTTGTGTTGTTTTGTTTTTGACAGTAATAGCTGTAATGCAGGTTTAGAAGCTGAAGTGACCCGCCTCCAGGGAGAGAACAGTCGTGCGCTTGCAGAATGTGGTCGCCTGAAGGAGGACAACGAGAAACTGGCACGCCGCCAGTCGGAACTCCAAGACCACACTAACAGGATGAAGGACGACCTGAAAAGTAAGCACTCCAGACCACCTTTCTCATACAATTGCCCACATTGCCTTGTCGTATCATCACGTTTGATGTCTTGTACTGTTTTCAGTTTTGAAAGTCAATGCCAAGAGGCAACTTGAGGCCGTGATCAAGGAGCGTGACGACTGGAAAGCACAATGCCTTAAGGCCACCGAGGAGCGGGACACGTGGAGCAAGCGGTGCCAAGAAATGGCAACTGGCATTATGCCCGTCCTCGACCTTATTGACCCAGCGCTCACAGAGGAAGAGCTAAGGACGCCTCAGCTCGGACTGGTCGAGAGATGCAAGCAAGCATGGGGATGGTTCCAAGACTTCGTGAAGGAGGCGGGTGAGTACACGGGTGCCCATGTGCTAAGCATGGTGCGTGCTCACTACCCCCTGATCGATCTCAAACGCTTGGAGGCTGGGTACCCGAAGGAGATAGACCCAGACAAGGCCGAAGAGCTTCGGATGGCCCAGCTGGACTTGTCGTCAAAGATAATTGGCGATATTAACCTGTGCGGAGGTGGGACAACACCTGTGCAGGGTATGCCATCGACAAGTCAGCTGGAAATGCCGTCGGCTGCAAGCCAACCGACGAAGCCTGCGGTCTCGACCAGCCAGGCACCGGCGGGGCCATCTCCTTTAGCTTGATTATCTCAAGAGTCCTCAAGACTCGAGTAGGGTATCAGAGGCGACGAGCAGTAAATGCCCTGCTCGCCGACCAGCCAATGTAATAGGCTTAGAGCTGTAGAAGGAGGACATAGTTGTGTTATTGTAAACTTGAGCCTCTTCAGGCAAGCTTGTAATAACGTAACTGTATATCATTACAAGCTTGTTTGCTTTATACAAAACGCGTTTAAGCTTGAAATTTTTTGTTGGTGTAACTAAGTGGGAACGTGTTAACGTTCAGTTTAGTTGTACCGTTTTGCTCGACACATCATCCCGAGGGGTTTGTGCGGCCCTGGTTGGCATGTGGTCGGAGTGTGAGGTAACATGACCTGTGCACACGTGGACACGGACAAGTCAAACCAGGGGGGGCCTGCCAATCACCCGCAACGTAGAGAGCGGATCCCGTGCACGTGTTGGGAGGAACCGGAGACAGGACCTGCTCCGAAAACCGTAGAAGGAGTGGTGGTCTGCTTGTACTGGCTAAGTCAGAATATCCATAAAATTCATAGTGACATATTAGAGTGGTCGGAGAAATCATAATTGCTTTATTAAAATAAATCGAAAATGTAAGTAGAGTACATATCTCAGTAGTTAAGCATAGAATCGTCTAAGCTTGTCGATGTGCCATGAGTTCGGTACGTCCGTGCCGTCTAGATGAGCTAACCTGTAAGACGTTGGACGTGTGACTTCCTTGATCATGTAGGGTCCCTCCCATGGGGTTGCGAGTTTGTGGACACCAGCCTGGTTCATCTTCCACTTCAGGACTAAGTCCCCGACCACGAAGAAACACTCTTTAACGTTCTTGTTGTAGTACCTGCGCAAAACAACAAGGTATTTGGCCATGCGTACGCAGGAATCAAGCCTTTTCTCTTCTGCGTTGTTGACTTCTAGCTCCCGTACTTCATCGACCTTGCCTTCGTCGAAGTTCTCTACCAGTGCTGATCTGAAAACTATATCTGGTGGAAGGACTGCCTCAGCGCCATAAACCATAAAGTATGGTGAGACGCCGGTGTTACGACTGGGCTGAGTTCGGAGGCCCCAGACAACGGCTGGTAACTCCTTGAGCCATCTTCCAGGAGCTTTATCATTTTCTCTGTACATCCTCTTCTTCAACGCATCCAAGATCATGCCATTTGCCCGCTCGACTTGTCCATTAGATCTAGGATGCGCCACCGAGACGTATTTTACAACTATGCTCCTTTCATCGCAGAAGTCCCAAAAAGCATTCCCGGTGAACTGAGTACCCAGATCAGTAATGATACTGTTGGGCACGCCGAAACGGTGGATGACCTGGTCGAGGAATGTGACAGCTTTCTCTGATGATGCCTGTACCAGAGGCATGTATTCTATCCACTTAGAAAACTTATCAATTAGCACGAAGACGCACGTAAATTTCCCAGGAGCTGGTTTGAAAGGCCCGATCATGTCTAGTCCCCAACATGCGAAGGGCCAAGAGGCTAGAATCGTCTGGATCTCATGTGCTGGTACATGGATTCTCTTGGAGAAGAACTGACAACCCTCACAGCGGCGGACTAGCTTCTCTGCGTCGGCCACTGCTGACGGCCAATAGAACCCTGCTCGGAAAGCCTTACCGACCAGTGTTCTCGAGGCCGCGTGGTTGCCGCAGGAGCCAGAGTGGATTTGGTCTAGGAGGTGCTCGCCTTCCTCCTGGGTTATACATTTCATCAAGATTTCCTCCTTAGCGTTTTTGCGCCATAACTTGCCATCGACGAGCAAATACTGCTTACTACGACGCATCAGGCGCTCATTTTCTGTTCGATCGATATAACCGCTACCATCTGTCAAGTACTTGATGAAAGGCGTTCTCCAGTCCGGCTCATGAGTGGTCGGAAGCGGCTCGATTGTGCTTGGCGCCGGAACCGTAGCCACTAATTGCTGGTCTGAAACTTTGTTGGTCGTTGAATCTTCGTCTTCAATGGAAGGCGTGAGCAGGTCTTGGACGAATACGCCATGTGGGATTTTGGCTCGGGATGATCCTAACTTTGACAACGCATCTGCTGCTTGGTTCTTGTCCCGGACCACGTGTATGTACTCGATGCCATAGAACCTGCCTTCCAGCTTTCTTATCGATTTGCAATATGCGTCCATCTTTTCACTGGTCGTGTCCCAGTCCTTGTTGAGTTGGTTGATGACCAGAGCCGAATCTCCGTAGACATAGAGACGTTTAACTCCAAGCTCGATCGCAATGCGTAGACCATGCAGGCATGCTTCGTACTCGGCGGCATTATTAGATGCTGGGAAATAAATCCTAAGGACGTACCGGAGCTGCTCCTTGGATGGTGACACGAAAAGAACTCCTGCTCCCGCACCGTCAATGTTGAGAGAACCGTCGAAGTACATCGTCCAATATTCGTCGGATCCCGGAGAGGCAGGCGTGCTTAAGTCTGTCCACTCGATGATGAAATCGACGAGTGCCTGAGACTTGATTGTAGTACGGCTTGCAAATTCCAAGGAAAAGGGGCATAGCTCCATTGCCCATTTGACGATGCGCCCGTTCGCATCCTTATTGCGAATGATGTCCCCCAAAGGATACTCGGTCATGACCACCACACGATATCCATCGAAGTAATGTCTCAACTTTCGGGATGTTATCAGTATGGCGTAGAGCAGTTTCTGAATCTGCGGGTACCTGGTCTTGGATTCATTGAGTACCTCACTAATGAAATAAATTGGCCGCTGTACCTTGTAGGCGTGGCCCGGCTCGTTGCGCTCGACCACTATTGTAGTGGAAACCACCCGATCGGTTGCCGCAATGTAAAGTAGGAGAGTTTCGTCTTCTCTGGGAGCAGTAAGTACCGGAGGTGAAGTGAGGTATTGTTTCAGCTGCGTGAAGGCAGCGTCTGCCTCCTCCGACCACTCAAACTTCTCGGACGATTTGAGCAGTTTGAAGAACGGTAGTCCTTTTTCTCCTAATCTTGATATGAAACGGCTTAGAGCAGCCATGCAACCGGTGAGCTTCTGGACATCCTTCACCTTTTTTGGGGGCTTCATGTCTAAGACAGCTTTGATTTTCTCCGGGTTAGGGCGTATGCCATCGTAACTGACGACGTTGCCGAGCAGTATGCCAGAAGGGACACCAAAGATGCACTTCTTTGGGTTTAATTTCCATTGGAACGTATTAAGGGCTGCGAAGGTGCGTTCCAGATTGTCAACAAGGGTATGTGCTTCCTTGGTTTTGACAACTACATCATCGACGTAAGCCTCGACGAGGCCGTCTTTTATCTCTTCGTTGAGGCAGGCCTGTATAGCGCGTTGGTAGGTAGCACCGGCGTTTTTGAGCCCGAACGACATAGTCGTGTAGCAGTAGGCGCCAAAAGGCGTGATGAAAGATGTCTTGATCTGGTCGTCCTTTTTGAGAGCGATCTGGTGATAACCAGAGTAGCAATCGAGAAAGGAAAGCAGCTCGCAACCGGCGGTTGAATCTACGACCTCGTCTATGCGAGGTAAGCCAAAGGGGTCCTTAGGGCAGTGTTTGTTGAGATCGGTGTAATCAACGCACATTCTCCATTCATTATTCTTTTTGCGTACAAGAACCGGGTTGGCTAACCATTCCGGATGATATACTTCTTTGATAAATCCGGCTGCCAAAAGCCGTGTAACTTCTACCCTAATCGCCTCCTTTTTGTCGCGAGCGAACCGTCGTAGCTTCTGCTTGATTGGTTTGGCTTTGCTGTTGACATTTAAGGAGTGCTCAATCAAGTCCCGAGGTACACCGGGCATGTCGGAAGGTTTCCATGCAAACACATCCACGTTGCCCCTCAAGAACCTGACGAGCGCGTCTTCCTATTTGGGATCCAGGTCGGCCCCGATGAGGGCTGTTTTGCTGGGATCGCCTTCGACCAGCTGGATCGTCTTGTGCTCCTTGGATCTGATGTTCTTGCGCAGAGCCTTGAGCTCTGGGATCTCCAAGTGGTCGGCCGGGGTCTTCTTAGCGTCGAGCATGGTCTCAGCCATGCGAATAGAGAGGTCGTGGGCCTCTGCTATTTTGAAGCTGTCGTCCTCGCAGGTATAAGCTGCATATACGTTGCCCCTGAGGGTTAAAACTCCTTTCTCAATGGGCATCTTGAGCACTAGATACCTGTAATGAGGTATGGCCATGAACTTGGTGAGCGACGGTCGACCAAGAATAGCATGGTAGGTGCCATCGAAATCAGCGACCACGAAGTTGACGTAGTCGGTGCGGAAGTGGTCCGGAGTCCCAAACTGCACAGGTAGCGTGATCTGCCCGAGAGGTGTGGAGCTCTGTCCAGGGAGAACGCCCCAGAACTGTGCCTCGTACGGCTTCAGGTCCGCCTGGGCTATTTTCAGAGCGGGCAGGCTGTTCTTGAACAGTATATCAATGGAGCTGCCGCCGTTGATCAGTACCCTGTCGAATTGAACCTTGTTGATACAAGGATCGAGGACCAGAGGAAAACGCCCTGGCTCGGGTATGGCGGCCCATTGGTCCTTCCTGCTGAAGCAGATTTCACGGTGAGACCACGGAGGAAGCCGCGGATCGGTGAGAAGGTTGTCGGTCTTTGCCACGTTCAAGCAAGCGCGGGCGAGCAGCTTGCGTTCTCGTTTGGTCTCAATGGACACCTTGCCACCGATGATGGTGTGCACGCGATCAGTCGGCTTGACATATTTATGATGAGGATCTGCATCGTCGTCGTCGTTGTCCTCGTTGCGCTGTTCCCCCGCGTCGTTAAGCTTGTCGGACGTATCCGGGGCCTGTTGACGCATGTAGATAGTCTTGAGGACGCGGCAATTCTCCATGGTGTGGTTCAACTTGGGATGGAGCTGGCAGGGTCCTTTCAATGCTTTGGCATAGTCGTCCTCGTAGTTTCGACGTCCGCTGCCCTTTTTCACGGTATTGACCTCGCCGTCGTCTTCCCGAGCGCGCTTGCTTCTGTAATCGTCACGGCGGTTGCGCCGCTGATTACGTTGATCACGGTGGTCGCGGGAGTCGTTGCGCTGGTTGCGATGGTCAAAATTGTCGTTCCGACCACGATTGCTGCGGTAATCGTCGCGGTGTGGAGGGTGGTCGGAGCGTGGAACCCTTGCTGCTTCTTCAACGATTATCTTTTTAGCGTCGTCAGCGTCCGCGTATTTCTTAGCGGTGGCCAAAAGCGCTGTGACTGATTCGGGTCTCTTCCGGAGGAGCTTGTCTCTTAGGGCGTCGTGGAAGCGGAGGCCGGTGATGAAAGCCTCGATTGCTTCGTTGTCGGAGATTGATGGGACTTTGATGCGCATCTCCGAGAAACGCCGAACGTACTCGCGCAGTGGTTCATCCTTCCGATCTCGGATCCGCTGCAGATCGTACTTGTTGCCGGGTTGTTCACAAGTAGCGATGAAATTGTCGATGAAGGCCTGCCTGAGCTCCTGCCAAGAGTCAAAATAGTTCGCTGGCAAGCTAACCAGCCATTGGTGACCTGCATGACCAACAGCGACTGGGAAGTAGTTAGACATGACGTGCTCGTCGGCCATGGCTGAGCGGCACGCAGTTTCGTAGAGCATGACCCATAATTTGGGGTTTTCCTTGCCGTCGTACTTCTGAAGCTTCTCGAGCTTGAAATTCTTGGGCCATATGACTTGGCGCAGGTGTGGAGTGAACTGCTTCAGACCTGGCAGACCGTGGGCGGTGTCATACTCCATACGGCGATAGCTTTCATGGGATGCACGATCGTCGGCTCTCTGGTTGATGCGAGCACGCAGATCACGTCCGCCGAGGTAATGGCGGAGATCGTTATTGCCATCGCGGCGATCTCGATTGCCATCTGGATTAGCCCTGCGACCGTGGTTATCACGGCGATTGTCACGGTTATCTCGGCGGTTGTCGTCTCGAACGTCGTGGCGGTTATCCTCCCGACAGCGGTTGTCGTCCCGACCGTTGTGGCGGTTATCCTCCTGACGGTGGTTGTCGTCCCGACCACCATCATGACCACCGTTTCCGCCTTGACGGTTGTCTGATGGGTCGTTATTGTGCGAGCCACGTTGGTTGAGTGGCTGTGAGCGACTCGAGTATTGGCGGTTGTGGCTTGATTCGACAGAAACGGATGGGGCCCGGGCTTGATTCATCTCCGCGGTTTGAGCCATAGCAGCTGTCAGATAAGCTTGTATGTCATCACGGACTGCTTGGGTCTCGGGAGTGTTGGGCAACCGCTGCATTGTCGCCATGGCGACGGCCACATTGGCGCTTGGGGTCTTGAAGACCTGTTTGTCCCCCACCCTGTCGAAAGCATTGTTGAGGTCACGCGGTCGGAGTCTTATGCGCCGTGCCTCCTGGTCTGCTTCAGCTTCGATTTGCCGGCGATTAAACCGGTCGATATTGCGTGCTTCGCGTGCAGTCTTTTCTTGTTCTGTTTCGCCAACTGCTGGCGGCTCGTCGTTGCTGACAACATGGATCAAATCCCCTCGTCTTGGCGGGAAAGACGGAAATTGGGGGAAACCCGGGGCGTGGTCTGGTAGATCCAGATCGTATTTGACGCCTTCATCTTCGTGACGCTGAAGCTCGGTGTGGACAGATGCGTTGGATGCGACGCCGGGTGAGGAGCTGGAGTCACCCTCTCAGACTATGTGGACGGATCCTTCTTGATAATCTTCAATCCGGACCATGTTTACGATGTTGCATGGCTTTGGCCGAGATCGGTGGATAGAACATAGGTCCGAGCGGCGTCGTAGGTTGTACGCGTAGCTGGAGGCAGCGTTTCGTAGGCCGTAGGGCTGGACCTGGTGGTTCTCCGTCGGGACTTCGTACTCGCAGAGTCGGAGACCCATCGCGAAGGCTGGCTGGCGACGAGCGGAGCGCCCCTCAGGAGTAGATACGACCACAAGATCTGTTCCAAGCCGTGCAGGACGACTGGCCCGAGCCGGTCGGATAGATCTATTGTGGGGAGCTGTTACCTGCTCATTAGGTTGGCTTTGAATCGTACTTACCAGAGCTAGGGTTTCAGCGAGTTTGATGCCGACCCGATCGATGGAGTCGTGCAGGTTGGTGTCGTCGATCTGCTTTCCTCTGTAGCGGGGAAGCGGATGACGGGTTGTCGGCGTGGCTATGGGCGTGGTCAGAGCCAGATGTACCGTGGTCGGAGCCAGATCCATCGTGGTCGGAGCCGTGTTCGTCGTGGTCGGAGCCGTGTTCACCGTGGTCGGAGCCGTGTTCACCGTGGTTGGAGCCGTAGCCGATGCAGGTGAAGTAGTCGTCGACGCGGGTTGGATCCACGCCTCCTCCGCGGTCATGGCGATGGAGACGCCAGGGCCGGTGGTCCAAGTGACCTGGCCGACGGTGAACGTGAGGCCGTTGGGCGTAGCCATGGAGCCGGAGATGATGACCATCTTGTTTGCTTGGAGAGCAGTACGCACACCCCCTACCTGGCGCGCCACTGTCGACGAAATATGGTCGGCAGTCTACCTAGGGGTATGCCCAAGGTAGTAGATTATCGGCAGACAGATGCGCAAGCCCCAAACAAGACGGTGACGCAAGACAGACACGTGGTTTTATCTAGGTTCGGCCGCCGAAAAAGGCGTAATACCTACATCCTGCGTCTGATTTGTATTGCTGTATGTCAATGAGAGATGTTTTTTAGAGGGGTCCCCTGCCCGCCTTATATAGTCCGGGGGGCAGGGTTACAGATCTGGAAACTAATCCTAGTCAGTTACAATTGCCATATGTGGCCGGACAAGGATTCCTATTCTAACCGACCAGGATCCTGCTTGGTCGCCAAATCCGTCTTGATTCCTTGTGCGGGACTCCGATCAGGTGGACCGAGCCGCACGTCGTTTTTCGGGTGGACTGAACCCATTGATCCGGGCCAGCCCAAGCTTAGCCGTAAGGGTATAGGGGTTAATACCCCCACAGTCCTCTTCCACTATCTGTAACCTAATGTTTTACTGATTGAATTTCGTAGGAAGCTATGGAAGCTATCCAAGCAGAACCTGTTGTTGATGGGCAGCAACCACTGACTAGTGCTAATGTTGTTTCTAAGGTCCTCTATCTCTCCTAGGGTAAGCCCCCCTCCCAGGTAAGCAGCAAAAACCTTTTTTGAAGAATGCTGGTATCCCGACAATCTCCACCAGAGCAGAGACATTGGCGAAGATAACGCTTCGGGAACAACTTGGTGGTGAATAGGAAAGTTCCGCTGCCCTCGTCGAACTAGTGGATGAATTGAAGAGAAAGACAAAAAAGTCTGAAAGGTAGTTTGAGGAATTCAAGAAATAGCAACAGGAGGAGTACAATAGGTTCTGTGAGCAAGTCATGCGCTTAAGCTCTCCTGGTAATTAACTCTCAGTCTTCAACTCATGCGGCTTAATGCGGTGAACATTTGTGGTCTATTGTGTGGACTCATGTGATGGTTTGTTGTGGTGATACTCTATCAGTGGCTTGCTGCTGACGTGTGAAATGTTAATTGTTGGTATTTGATTGCCATGTTGAATAATTATGTAGTCAATCTGTGCAGAAGTGATATTCTCGAATTACTTTTCTGATATAATTATTGTCCTGCACGTGGTAGAACCAGGATAGGCTACATGATTAAATAAAAATGCGACACATGAACCATCTAGTGCATGACACGTGAATTGGCCAGGGCACGACACGTGGCCTATTAAAAATCCAACACGTGTAACGAAATCGTCAAGGCACATGGACGTATAAAAATACGACACGTGGATGGATAGCAATGTGACGTGTGGTCAAATAAGAAATGGACATGTGGACCAATAAAAATACGACACATGGTCCAATGAAAAAATGACACGTGATCCAACGGCAACACAACACGTGTGCCAGTTGAAAACTGACATGTGGAACAACAGGGACCCGACACATGGTCTAGTAAGAACCTGAAACATGCAAGAACCAGAGATGGCCACGTTGTACAATAAGAAGGTGATACGTACCCAAACCATCTCCAATGCAACCGGCTATAGCATGTACACGTGGAAAGCATCTTCAACGGAAGCACCGACCAACGTGGCAGCCCCCTGCCACGCATGCCAAAACAGTTATATGACGATCTATTTTTTGTCACGGGTCAAGCCACTTCTATAATGATTTGCTGGATCCGTCATGGAAGTTCAAGTATGACGCGACTTCTGTGACGAACCGTTTTTCATCATAAATTTATCATAAAACCGAAATTATAACAAATTTGGCTCTTTTAGTGACAGAAAGTTATTCGTCATAGAAGTGGATATTCCTAGTAGTGTACATCGAACTCCCTTCAGATGTGGTATACTGAGCGAAGAAGTGGTTCTATGTATATGATTGCGGCACTCTGGTGTTCTCTGGCAAGTTCCCATTGCCACTTTCGGTGAAGGAGAAGGAAGACAGGGACGAGCTCAAGCTCCACCAGGTGAACCAGTTGGTTGATGACATGTGGGAATACCATTGGTGGGTGGGCCTCACTAGACCTGAGCATTTTGCGGGCTGCGTCGGGCCAAAAAAAAAAGCGCGGTTATTTTGGGCCAAAAAAGTCCCATCCATGACCGTCCCATTGGGCAAGTCGGGCGTAATTTTTTGGGCCGGGCTCGGGCCAGGCCCGGGTCTAGGCAGGCCGCCCGCGCATTTTACACTATAAAATAGCTAAAATGGTATTTCAGGCCAGGCTTGGGCCAAGAAAAATTTTCTCGATAACGGGATCCGTGCCCAGGCCCTGTCCGCAGAGGTCTATGGGCAGGCCAAAACTGATCGGGCTCAGGCCGGACCGAGTTCAATTAGCTTAGGTCTAGGCCTCATAGCCAATCCTATCTGGTAGCATTCTTCCAGAGGTGGATCCAACCTCTGCAGGAGCAGGATCTCCCCATGTACAAATTTGTTGGAGCGTTGAGCCCCTCGAGATGATAAGCCTCAGGGAGGCAATCCTTGTTGCCAATCGGGTGCTTGGTCCCAAGTCCATCATCAATGATGGGGACCGGTTGATCAAACCTAAGTGCGGAGAAGGGCCCCGTGGAAGGAATGGTAAGCTGCTGAATAGCTTTGTTCAAACTTTGATTCGTAAGGCCTGTTCTTGAATCTTTGTGTTTATTCTTGGATAGTCCCATCTCGATTACCACTCGAGGGCCCCCCATGACAAGGTGGAGGAGGGGGCTACGGGGGGATGCTCGCGGGGCAGTCACTGGAGATGCGGGTGGAGCAGCCGTCATTGGTGAGGCGAGCGCTACTACACAAATGAGATTTAGTCCCGGTTGAGAACTAGCTCTGGTTTCCCACCCGGGACTAGCAATCCGGGGCTAAAGGTGTTGTTCTTTAGTCCCTGTTTGCCACAACCGGGACTAAAGATTCTCCCAGCTTTAAAAAAAAATAATGCCTCCCACCACTGCGCCCTGTAAGATTCAAACCCAAGACCTCATGCACTGTCTCGCACGTAGCTTACCATCCCACCTACACAACACATTTAACAATGGATGGGATGCTTTCCTTTTGAACTAACCCATCCAGAGACCTTTAGTCCCGATTAGTGTTACCAACTGGGACTAAAGGGTTCTTTAGTCCGGGTTGGTGTTACTAACCGGGACTAAAGGGTCTACCTTTAGTCTGGGTTGGTATTACCAACCGGGACTAAAGATTGGAGGACTTTTAGTCCCGGTTTAACCGTTGGGCAGAGACCTTTAGTCTCGGTTGGAGAGACCAACCGGGACTAAAGGCCTTCCAGTCCCGGGAGCAAAAAATATCGAGGCTAATGTCAAATTAGAACATCGTTTTAAAGTCTGTTCTCTAATAGTGGAGACATGGCAAGCTCTGATTCAACCAACTTTATATTAGTTCAGAAGGTCCTTGAGCCAGCGGCTAAATCATGAGGTCGACACCTCCGCCCAGCCAACAGGTGCTGGCAGGTGGAAAAGTTATGTTGTGGGCAGCTTCAGTCCAAATGTGGAATATGACCCCTTTCGGCAGAAGAGCCTGCGAGCACCATCATCCAGTGGGGGATCTCGCAAGTTGTCCAAGAGGCCTGCTATGATTTCCCTTCCTCCTTGGAACATGTGAGTATATCTTCGTGTTTCCGCAAAATAATTATTATATGGGTTCTTAGTGTCTTCTATGTTCGACTTGTAGCTCGAGGTCCATGATGCCACCTGCTTAGGAGCCACCCAAGGTGATCGTAGCGATTGGCACGGCCCAAAACTCTGTCGCTTCCTATTCCCGTGAATGGAAGTGAGACCTTAAAGGTGGTAATTCCAACAGAGCCCGAGGCGAACGCCTTGTTCGAGGCTATGATTGATGATGCCATAGCTCACTACGATGCAGGCACATCTTCCTCGCCACCCATGCGTATGGGAGGTCGTCTGTAAGAGCCTCGGTTCTGATGTATAGACAATTAGAAAAACAGATCGTACAACCCACAGACAAGGGGTCGTCTACAGACTGTTTAATGCTTTACATGTAGCCAAGATCTTTCATGAATATCATTTTGTATACCATTGTGTTGTTATTTGATAGATAATGGATTCACAGCTACGTTGACTACACAAAATGAAGCCAAAGAGATTAGAATTTTTTCAAGGTACTATGCATTGGCATTTCTGCAACTCCATACGTCATCATGACAGCCAAAGAAATTAGCAAATTTTCAAGACACTATGAAATTAGAAAATAAAAGCATGTCGTTCCAAAAAAATAAAAACAAAAGCATGACAGCTCCATACATCAGCAGCTTGTTCTGCTATGACTACAACTAACTTCTAACAGTTTTCAGCTTTCTGGAAGCTAACAATTTAGCAGCTAACAAAAACTAATACAACGCGTCAGTCTGAGTCTGGGCACGTACAACTAGCAACGCAGACTGATCCCGTACAATGATCCCGTACAACTAGCTTGTTCACGTACAAATTAGTTGATGCTGTCGAATCCTCCCGCGCGCACAGACAGATCCGCTCCTCGTCGCTCGGAGGCGACGACGCTGTACAACGCACCATCCACCGACAACTGAACCTGGGAGCACGACGGCCTCGTCCGTCTCCATGCTCACGAGGGTGTTTTCTATAAAAAACAAGTCATATAGACGGCTCGCATCATCCCATTGTACGTGCCCTAAGGGCCCTTCCACGGGCTCACTCATGCATGACGAGGTAGAGCTCAGTGAGCATGGAGATGACTGATCCTAATGCCACTGTGGGTGATGAGTTGGGCCACCCCGACCCGGTGGGGGGCCCACTGATATTACATTTGTTTTCATCCCTGGGGTGACTGGCCTGGCATCGTCGAGTTCTCTGCCAGGGGATGCCCTGGTGGTGATGGCGGGTTTCGCACGTTGAAGTAACGGAGGCGGGGCCTGGATGCCCTTCGAGCACCCCTTCTTCCCACAGGGGACTAAATCGCCCTACATGGAGCCTCTCTGAGTACAGGGCGACGACGACCGATTCCTTTTTAATGACTTCGAAGAAGAGCAGTGCTTCTCGGCCAGGTATCAGACCCTTGAAGCCACCTAGGAAGGTAATGGTGCCCTTCAGAAAGTGTTGCGAAACCTATCTAATGTTGTGAAGGAAGGCGACGAATTCCATTGGGGAGGTCATCGAAGTTTCCCTGAAGGTAAGTTTCCATTGACTAGGTGTTATCATGTTCTCTAGCCACTGGGCACCTGCTTGATGGTATCATCGAGTAGGTGTTCTTTTTCCTCTCGTTCCCGGGGCCACACAGTGCACCCGGTGAGTCTAGGCCCTAAGTCTTTGGTGGATTTGGCTTTGATCGAACTAAGACTGAGTCAAATTTGCCATTTTGTTGTCCCAGGAGGTCCAAAAGAATTCGGCAGCAAAGTCCGCCTACATCCGGGAGCACTTCATGTCTTCATCTAGCCAAACCAGCTAGCGCAGGCCCGAGTAGCGGAGTTTGAGGAGGAGGTCCGGAAGTTGAGGCGTCATCATGACGAAACCCAAGGTATTGTGACCTTGGTTGCCAATTTGGACTTTGTTTCTCGTTTTTTATATTCTGATGCTTGCTTTTGTTTTTTCAGCTCGACGTGATCATTGGCCTGTCTCAGGACAAGGCTACACTTCAGGTTTCAGCGGCTGCCTACTTGGGCGAGAAGTAGCAATGAGAGCTTGCTCAGCAGGAGTTGGCGAGGCTGGAAAGGTAGGCATGATGTACCTACTGTGGTGTTTTGTATGTCCTGGGTTCAGACTTTTAGCCAATACCTTGTTTGTCTAGCAGCTGATGCAATTGAGAAGGAGCATCTTTGGGAGGCCATTCATAGGGCCAAGTCGGCCTACACACACTAGGAGATTGCCATCACTGATTCTGAACACTCTCACCGGGAGGCCCAAGCCGCTGTGGAGGAGAGGGCAAGCGCCCTTGCAGCTCGAGTGTTGACTCTTGAAGCGGGAGAATGCTGACCTACAAGGCATTGTAATTGCAGCCCGTGCTGCCTATCAGGCTGCGTATCTCCAAGATGAGGTATCTGAATCTTCTGTGGAGGTGGCATATCTGTTGGCGGAGGTTCCTGGTCGGCTACGGAGATTTTTCCCAGCAGGGCCTGTCGATGGTGGCTCAGATGGCGCTGGTAGCAGCTGGGGCATTATACGTGTATCTCGACATTCAGTTTCTGCAGGTGCACCCACCAATATTGAACTTTCTGTACTCCAAGACCTTCGTTAGAAAGCTGTAGAGCCTATCAAAGCCCCTGATCATCGAGATGGATGACCCTGCCACCGTGATTCAACATAGCTGACTATGTTCCACAGACTCGGGAATGACTTGCCGTCCATCATTTACAGCTTGGCAACTAGGTTGGCTTTGAACCGACTTTTATTGTGAAGGGGGGATCGATGCCTCCCTATATATGTTTGGTTTGGGAGTTTCCGGTGTTGGTCTTGTCACCAACCTTTCCTCCAAGGGATCCCTTGTTTGGGTCTTCGTCGGGGGAGAAGGCCGATGACGGAGTCGAGGTTTACTACGAGAACTGGGTGGGTGGTGCACCTGTTAGCCTTGTGGGACCCGTTCCCATCCTCTATTGTAGCTCAAAGTCCAGTGCGCACTACTCGGGGTGGAGGGTGTGGACGGCGTGCCCGATGGCTGCTCTGTCGCACATGTAGCGGGGTGTCGGGTATCAGTATTAGGGATACCCGAAGAGCGGATCTAAGGACCGTAGATGATGACTCGCCTAGATAATCAAGGACGGTCTCTGTCTCACCCTACCTCGAGGGCATGGGCCTTGTGTCGCCTGACCCCGAGGGCACGAGCTCCATCTCGCTCGACCCCTTAGGCATGGGCCCTTTGTCGCCCGACCCCAAGGGTCAAGCGTGACCGTAACGCCTAAGAGGATGGTGAATTAGGCAACTTAAAAAAACTATCTCTAAACTATGGCCTCTTTTTCTAACCCTAGCAAAACTTATACAATAGATAAATTATCTAAATGTACAACTATGATTTTGCTAGTGTGTTGCTATCTCTACCGTAAAAGGAGTAATACAATCAATGTAAATGCGAAAGCTAAAGAGCATGGTAAAGATATGCAAACTTCCATCGACGACTCCGGTATTTTTACCGAGGTATCGAGAAGCGCGCAAGCTTTCCCTAGTCCTCGTTGGAGCCCCTCGCAAAGGCCAAGCTTCCAGTCGGGTAACTCCGTGGATAGCCTCGGGCCTTCCCCACGCGCAAGTGGGTCTCCGACGTGCCTTCCGACAAGCCTCTCCCGGATGCTCCCCGATGTCTTCACTATCAAGCTTCCGGCCGAAACGCCGCGGGCCTTGTTCCCTCTGGTAAATGGTGGCGGCCACACCACAAACTCGGTTGGTGTAATCTCGCAAGACTACAAGCCCCTCTTATATGCAACAATGGTGTTCGCAAGCACCGAGTGGTAAGAGGTATGCAAACCTCACTAAACACTAGGCCTAAACCTAGAGCAGGCGCATAAGTGGTGGTCTAATCAACCTAAGCACTTCGCAAAGAACCTATGCTAATCACCTAATAAAATACTAAGCACTATGCAAGTGGAGATCACTATAATGGTGTATCAACACCCTTGGTATGTTTTCTTAGCTCCACACTTAACAAATAGAGGGTTGGGGGTTCTATTTATAAGCCCCACCGAGAAAGTAGCCATTGGGGATGAAATTCCAGCTTTTCTACTACTGACCAGACGCTGCAGTCGTCCTGATCGGACGTGTCCGGTCATCCCGACCGTTGGAGCCACAAACAACTGATCGGATGATGCCAGCGTTCCGGTCACTTGCCACCAGACGCATCTAGTCGCAAGTTCACCGCTCTGAAACCTCTCTGTACTCGATCAGGACGTTGTTGTCCTACATCCGGTCAGTTTGCCACCAGCGTCCGGTCACTTGCTGAGTGTGTTGTCGGACTGATGAATAGTGCCATCGGTGTGTTCGGTCGATTCACTTGTTCAGCGTCCGGTCGCTGCTACTGACATCTGCTGTTGCCGAGCCACTGATCGGAGCGTCCGGTCACTTTCTTCCAGCATCCGATCCAGCGTCCGTTCACTTCTATGAGCTCGTTTCTTCGTGATCTTGCATACGGCTTAGTTCCTATCTTCAGTGCTTAGACTTTGCTTGATATCTTGGGTCTTCTCTTATGCTCCTAAGGTCTTGCTTGTGGTGTTGATCCTCGGATCATTACGTCGCCTTCGTTCAAGTCACGTCTTGCATCCTTTTGAACTACAAAACAATCACTTGCAAATTTATTAGTCCAATTTGATTGTGTTGGTCATCAAACACCAAAATCCAAAGTAAATGGGCCTAGGGTCCATTTTTTTTACAATCTCCCCCTTTTTGGTGATTGTTGACAACACGACCAAAGCAAGTAAATAATAAAAATTTTGACCTATCTACTTGCTAGGATGCAATGCAAGGGGCAAGATTATATGATGCTAAAAGATACTACTTGTAAGACTACATAAGTACTCATCTTGCCCTTGTAAATGTCCCCATGTGCTATTATGGATTTAAGCCTTGCTTCCTACAAATTCTCCCCATTACATAGGCTAATCCATAATCCACTATCCTCTCTTTCTCAGACCATTACTACAAATTAATGCTTGCTTGTGGTCCTCTAAATTCTCCCCCTTTGGAATCAAACACCAAAAAGGAAGACATTAGTAGCAAGGGAGGGTCAAACTTTGTGATCCTTTGTGTGTAGAGTGAAATAGATCACAAAATTTGACTCTCACATTATATAGACTAAGCTCCCCCTAAATATGTGCATACATATGATAGAAGTCAAAACATATGCATAATTGGCAAAGTATTGCACAAGGGAAATTAATCTATATAATGCACAGAGAAAGCATATAAATATCAAAATGAAATCAACATGATGATATCGATTTAGAAATACCACATATGGAAACCAATTTGATTTCTACTACTTGTAATCGGTGGTGGATATTTAAAGTATGATGCTTAACTCCAGGGAACTCCATTTTCCTTGCAATGAGACTACTACACACATGATAAGCTTGAAAAGGTGTTAGTCTCAAAGCATCCAACTTGTAGAGTAACCTCCCCCTAAATTTGTGCACACAAGTATGGAATACTTGTAGGAAACATGCACATTGATTTTAGAATAAAAAAATACCACTTGAAAGATGACATCACATGAATGTGAGAGTCATTTTCGAAGGCGATATTCGGGAGAAATTATCTACAATTTGGACTTTGGCACATATTAGATGAACAACTGAAGGACAAGCTATGTGCCGTGCTCCTAAACAATTTTAAACTATGTAGGATTGCTCCAAGGAATAAGAATGAAACCGAGCAAGCCTACCATATGAAATACCTAGTGTGTGCATGACAAAATATATAAGAATGCAAATGCAAACCTAGGCATGAAGAGTAACTAGATGCTAAAAGATACCAATTGTAGGAAAATTTAAATCTAATGCCAATTGAAGTAAATTGAATCTAGTTACCTAACATGGGAAGGGGAAATTTGGGTCCATAGTATTCACTAACCCACTTGGTAATGATTTTGTCCATCATGATGCACCCCATGAAATGCATCCATACTTTGCCAAGTTTCCAAATTCCCCGTAGTCCAATGGACTTCTTACTTCCCTTTTAGGATCCAAACCTTCTTGGTGCTCTTCATATTTGAAATAATCTCCTTTGGCACCCAAAAGCGTTTGACCCTATTGTTGGCTTGCTTGTTCACCTTGATGGCCACCACCTTGTCATTTTTCTTCTTCTTCAAAAGATAAGGTGTGGAGGCCTTCTTGTCCACCTTGTTGGTGTAGATGTTGGAGAGTTTGCTTGTTTGCTTTTTCTCTTTCTTGTTTGCTCCTCCCCCATTCTTCACCTTGCACTCATAGGACTTGTGACCTTCCTTGTAGCAAACGTAGCAAACCACGGTTTGTCCTTCATCAAGCTTCTTCACTCCCTTGACGGTGTTATCTTGATGAAGTTGGGCTTGCTTCGCCTTGCCTTTCACTTGAGTCAAGTCCTTGGTGAGGCGAGCTACTTCTTGCTTGAGTTGCTCATTCTCCTTTGCAACCTCTTGTGTGCATGTATCTACAACAACTTTCTCAACACAAACTTGGTTGCACAAAGGTGAGTCTAAACATAAATCATTACAAGAAGTAGAGGCATCCTTTTTAGACATGTTAGAACTTTTCCTTTTAGATGCCTTAGTGGGAGTTGTACTAACGGCTTCAAGATTAGCAACTTTATTAGTTAGCTCATCACAATATTTGCACATGGTTTCCATTTTAGCAAGCAAACTTTTATAAGCATCTTGTGAGCTAGCTAACTTTGCTTTTAATTTTTCATTTTTCTTAACAAGTTGCTCATCATTAATTGTGCATGCATTTGTTGTTGCACTAGCCTTAAGTTGCTCAATTTTAGTAGATAGTTCAACATTGAGATTAGCAAAATTCTCATATTGTTCAAGCAAAGTTTTATATGCTTCTTGTGAACTATCTAGCTTTTCTTTTATTTTTCCAAGCTTTTTTTGTTGACTAGTGCAAACTTTAGCATAATTAAGATTTTGTTGCATAATTTCTTCATAAGAAGGCATTTCATTATCACTATCACTCTCACTAGAGGATGAGCTTTCGTTACCTCGTGCCATAAGGCACACACGAGAAGAGCTTGATGATAAGTGCTAGCGCCCTCGCCTCTTGTGATGGCGGTCTTCTTCACTTGAAGAATCATCTCATGTCCTTATTGATGTGAGGGCTTGTTTCTTGTATGCCTTATTTTTTGTCTTGGGTGTGGGCTTATTTGGACAAACTTCCACAAAGTGTCCCAACTCACCGCATCCATAGCATCCTCTCTTTCTTTGCTCATTTCTTTGATTTGTGAAAATGAGATCTTGGATTTGGATGGACACACCCTTGACATTGAGCTTTTGGATCATCTTCTCTACCTTGTTGATTAGTTTGATTGATTCTTCATCAAGGTCGAAGGTGGAGGAGGAAGACTGATCATCACTTGAATCATCATCATCATCATCATCATCATCATCATCATCATCATCATCATCATCATCATCATCCTCATCTTCTTCTTCTTCTTCACTTGAGGAGCTTGAGCTTGAGCTTGTCTCAACTTGCTTGCCCTTCATCTTCTTTTTCTTGCCACATGCGAGAGCTTTGCCTTTGCTTGATGATGAGGCTTCTTCTTGACCCATCTTGCGTGACATTTCAAATGCCACTATCTTACCAATGATTATGGCCGGGGTCATGGTGCTCAAGTCCTCCATGTTGTGAAGGATGGTGATTATGCTTGCATATTTCTTTTGTGGTAGCACGGAGATGATCTTCCTCATGTTGTCCGCATCATCTAGCTTTGTTCGTCCTATTGAATGGAGCTCATTGATAATTAGATTCAACCGAGAATACATATCACGAACAAGCTCATCATCATTCATTGTAAAGGAATCATAATTTTGTTTAGCTAGACAATGTTTTTGCTCATGGACATTAGATGTGCCATCATGGAGCTCTTGGAGTTTTAACCATATTTCATGTGCCATATTTAAAGTAAACACTTGGTTAAACACATCCATGCTAAATGATTCAAACAAGTAATTTTTTGCTCTAGCATTGAAATAAATTTCTTTTTCATCACTCTTTGTGAGTTTATCAGGATTCTTAATGGGTTTCATCCCATCATGAGTGACTCTCCAAACTCCCAAATCAACCGCCTCAAGGTAGCAAGCCATTCTAGCTCTATAATAAGGGAAGTTAGTGCCGTCCAAGTGCGGAGGCCTAGAGGTATCCATCCCAACCACTCTAAATAGTGTCGGCTTAACGACGGTTAAGCAAAAGGTCCAAATTGAGCCAACTGGCTCTAATACTAATTAAAGCGTGACCGTGACGCCTAAGAGGGGGGTGAATTAGGCAACTTAAAAAACTAACTCTAAACTATGGCCTCTTTTTCTAACCCTAGCAAAACTTATCCAATAGATAAACTATCTAAATGTGCAACTATGGTTGTTTTGCTAGTGTGTTGCTATCACTACCGCAAAAGGAGTAATACAATCAATGTAAATATGGAAGCTAAAGAGCAAGGTAGAGATATGCAAACTTCCATCGACGACTCAGGTATTTTTACCAAGGTATCGAGAAGCGTGCAAGCTTCCCCCTAGTCCTTGTTGGAGCCCCTCGCAAGGGCCAAGCTCCCGGTCGGGTAACTCCATGGATAGCCTTGGGCCTTCCCCATGCGTAAGTGGGTCTTCAATGTGCCTTCTCGCAAGCCTCTCCTGGATGCTCCCCACCATCTTCACTATCAAGCTTCCAGCCAAAACGTCGTGGGCCTTGTTCCCTCTAGGTACATGGTGGTGGCCACACCACAAACTCGGTTGGTATGATCTCACAAGACTACAAGCCCCTCTGATGTACAACAATGGTGCTCACAAGCACCGAGTGGTAAAAGGTATGCAAACCTCACTAAACACTAGGCCTAAACCTAGAGCAAGCGCATAAGCAGTGGTCTAATCAACCTAAGCACTTCGCAAAGCACCTATGCTAACCACCTAATAAAACACTAAGCACTATGCAAGTGGAGTTCACTAAAATGGTGTATCAACACCCTTGGTATGTTTCCTTAGCTCCACACTTACCAAATTCTCGATTAGGGGTTGTATTTATAAGCCCCACTAAGAAAGTAGCCGTTGGGGATGAAATCCCGCTTTTCTGCTACTGATCGAACGCTGAAGTCATCCTGATCGGACGCGTCCTATTGTCCCGACCATTGGAGCCGCGAACAACTGATCTAACTGCTGCCAGTGTCTGGTCACTTGCCACCGGATGCATCTGATCACAAGTTCATCGCTCTAGAACCTCTCTTACTCGATCGGACGTTGTTGTCCTGCGTCCGGTCGGTTTGCCGCGAGCGTCCGGTCACTTGCTGAGTGTGTTGCTGGACTGATGAACAGTGCCATCGGTGCGTCCAGTCGATTCACTTGTTCAGCGTTCGGTCATTGCTGCTGACGCCTATTGTTGCTGAGCCACTGATCAGAGCGTCCGGATCACTTTCTTCCAGCGTTCGGTCGCTTCTATGAGCTTGTTTCTTCGTGATCTTGCGTACGGCTTAGTTCCTATCTTCATGCTTGGACTTTGCTTAATATCTTGGGTCTTCTCTTGTGCTCCTAAGGTCTTACTTGTGGTGTTGATCCTCGGATCATCACGTCGCTTTCGTTCAAGTCAGGTCTTGCATCCTATTGAACTACAAAACAATCACTTGCAAATTCATTAGTCCAATTTGGTTGTGTTTGTCATCAAACACCAAAATCCAAAGTAAATGGGTCTAGGGTCCTTTTTCCTTACAAAGGGTATGGGAGCCATCTCACCCAACCCTAAGGGCACGAGCTCCGTCTCGCCTAACCCCTTAGGCACGGGCCCCATGTCGCCTGACCCCAGGCTATGGGAGCCTGTCTCACCCAACCCTAAGGGCACGGGTTCCGTCTCAACCATGGGGACCCGTACCACGTCCAACCACTATAGGTCAGAAGGTATGACCCTAGGATCAAACTTCTAATGCTAGGTTGAGAAGCAGGCATGTCTCAACATGACCCATGGCCACATCAGGCCACGCCTAGGGGTTCACATCGCCAACAGTGATGGGTGCGTGGTCACTGCGCTGCCTACTCCCTATACGGCCACTAACTGGCACGTCGCTTCACCACGCCATCTGCCGAGATAGGATGGGATGCCATGACCAGCTAATGACACCGGGGCATGGCACTAGTGATGAATAGGAGCCCGACGTGGAGCCATCCCCATCACCATCTACAACGTTGGCGGACCTACATGAAGGAGAAGGACCCAACGGACTTGGAGGCCTTCTTCTCCCTCGCTTTTCTCCTTCCTTCTCTCTGTAACATGTGCCTTCCCCTTCGCCTATAAAAGGGGAAGCAGGATGCCCCAAGAGGAAAAAAGAAGGTGACAAAATGAACACACTGCTGAACGAGCTCAGCAAGACTCAACTCCATTCAATCTTTTCGCCAGAGACTTGGGACCTTTTCCCTCTCTCGCCCATTTGTAACCCCTAGTACAAACTAGTGTTGATAACATGAGCAGCAGCACACTAGATGTTGGGACATTCCACCTAAACTAGTATAAATCCTTGTATCCTCCAAGCACACCATCCGGGCCAAACGTATAGATACAAATTTACTAGCCGGTGGTTCGAAACACCAACAGCTGGCATGCCAGGTAGGGGCTTTTTTGCGCATCTCGACATCCACATCAGGCCTCGGATGGCTGGTCATGGCGTCAGTTGGGTCCCATGTGTGCATGTGCACTTCAGAAACCTAGACTTCATCATCATGATGGAGGGAGAGTTGGCGCAGGCTCCGGCCACCGCCCAGCCTCTCTAGTCCATCAGCCTCGATGCGATTGTTGAGGCACCCAAGGAGCTGCAGCTGCACGACCTAGAGGCCCATGTCCCCAGGAGCGACTGGCTCCTTGGCTTAGATTACAGGAGGCTAGAGCACCAGCTCAATGCCTTCCTAGGACCCCAACCATCCCAGGAGGACCTACGTTGTCTTACATTCTCGTTCACCAACATCAGACATAGCTTGCCGGGAAGGGAACCGCTCTCCTCGGAATACCTCATCCTGGAGCGCCCCGATAGTGTTCCCATTTGATCTGCACAATGCCACAAGGAACATTGGCCACCTCATGGCGCAGCACATGCACCCATCCCCTACGAATGATGAGTTTGTAGGGATAACTGAATATGTCATGGAATCTTTCCATGACCTTCTCACAGGAGATTTAGAGTCATCCTCTGACTCTGACTCCAGCAGGGGGAGCCATCACCCCTCGTGAGAATGCTTTATGGTAGGTACCCTTGAGGGACACTGTCAAAAGCATCCACAAGGGAGGGGCTACCCCACCAAATGACCTTGACGATGAGGTTGAGGGAGATGCGGGGGCCCTGCATCACCTGCGGGTGGAGCAGCTAAGGGCATGGCACAGGGAACTCAAGGATGCACAACTCCAGCTGGAGTAGGTGCACGCAGAGCTCAAGCAAGAGATCAAGCACCACGGATAAGGTGGGCATGCGCGCACCATGGCCCACAATATGAACCGAAGGATCATCGAGGACGATGAAGCCCTCCCATAATTCACCCAAGCGAGCCAGAACATCACCGCCATGATGGCCTTACTCCAAGGGCTTCTAGAGCCCACGACACCCAAGGATCATCAGGCCCATCACGAGATCCATAGCTGCTCGAGTGCATGGTGGTGCAGCAGGCAAAAAGCTCGCTGCCTCAGCAACACGAGCTTGATGCCAGTCAGCACAGCGCCCTAGGGATGACATGTTCAAGATGTGTCTATGCACTAGGAACCATGCGCTGGTGGGGGCAGTGACACGGCCCCAATGCATGAGCATCTCGGCCTCCTTCATGAGGCACATAACACCCTAGATGCCTGTAGGCATGGACAAAGTGGCGAGAGAGAGGAAGCCGGTCCGTGGCTATCACCTTCGTCGTCGTGAATGCTATGACAGCAGCGAGGACCAAAGCCTGAGCACTGACCTACCAGGGCCTCAAGCCTTCGGACAACACATCCTCAACGCCGCCTTCCCACCATAGTACCGACCACCAACCAATATCCCAAAATACTCTAGGGAAATGAACCCTAGACTATGGCTCGAGGATTACCGGCTTGCTTGCCAAGACGGTGGAGCGGATAATGACAGTTTCATTATCCACAACCTTCTATTGTTCCTAGCCAATTTGGCGTGAACATGGTTAGAGCACCTTCCACCCAACCGGATTCAAAGTTGGGCAGACCTAAAGGAGATTTTCATGGGAAACTTCCAGGGCACCTACGCACATCCTGGAAACCCATGGGATCTCAAAAACTACTGACAGAAGTCTAGGGAAACTCTTTGTGAGTACATCCAGCGCTTCTCCCGGCAGTGCAACGAGCTGTCCGATGTCGCCGATGCCGACATTATAGGAGCCTTCCTATTCAGGACCACCTATGAGTCCCTAGTTCACCAGCTGAGACATAAGGGCCCACGAACCACCAAGGAGCTCCTCGACATCGCAACTAGCCATGCCTTGGGCAAGGAGGCAATCAGAGCGATTTTTGGCGGCAAGGCAAAGTGGGACGAGGACACTGACGAAGGCACCTCCAACTGCCCCAATAAGAAGAAGAACAAGCAGCGGCCACTGCCGACCGCAAGGGGGTCAAAAACCCGCTGATGGTACCCCAAACCACTTTGAGAATCTACTTGAAGGGCCATGCCCAAACCATGCCTTCTCCATCAAGCACCTATACAAGGACTGCACCCTCATGAAGCGGTTCCTATCTAGTGGCTCCAGCAAGGGGGAGCATAGGAAGGAGCCCAAGCCTGGTGGCAGACGATGTTGAGGGGAAGGACGGTGGCTTTTTGATGCTAGATGGCTACCTCATGATCTTCGGAGGGTCAGCGACCTATGACTCCAAGCACCGCTAGAAGCTTGCGTGTCATGAGGTCTATATGGCCAAGCCGGCTGCACCTTCCTTCCTCCGATGGTCAGAGTCCGCCATCACCTTTGATCGGACCAACCACCTAGAAAGTGTTCTGCAGTCAGGAAGATACCTGCTCATGGTCGACCTGATCATTGGCATGAAGTGGCTCACCAAGGTACTGATGGATGGAGGCAGCGGCCTCAACATCATGTACGCCAAGACACTCGATGCCATGGGCATCGACCGGTCCTGCATCTGGCCAACTAGGGTGCCTTTCCATAGCATCGTGCCTAGAAAGTAGGCCTTGCCGCTCGGGCAGGTCGATCTGCCCGTCACCTTCGGGAATTCGACCAACTATAGGATGAAGACCCTTACCTTCGAGGTAGTCGGGTTCCACGGGACCTACCATGCCATCCTGGGACATCCATGCTACGCGAAGTTCATGGCCATCCCTAACTACACCTATCTAAAGATGAAGATGCTAGGTCCATGTGGGGTCATCACCATCGGTACCTCCTAGCACGCCTACGAGTGCGAGGCCGAGTGCTACGAACATGCCGCGGCGATTGTTGCCTCCAAAGAGCTCACGGCCATCAGGGAGGAGATCGTTGAAGAAGTGCCCAACCCCGAGCGGTCGGCCGAGTCTTTTGAGCCCTAGGAGGGCGCCAAGGAGGTGCTTCTAGACCCTAGTGGCTCCGAGGGCAAAGTGGTGCGCATCGACACCACACTTTCCTCCAAATAGGAAAGCACGCTCATCGATTTCCTCCGCGCCAACAGAGACATCTTTGCATGGAGACCCTTAGACATGTCAGGCATTCTGAGATAAGTGACTGAGCATGCCTTGAAGATCATGCTAGGCTCGAAGATGGTGAAACAGCGCCTGCGTCACTTTGATGAGGAGAAATGCAGGGCCATCGGCGAGGAGATTGTGAAGCTTTTGGCAGTTGGATTCATCAAGGAGGTGTGTCACCCTAAGAGGTTAGCCAATCCCATTCTTGTAAGAAAAAAGAGTGTGAAATGAAGAATGTGTGTCGACTATAAGGGTCTCAACAAAGTATGTCCAAAGGATCTATTTCCTTTATCACACATAGACCAAGTAGTCGACTCGACCTTAGGGTGTGAAACCCTTTGCTTCCTTGATGCGTCTCTGGGTACCATCAAATCGCGATGAAAGAGTCAGATCGGCTCGCGACGTCTTTCATCACCCCATTCGGATCATTCTGCTACATCACAATGCTGTTCAGTCTAAAAAACACAGGGGCTATGTATCAGCGATGTATGCTCAAGTGTTTTGGTGACCTCATCAGGCAAACCATTGAGGCCACATAGATGACATCTTGGTCAAGTCCAAATGGGCTGACAGGTCATAGCCGACCTAGAGCAAACCTTCGCAAAACTCTGAATAAATGGCATCAAACTCAACCCTGAGAAATGTGTTTTCAGGGTCCCAAGGGGTATGCTGCTGCATTTTATCATCTCCAAGGGTGGCATCGAAGCCAACCCGGAGAAGATCTCAGCCATCACGAGGATGAGACTGATTCAGAACATAAAAGGGGTACAGCGTATTATAGGGTGCCTCGCCGCGCTTAGCCGCTTTATCTCGAGCCTCGGCGAACCAGGTCTCCCCCTCTATTGGCTTTTGAAGAAAACCAACCATTTCAAATGGATGCCCAAGGCCCAAGAGGCACTTGATAAGGTCAAGCAACTCCTGATGAAGGCCCCGATCCTAGTTCCCCCCAACCGATGGGGAACCACTTCTGCTCTACATTATGGCCACCACGCAAGTGGTCAGTGCCGCTCTGGTGGTCGAGCGGGAAGAAGAGGGACACACCCTCAAAGTATAGCATCCCGTGTACTTCACTAGTGAGGTCTTGTCTGATTCCAAGACTCGCTACCCCCAAATCCAGAAACTCCTGTACGCCATCCTTATTGCCGAGAGGAAGTTGTATCACTACTTCGAGTCGCACCCGGTGATGGTCGTGACATCCTTCCCTCTCAGCGAGGTCGTCCAAAACTAGGATGCCACGGGAAGAATCCTAAAGTGGGCACTCAAGCTAATGGGTCAGGGCATTCCGTATGCCCTCGGATGGCCATCAAGTCCCAAGTGCTGATCGATTTCATCGTAGAATGGACCGAGATCCAAATGCCGCCAGCAGCCGTCGACCAAGAGTATTGGACTATGTACTTCAATGGATCGCTAATGAAGAAAGGCACCAGTGTGGGGCTGGTCTTTACTTTGCCCCTCGGGGTACACATGAGGTACATGGTTCACGTCCATTTCACTGCCTCCAACAATGTGGCCGAGTATGAGGTACTCATCAGCGGCCTATGCATCGCCATCGAGTTGGGCATCTGATGGCTTGACATCTAGGATGACTCCCAGCTGGTCATCGACCAAGTCATGAAGGAGTCAAGATGCCACAACGCCAAGATGGCTGCGTATTGCCGAGAAGTCCACCAGCTAGAGGACAAGTTCGACGATCTTGAGCTCAATCACATCCCGAGGTGGCTCAATGAAGCGGTCAATGCGCTGGCAAAAATGGCGTCCAGCCGAGAGCCAGTGCCGATGGGCGTCTTCGCCAACGATCAGTACAAGCCCTTGGTCCGCTATGAGAAGTCGAAATAGACCGGTGATAGGCTGCCTGCCCTAGGCCTAGGGGCTAACCGACCATTGGCTCCATCTGACCTCGAAGTCATGGAACTTGATGAGGATCCAGTGGCAGAGCTCGACCCTCTAGCCGATTGGAGGACGCCTTACCTTGACTACCTCCTTCGTGAGGCACTGCCGATGGACAAAATGAAGGCTCAGCGGCTCGCGCGTCGCGCTAAGTCCTTTATCGTTATTGAGGGCGAGCTCTACAAGCGAAGCCACACTAGGATCCTGTAGTGTTGCATCCCCATTGAACAAGGGAAGCAGTTGCTGAGAGATATCCATGGTGGGGTCAACGGGCACCATGCTACACCTAGGACCCTAGTCAGAAATGTGTTCTGATAGGGCTTCTACTGGCCGACCGCAGTAGCCGACGATGAATAGATTGTGCGCACCTATGAAGGGTGTCAGTACTATGCTCTATAGACCCACCTGCTGGCCCAAGAACTCCAAACGATCCCCATCATGTGGTCGTTCGTGGTCTAGGGTTCAACATGGTCGGACGTTTCAAGAGAGTGCCTGGGGGCCATACACACTTGCTTGTCACTGCAGACAAGTTTACAAAGTGGATAGAGGCTCAACTGATCTCCGTGATCAAGTCCGAGCAAGCCATGTTGTTCTTCCTTGACATCGTCCATCGCTTTGGAGTCCCAAACTCCTTTATCATGGACAATGGCATGTAGTTCACTGGGAAAAAGTTCCTCCAATTCTATGATGAATACCACATCTATGTCGATTGGGCCACCATGGCATACCACCACACGAACGGGCAGGTCAAGCACGCTAACAGCATCATCCTACAAGACCTCAAGCCTAGGATCTTCAACCGGTTGAACAAGTGTGGCAGATGATGGGTCACAGAGCTCCCTGCAGTGCTCTGGAGCTGGAGGATGACCCCTAGCTAGGCCACCAGCTACACACCCTTCTTCATGGTCTATGGTTCCAAGGCCACCCACTTGACCGACCTCGACTATGGAGCGACGAGGGTCAGGGCATGCAACGAGCAGGGAGCCGAGGTGTCCCTCAACGACGCCATGGATTAGCTCGATGAAGCGCGCAATGTTGCCCTCGTCCGCTCGGCCAAGTACCTACAAGCGCTGCGCTGGTACCACAGCCATCGGGTGTGGGGTCAAGCCTTCAATGCCAGGGACCTAGTGCTCCACCTCAACCAAAGCAACATGAGCCACCACAAGCTCTCTCCGCCATGAGAGGGACCATATGTCATCGCAGAGGTGCTCCGACCGGGCACCTACAAGCTCAAGACCGTCGATGACAAAGTCTTCATCAATGCCTGGAACATCGAGCAGCTACGTCACTTTTACCCCTAATCTATTCACGTACTTATGAAAATTAAGAATGACATTTCTAAAATAAAAATGCTTTCTCTAATCACTTTTGCTATTGTTTCCTTGAACTTTAGTGACACCCGGCCCAAGCAACGACAAGGGGTCGGGCCTCACTCAGGGGCTGATAAGAGCATACCTATTTAGAAAATATTCTCTGTGCCCGACCCTTTCTCATGTTAAGACCTAGAAGCAAGGGTTACAGAAACAAACACTAAGTAAAACCAGTCAGACTGCAAGAAACCTACCTCCAGCAACTACTGCGTTTTTGCTCACCAGCGTGATCAGAGTTTTTTTGCTCGTATCTCAAGCTTTACAACCTTAACAATGAAAAGGGTAGAACGCATTAACCCTTTTATACAAAAATGGGAGAAGGGCCAAAAGTCTGTTTGGCCATAACAAAAGTTAAGAACTTGTCCGCTTATTACAAGTTCGCCGTCTAGCCTATCTGACTAAATAATTTCTTAGGGGAATGATCTCATCCTCTATCTTGGCAAATAAGTCCTAAGCCAGAGGAGCCACATCCTTCTTGATGTCCTCTAGCTCAACATCCAGGGCATCGTGCTAGACCAACTAGATGGCAACACACAGGGCATCGTGCTTGTCACTCTCTTTTAGGAGGGAGGCCTTCACCTTGTCGAGCTCCTTCTCTAGGCCACGGCTCTTCATCACCTCTACCCCCAAGCTTGTCATCAAGACCTATCCAAGTCACATACCGACCATGTCAAAAGGCCTACCATGGATTCCAGGGAGAAAGAAAACAAGGGAAACTAGAGGCTGACCATCCACGTCCGCTCGAAGCCTACACACCTCATCACGCTGCTGGGTCACCTCGGCCTCCAAACGCCTGACCTCTTCCTGGCGCTGATAGACCTCCGTGGTGAGCCTGGCGGGCATGTCCTTGACCATAACCTTTAGGTCCCTCTCCCCCTCAAGCTCACCCTAGAGGTGGTCGATCCACCACTAGGCATCGGCGTGCTCCTGGCGAGCCAAGTCACGCTCCATGTGGAACCCCTCTATGACCCGGAGCAAACCATCCCACTCCTTCCATAGCCGCCTAGCCTCCATGGTGTCCGTGCACACCCTCTCAATCAAGGCTGCAAGCTTCTCCTTAGCCTCACGAGCATCCTTCTCCCTGACTCAGAGGTCGGTTAGCTCCTAGGTGGTAGGGCAAGCTCAGCTAGCTCCTGATGGGCGGTAGCAAGCTGTGCGGCCAGCCCCTCACTCTATCATGTCTCCTCGGCGAGGAATTGGGACTTCTCCTAGATGTAGACCATAAGGGACTACAGAGAAGACAAGACTTAGAGGTGTGGAAAGGGAAAATGAGGGTCAGAATCATGGTCATATCATACCTAGCCAACTAGGGCAACAATGTCGCACATCAAGCTCAGCACGGTGGTCAGGGCATGAACCGTGGTCCCAACCTCCATGTGGACGCTCCCCCATTCCCTCTTCTCCGTTGTGCCATCGAGGGCAACCACCTAGACCATAGACTAGGATGGCTCTATGCCAATCCCACACAGTGCCGACCCCTCTTGCGGTAGCAACTCCACTAGAGCAGACCCTCTGGTAGTAGAAAGGGTGGGTGATGTGGATGCGGAGGCCGAACCCATTGCCACATCCATTCAGGACGCCTTGGGTGCGCCCTCTTCTGTCTGTCCCACCATAGGCGAGGCCTCCTGCATGGATGATGGATCTGGCTATGCCGCCTCCACCTATGACATCATGGTCACACCTGGTCACGCCACATCTGCCATGGGTGCTCTAGATGCACCCTCCTTCATCTGCTCTCCCATGGATGTAGCCATCAGCTACGTCTCCTCGGTTGATGCCATGGCCGCCCCAGTGCCACTCCTTTTTACCTCCGACGCAGCACCAGTCGGCTCCTAGTGCGTCTGCTAGAGGATGCTCTTCTTTGGCACAAGCCTCAAGAGAGCCCCATGACCTTCGATGATGCAAAGGACAAGATGGTCAGTTTATGGCAAAAATTTGTTACATCAAAAGGACAAAAAACTCTTGACTCACCCTGACACCATTGGGCGAGGACGTTTTGGGGCCGGCCCGCCCGACCCTAGCTACTCCTCATTGGCACGTTGCTGCTTTGAGCCCCCCTCTGCTCGAAGGGTCTAGATGGAGCGGAGCGGCCGATCCCCACTGACTCCAGGGGCACCATGCGAGGCTCAGACGGAGCAGGGCGGCTTGATTCCGCCAGCTCCGAGGGCGTGTCCTCCCCCTCCTGCCTCAAGGCATGCCACGAGAAAGGCCACGCCTATGACAGAGATGGATCCTCGTCCCCACCGCCTAGGTTATCCCATTGGATGGGTGACCTAAAACCATCCCCGCCGCCCAGCCTGTCCCATTGGACGGGAGACCCAGAACCATCGCCTTCTTCTTCTTATTCTTCTTCCACTTCCTCCTCTAAACCCTGCCACTGCTTTGCTTGGTTCAGCCTCACCCGCTGCTTCACCCATCGCCTAGCCTCCTTGTCATCCTTATCATTCTTCCTCCGCTCATCTACGGCGTGGTTCACCACCCTCACGGCCGCGTGCTCCGAAGCGATGTGACGGAGGCCTAAAATCCCAAACCCACCGGTAGCTCGACGAAGCCCATGTCCGGCCGCATCATGGGATGTCCTAGGATTGGGAACATGGTGTTGGACTCCTCCGTCACCTCCTTGATGTGTTGCACGACCTCGTTGTCATGGAGCAGCCCCGGGGCGAGCACCGTCCCATCAAGCCATGCATCGGGCATCATCCCGTACAACGGGAGGGCGCGCGCCATCAGTGGCGCCACCCTCCTCGTGTGATATGTCCCAATGACACCGGGACTATGGAGGTCATGGTTCTTCAGGAATACGATGGCATCAAGGATATCATGCATCCTCTTCTTCTCCTTCTCGGTGCCTCTTCGATGAGGCGTCCGGTGAAATCCGGCAAGGAGGCAGCGGCGTTGTTCTTCACATAGAACCACTGCACATGCCACCCCTTGTTAGACCTCAACAGCTGACAGAGCATGTATACAGTGGACTGCTGCCCCCAGAGGCGAATGCTCATGTATCCCATCGGCTCCGACAGGTCCCTAGCTCTATCCCTCTTCTTGTGCAGGGAAATGGAGAAGAAGTACCTCCATAGTTTGAAGTGGGGTTTGATCCCCTGGTATTCCTCACATAGCACAATCAAGGCTATGATGCGCTAGATCCTGTTAGGGTTCAGATGCTATAGCTTGATCTGGTAGTGGTGCAGTAGTCCTTGGAAGAATTTATGGGGAGGAATCACGAGTCCGCACTCGTGGAAGGGCGTGAAGGACACGACATAGCCATCGGGTGGCGCCAACGCATCCTCGCGACCAGGCATGAGCCACTTCGCCACGTCGGTCCTCCCACGAAGAAGACCACGCTTGATGAGGCCCTCCATGCATGCATGGGTGATGTCAGAGCGATACCATGTCTTCATGGGAGGAGCAAGGGCTTTTTGGCGGTGGTGGAGAAGCGAAGGCTATAGATCTAGGGCGCTGGCGATGGATTAGCAAGGGCCGCAGATCCGAACGATGGTGGTGGAAAGGCGGAGAAGGCTAGGCTATGGTTTAGCATGCCAAAACATGAAGGGGGAGGCCGCTATTTATAGGGCGGGGTGAAGCAAGAGGTGAACCATCCGCCTAGATTTACGTGCCCACCGCACCGCGTCACATCGCCTCTTTGAGAAACATGTGCATGCCACCTCTTACCGCTCCCTCCAAGGACGCGCCGGATGACGGTTCGCCCCAATTGGTGGGCTGAGAACCACCACAGGTAAGGAGGGATATGGAGCTAAAAATGCTCCCACGGCCCATTCAGGCCTAGGAGTTCGAAGGTTGGCCCACCGACGGGTTCACAACCACTCTAGGGCACCCTTAGAGTGAGAGGTGGAAAGGGATGGGCCCACTAATGGCCAGTACCTAGGTGCACAAGCGCCATGGGCATCCCGGCCTACGTTCGAGTCTTGGTCGGTTCATAGTCCATGGTTTTTCCTCAAAGAAAGACAGCGAGCCCTTGGGACCGGTCGAACGGACCCAAGAACTATATGGATTGGCCACAAAGAATCTGGAGTCAGTCACCAGCTGACCCATGATGGACCCCCACAAATAGGAAGCCATGGCCCCACTTGGACTAGCCCGTTAATAGCTCACCGAGCATCATGATTCGTTAAGCGAGGAAAACATGGCTTGGCTCGGCCCCTCCGTTTTATCAGAAAAACACTTGAGGGAAGACGATCGTAAGATGAGCTAACCCCTCGACCAGACCCCTTCTACGCGTGGGGGCTCGAGAGAAGTTGGACTCGCAAGGAGACTGAATACACGGTCAAATGATGATGACGGATCTATCAGATCCTAGGGAGGGATCAGAATCAAGAGTAATCTCTTCTAGGCCCCTTGAATCCCACAGCTATATGTTCCCAAGGAGTCCGATCACAATAGGAGGGAATAGCAACACACCAAGGTAGCCCGCGGGCTGCAGAAGATCAAAGCCCTCGAAGTCCCTCTATCCAAAAAAGCCTATGAAGGAGTATCCTACTCCTCTGCGTGCTCGGGGGCTACTATCGTTTATCAGTATTAGGGATACTCGAAGAGGGGATCTGAGGACTGCGGATGATGACTCGCCTAGATAATCAAGGATGGTCTCCGTCTCGCCCAACCCTGAGGACACGGGCCCCATGTCGCCCGACCCCGAGGGCATGGGCTCTGTCTCGCCCGACCCCTTAGGCACGAGCCCCGTGTCGCCCAACCCTAAGGGTACAAAAGCCATCTCGCCCGACCCTGAGGGCATAGGCTCCGTCTCACCCGACCCCTTAGGCATGGGCCCCGTGTTGCCCGACCCTAAGGGTACGGGAGCTGTCTCGCCCGACCCTGAGGGCACGAGCTTCGTCTCACCCATGGGGACCCATACCGCCTCCAACCACTATGGGTTAGAACATACCACCCTAGGGTCAAACTTCTGACATCGGGCATGAAGCAGGCACGTCTTGATGTGACCCATGGCCACATTAGGCCACGCCCGGGGGTTCACATCGCCAACAGTGAAGGGTGTGTGGTCAGTGTGCTGCCTACTCCCCATACGGCCACTGACCAGCACGTCGGTTCACCATGTCGTCCATTGGGACGGGATGGGACGCCACGACCATCTGATGATGCTGGGGCATGGCACCAGTGGGGAACAGGTGCCCGATGTGGAGCCGTACCCGTCACCATCTACAGCATCAGCGGGACCCGCATGAAGGAGAAGGACCCGGTGGCCTTGGATGCCTTCTTCTCCCTCGCTTTTCTCCTTCCTTCTCTCTGTAACCTATGCCTTCCCCTTCACCTATAAAAGGGGAAGCAGGACGCCCCAAGAGGAAAAAAAGAGGGGGCGAAACGAACACACGGCTGAACGAGCTCAGAAGACTTGACTCCATTCGATCTTTTCGTCAGAGACTTGGGACCTTCTCCCTCTCTCGCTCGTTTATAACCCCTACTATAAACTAGTGCCGGTAACACAAGCAGCAACACACTGGATGTAGGGACATTCCGCCCGAACCAGTATAAATCCTTATGTCCTCTGAGCACACCATCCGGGCCAGACGCGCAGATACAAATTTACTAGTCGGTGGCTCAAAACACTGACAGGGGGGATGGGCACGTACGAGGGCTACAAGGCTAGCGTTCCCGGGCTAGACGGCTTATTAGGGTTTCATTTGGTTGGGCCTATTAAAAGGGCCACTTCCGAGAAATAGAGACGCCACTTTTAATAAGCTCGTCTCTCTAAATCCATTTACAAAGAAGGTTTTTTATTGGCCTGACTCCATAAATAGACTTGAATCTAAAATCGCTGATTTTTGGAGACATAACAACTTTTAGCCTACCTACTAATCATAGGGTATGTCTCCACCACTAATCATAGTAATGAAATACATTTATAGGGGCAATTGGAAGCGCCCTCTATAAAGGACACATCTTTACAATTGATGGCATAGTATCGATTTGAAAAACCATCCGTAGCTCGAAATGGTTTTTTATTCTCCCTGAATATCGTTTTTACAATAGTGATGTACTCCACCCGACAATGATAGCAACCTAAAACTGTCAATTTCAAAACTACACATGATAAGCTACTACCGTGGATTTTAACACAACTAGCAGTGGAAACTAGTGCTATAACATGCAAATCACTCTATCAACGCAGAGAAAAAAAACATGTTTGACCCTAGTGGTTTGTGCTTGAGCCCGTAACGTATTCCCTCTGATTCTCTAAAGCAAGTCGTTTTGAGGTTGTCTTAAGTCAACTATTTTAAACTTTGACTACAAATAACTTCTTTTGGGTTGAGTTTGAAAATATGAAAGTGATGTAAGTAGATTCATCTCGAAATGTAGTTTCATAAAAGTATATATTGACTATATTTTATAAATATTTTATAGCAAAAAGTTACAGTCAAAGTCGTTTCTTAATGACCGTGTTGATGTCCAAAATAACTTGCTTTAGAGAACCGGAGGGAGTATTATTTTAGCTCCACCTCTTAAAGAGAATCAAAGGTGGCACATACTCCCTCTGTCCCAAATCATCTATCATTTTGGGTTTTCGTGCCATAAATTTGACTCGATTTGTAGAAAAATACGTGCAACATTTGTATCTCTAAATAAATTTATTAAAAAATAGATTCAAAGATCTTTTCAATGATACTAATTTTGTATCATAAATATTAATATTTTTTCATATATATTTTATTAAAGTTGTTTATCAGGAAGCGAAAACGATAGATATTTTGAGACGGAGGAAGTACGTCCTTATCGAACCTTTAGGGAATACTCGGATTCCAAGACCTTTTTGTTCTGTGCCTGTGTTTTACGACAATAAGCCAATGATTCAGGCGAAAATGGTGGGACAAGAATGCTGTTGTTAATTATTCACGCTTCATTTCTCCCAGCCCGGCCGGCTAGCGCTCCGCCAGACGGCTATAAATAGAGGAACGCATCTCCCACTCTGAGCCGCAATCCAAGACAGTTATCTCATATATTATTAGAGGCACTCTTCAGTACTCCAAGCTTAGCCATGTCTAGGGTGTTGGAGCCTCTAGTCGTCGGCAAGGTGATCGGGGAAGTCATCGACAACTTCAACCCCACGGTGAAGACGACGGTTACCTACGGCTCCAACAAGCAGGTGTTCAACGGCCATGAGTTCTTTCCGTCTGCGGTTCTGTCCAAGCCGCGCGTGGAGGTTCAGGGCGACGACATGAGGTCCTGCTTCACACTGGTTGGTTTCCTTGTTGATCCCACACAAACTAAGATGTGATTCAGTTAATCTCTTAGCTTACGACAGGTGATGAGTGCATCAGCTTACGTCCGTAGTGCTGTAACAAATTTCAGCTTTCAAGCTGATGTTGTCTATTATTATTGTTGTGTTCTTCAGGTCATGACTGACCCAGATGTGCCAGGGCCTAGTGATCCATACCTGAGAGAGCATCTCCATTGGTAAGCCTAAACATTTGTTTTTTCATTAAGAGTAATAAGAAAGAACCAAATATAAACATAAAGGTTCAAGCATATGACTAGTTGACTATAGGATTATAAGTAGTACTTTGCTGTTGCACAAATTATCATAAAAAGTGAGTCAGGGAGCCAGGTGCACAAATATAGTATGGTTGCGCATAAAATATAGCTGACAAGAGTAAACTTTGGTCGACACCTCTTGCAGGATCGTCACCGACATTCCTGGAACAACTGATGCTTCTTTTGGTAAGCCCCTCAATTCATCATCGATTTGAAACCTGTTTTCGCTTAATGAACTTCAGGAGAGAGAGGTTAGATGAACAAAAGAAACTTGTAGCTAAAAATCGAGTACACAATTACATCCATGCAGGAAGGGAGTTGGCGATGTACGAGAGCCCCAAACCCTACATCGGCATCCACAGGTTCGTCTTCGTGCTGTTCAAGCAGAAGAGCCGCCAGTCGGTGCGCCCGCCCTCGTCCAGGGACTACTTCAGCACCCGCCGCTTTGCCGCCGACAACGATCTCGGCCTCCCAGTCGCCGCCGTCTACTTCAACGCGCAGCGGGAGACCGCCGCGCGCCGCCGCTGATCGATCACCCTGCAGCAACCGCATCAATCCTCAGCCCCTACTCCCATCTCCTTATCGCATGCAAGGTGCATGCAAGACCTATCAATCTCTAGCTACTTTGTGGCCTTTACTATTTCCTTTCTGGCCATAGTCGTCAAATAAGAGCTAATGACTCACCTTTCAGCGAGAGCTAGCTCCTTGTCTCTGCTAGTCTCTGTTGTTCAGTTCTTAATTAGTAGCCTCTCTGTGCATGAGCACTCATGTATGTAAGTTGTAACTCGTGCGTACTCGTGGCACTAGTGTGATCACCTCAACTCGATCGGCTCCTACACATGGAGACGAAGGATGCGTGAATCATGCTGCAGGGAACAGAACACGCATGGTTGACTGGGAGCTGTCAGCTATGCTTGTGAGAGGCACGAAGGCTGCCGACGTGTCGAGTGGTGGTGACGGGAGGTAAAGGCCGTAGCCATGATGGCCCATGGCTCTAGCTAGTGCTCTCCCCATATTACCTACAATGCTGTTATGCTTGTGTGCCTGCTTGCAGTCAGTTTTGGATTGTTTTACCTCGTGTAAATTGTGATCACTATTTTTCGTTTGACAAGACAATATATATATTTAGTATTTGAAAGATCGATCTGCTGGAATGTATGCATGCTTGACGTATCAGGGCTATCAGCTGTGTTTTCCATAAGATATTATTAAAATGGCTGCTGGTGAGGAGTGGCATCTATTCTTGACCTCCCTTTTGCACATCATTCGGATGTCCCTTTTGGTTGATTAGGTATTATATATTAGATCATTAGCATATGTGCCTACAAATGTACTCCCCTGATTATGCGCGTGTATATGAACAAGTCATATACATAAGTAAGTTAAGATAGTATCTATAATAAAACTGCACAAGCAGCAAGGCTCTCCCTTCTCTCTCTCTCTCTCTCTCTCTCTCTCTCTCTCTCTCTCTCTCTCTCTCTCTCTCTCTCTCTTAATCATATTAAAGAATGAAAAAAATCTCTCCAAATTTTGGTCCATGCATATTCTCTCTCCTTGTCCGTGCGTGTGACGTCCTTCCGCTCTCCGGAGAAGAGTCCGCCTATCTGGTTTACGTGATGAATTCGATATTAAAGTTCTAATTAGTTTGATGTGATGTTGAGCTAATTAATACCTCAAAAACACAACAATGGGCACATGTTGGTGGATCCCCCTCCGCTGGCCGCCCCATGGCTAGATCTGATCTCCTCAAGTGCAAATATGATATGATGTTGAGCTTAGGCCTTGACCATGGGCACATGTTGGCAACGTGCGTGGGTTGAAGACGTGACATTAAAAGCATTTGGTATGTCTAGGTTTTGGAGTTGATGGTCTTTGATAGCTTAGTTAATCAGAATTTATGCTTTAATGATAATCTGTTGCACCATTTCATCATCTTCAGTTTTGTACTTTCTCAGTTTCAAATTATAAGTCGTTCTACCTTTTCTAAGTACATATGGTTTTTGCTATGTAATAGATATATATGATGTCTAGATATATGATTTTACTATGTATATATCGAAAAGTCATAACGACTTACAATTTAAAATAAAGGAGTAGCATTTTAGGGAAGATAAAAAAAAGAAAGCTAAAAACAAAATTTATGACTTTTCTACCGGCTTAGGCCAAAAACAATTGGACACCAAAACTTCTACTCTATGCAGAACTCCACGTTGGCACGTATAGTTCGTACCACTTCACTTTTCAGTGGGAGACGCTATCACCCCCCCCCCCACCCCACCCCATCCGAGCGCTCTCAACGGGCGACTCGGGGGGGGGGGGGGCGACCAGCCACTGCCGCCAAAAGCTCTAGCCACGCCTGGAGCTCCTCAGCCGCCGCCGCCGCCCTCCGTCTAGCGGTGGCGGCGGCCCGCTAGGGCGCCCAAAAAGGCTCACCCGCAGCAGTCTCCCACCTCTCCCTTCCTCTCCTCCCCTCCTCTTCCTCACCTCGATGCGCCGGATCCACGTCCTCTAGACCCGGATCTGGCAACCTCCGCACCGGATCCGTCGCGCGGTGGACAAATGGGAGCTAGCACGGCGTCTGGCGGCCCGGATCCAGTCTACAGCGGCCGAGTCGCCCGGTTCTGGCAGCGGCTTCCAACGGCAGGCGGCCAGATCCGGCGTCCCCTGCCTCTGTTCCGCCGCCGCCTGGGCCGGCGGGCGCATGCCGCCTCTCCGCCATGTAGGCGAGGAGACTGACCGCGGCCTCCCTTCGTCTGCATCCTGTGTCGGCGGCGGCACGGCCCTACTGATGCCGACGCGGTCCTGCGACCGTGGTGGAGTACGGGGCGGGTTTGGAGCTGCTCTAGCACATCTGCAACGCCGGGCGATTCCACTATGACAAGCCCGGCACCGCGCTTCGCTCCCAACTGTGAGACCCGGCCACGAGTCAGTTGCGAGACTCACGGGTACCTTCCATGGCAAGCCTGCTGGAGCCCCCTCTGCGCTGGCCTCTCCACCGCGTTCTCTAGGCTGGTGGCAGTGGCAGCGGCAGCTTGGGGCGGGCGGCCAACGTGCTGGTCTAGGAGAGGCTGGGCCCCATGGGGCTGGAACTGCGGTGCACCTTCGTCAACATCGGCTGGTCCTACGTGCTCACGACGGTCGCTCATCAATGCACTGGTGGTACGTAGCCGGCAATAGGTCGTGATGGAGTTTGAGGCCACGCGCGGCTGACTCTGGGTCGTTGGACGGGCCGGTGGGCGGGGTCAAGGGACTCCCCAAGCGAACGTGATCGAACAAGCTCCTGGGTGAAAACCCTTCCCAGCTTCTCGCTTTAGGCTGGCGGCGGTGGCGCAGCCTACGTCATCCACCTTCCTAAAGGCGTCGTCGAAGGATCAGTTCTTCGTGTGGTCGTTGGGGCCGGTTACGGGATGAAAGTCCTCCTTGTGCCCTCTTCAACGTTGTTGGCGTATGTGGACATCATTCCCTTCTTTAAGGCATCATCGAAGGATCAGTTCTTTGCGCAGTCATTGGGGCCGGTTACGGGACGAAAGTCCTCCTTGTGCCCTCTTCAACGTTGTTGGCGTCTGTGGACGTCATTCCCTTCTTGAAGGCTTCGTTGTTGGCCACCATCTGTCGGGGCCGCTCATATCCTTTACTGTGTCTGCCGTGCTTCAGCCTTCTCTTCGCTTTGGTCTGTCTACCTAGGGTGTTGTGTTGCTGCAGTCGCCACCTTCTTCACTGCGGCTACCTGGTCGCTTGCGGATGCCATCGTCTTCTTCTTCGCAGCGGCTACCTGGTCACATGTGAATACTGTCGTCATCCTCTTCGCAGCGGCTACCTGGTCGCTTGCGGATATTCTACCGGTGGATGCTTTGCCGCCACGGCTTCACCCCCTCTGCTGATGACCATTGCGTGGATGTATTTTCTTTGCAGGCATAGTTGGTTGGTGTTTGAGATGAAGGTTCCCCTCGTGTTTTCTTGATGTTTGTTTGTGTCTTTCGGATTCCCCGGGTAATCCTAGGATTACTTGTGAGTCCTTTGTAACTGTTACTGGCCTTTCTTTTGGTCTTTCCTTTTAATGAAAAACGGGTAAAAGACCCGATCGCGGAAAAAAAAAGTGGGAGACGCTGTTTCTGATAACGTTGCCGATAAAGCCAGCCAGCAAGGCACACTGTAGCACTCCGTGCTCAACACACGCCGGTTGGTGGTACTGATACATCAGCGTTGTTTCATGATCTCCGTGGATATATCCCAATCCAAATGATGCACGCAGCACAAATTCTCAGCATCAAGTACACATACAGTGTACAGCAGCTAGCGGCCGCCGCTCGATCGTGGTCAGCGCAGCCGCAGGCACATGATGCACGGTTGACGAATAAACCCGGCCCTTTTGTCTCTCTTTTTTTGTTTTGAAAAATTCCCATTTGGCTCTTTCACGGCCGTCGGTATCTAAATTCATGCCCCATCCTCATATTGTTAAGCAAGGTTGGCGAAAAGTTCACCTATTTCTGAGAAGCCTAACTATTATTACTCTCTTCACTTGCAAGTCACACCAATTTTTTATCAGGTAGATTTCCCTTTCTGAACAAAAGAAACTAGTTTATAAGAAATGAAATATGTTTTTCATGAATAATATGTATGTGTACACGTGATAATTCAAATGAACTAGCTACTAGTTAATTATGAAACATAATTCCCGTGTACTGCAGTTGGCCAGCGTGCTTCTTTGCTCCCGTGCCGGCTCACGTTCAAGCCCCGCGTAGGCAAACAATCTATAACACGTATTTGACCACTACTTTTTTGTAATTATTGTTGAGATTTATTCAAAATATAGTCAAACTATTAGTAGTCATGATTAATCCACTATCCATCGTCTTCCCTATGTTACAAGTCCTGATACATTATTTCCGGGTTGTTACGGTTGTTTGTAATGAGCCCCCACCACAAACGGCCATCTAAAAAACGACTCCCTACAAGGAGTTGAAGCCATTTTTTATAGGGAAGCCAGAGCAAAAAAACAAGTTGCTTCTCTCAACTCCTCCTTACAAACTTAACACAAATTCTTATAAAACTACTATTGGAACCGTTTTTGCCAAATATACTTCTAAATGGCTTCAACTCCACCAAAAAAAGCTATTCCACATGAGGAGTCAGAGCTAGAGAGCCCTTTTAGAAGCAATCGGAGTTCTACCAAACGTTGCCTTAATGAAGATTGACTGCAGCGAAATCACGGGACCGAACCTGTCTGAGGACCCTCCCGCAACCCTAGCTCCTGGCACCCGCGCCGCCGCTCAACCGCCGGCGCCCTCTTCCTCCCCCCATCCTCCTCCCTTCTCCCCTCCCAGGCCTGACCCCGCAACTCACCTGCGCCAGGGAGCGCGGGCGCGGGCGGCATGGCCGACGCCGCGGCCCGCGTCGAGCGTTGTCGGTGCCTCTCCGCCGCCGGGCCTGGCGGATGCCGCAGCGGCCACCCTGTGCCCGGGCTCGGCCGGATCTGAGGCCCCATGGCGCCCAGCCCCTTCCCGCCCGCCTGGCGCTAAGGCGGCTCCGCGGGCTGCCCTCACCACCGGCGTCGCCGGGGCCCTCCGTCGCAGCCGCGCCCGCCGGGTCCGATGCTGGGGCGCCTCCGCAGACTTCGTCTCTACCCTCGTTGCCGTTGACATCGGGCTCTGCCGCCGCTGCAGCCGTCGACTGTTGTAGCTCCCCGTCACCACCAACTATGTCACTAGGCTCCACCGCCATGGCCACCAGCTCCAGCAGCAGCAGAACGCCACCGCCGGGCGCTAGGCCCTGGGACTATTCATCATCGACGACGCCGGCCGGTGAGTCCGCGCCGTCTGGGTCCAAGGTCAGGCCTTTTGGGCTTGTGGGCTCCCCGAAGGCCGCCGCAGCGCCTATGGCTAGCTCCTCCCTCTCGCCGGTTGTGGCACCATTCTACCCCAGCAGCTCCCAGGAGGGGACGCTCCAAGCGCCGTCGGTGGGCGGACGACGCTGGCTCTGAGAATTTTGACGACGAGCATATTGCAGGCACCTACCTAGATGTTGTTCGATGCCCGCCAAAACTGTAGCCATCGCTCAACCAAGGTTCGGGGCCACTACGGAGCGGGGTGAGGCCAGCCAAGGCAGGGGTGAAGGCAAGGTGGTGCGAGCACTGACCGACCAGGAGCTGTGCGAAGGTAGAGAAAGCGTAGCCAGCCACACCCCCAGCTGGTGCAGTGGCCTGCCTCATCGGCCAGTGGATGGTCGCATCTGTGCCCGCCACCACCTTAGCCGCCACGGATAGGTCTCCGCCCCCAACACCGATGTGTGGCGGGAGATCCTTCCCTGGCAGGAGACGCGACCAGCGGCCACCTCGGCTGAGCAGTGCTGTGGACTCTCGTAGCTTTCACACATCCAAAAGATCCCCATTGAGCTCCGTGACAGGTGTTTCAATTGTCTTTCCTACTCGCATCGAGTAGCGACTTGCCGGTTGCTATGACGTTGCCTGCGTTGCCATGCCTTTGGCGACCTCGCCAGGGACTGCAGGCGGCCCAGGCATCCTATGAGGTCAGGTGGCGAAGGGTGGAGACTTGCCACGGCACTCTGCTTGGGGTGACACACCACCGGCCTCACCCCGCGGTGGTCCACCGTGCTTAGATGGGGCCACATAGGGCACCACGAGGGGCGCCAGGGGAATCCGACGACGACACTGGTGGCGCCGTAGTAAGCTAGAGGGGAACACCAGCATGGCCATGCCTACCGACGGCGCCGTCTTTGCTACTGCACGCTGCTTCCACGAGCCTAACCTAGTGTTGTTGGAGCTGTGCGTGAGCGCGGGGCCTCCCTTGTGGGTCGACCCAATGTTGGAGGAGCTCGTCGCCTCACTCATCATGAGCACGCCTGCTGGAGCGCCCGCAACTGAGTGCCCACCAGCTCCGGCGACCGTCTCCATGGAAGCCGAAGCATTGTTGGTGGACCCCCGCTCTTTGGCTGAAGACTGTCCAGGGGACGATGGACTTGCCTCTGTCATCGCCTCAGCATGGGCAGCCACTCGTCACACCACCATGGGAACGACAAGCTGACGTCGTGGATGCTGAGGTGTGCCCAGAGAGGTCCGATGCCTTCACTCCAGGTGTGGACGCAGCTAGCCCTCCCCGACGCACGATGTCAACCGCACCCCTTGGCCTCAAACAACCTCGGCCAAAAGACGCCTCAAGCTCTTCACCGAGTGAGTTACAAAGGCGAGGCAGCCTCCACTTCTCGAGCTACCCGGAGATGAGGCGACCCTTTGTGGCCGTGCACCGCCCTCGCTCCCCAAGCGAAGCAGACAGATAGCGGCATAGGCCACAGCTAATATCCCGAAAGCCAAGCGAGGTGAGTACCTTGTCATGAGCCAGGGGTTCTCCAGTGGGATGTCGCCTCCATCGACGTCGGTGATGACGTACGATGAGATCTTCAATGGCGACTCCAATCATATGCAGGCGTTGAGTGAGTTGTTCCCTCTGGTTGGTGATGTAGGCCCGCGTAAACGGCGCCGACATCCGGTAGCTAGGGCATAGGCCTCCTTGCTAGCGCCGCAAATTTGGGTCGATCTCTATCCAATGTAACAATCTAGTTTACAGTACACTAGAGAGGGTCTGAGCTTCCATGTAAATCTTTTCTAACCCCCCTAGGGTGCCTAGAGACGTGTTGTATTGAACTTTTTCTCTACCATAATACAAAGACGCACAAACATTTTGCGTAATCGAGAAAAAAAGATTGACTGAGCATGTGCCTAGATGTCATCTGTTTGATAATGGGATGAGAGTAATACATACCGTGTCTAATAAAAACTATAAGCCCATTGAAGTTTAATCTATATACAAAAATCAAGTTTGCCTAGCAGTATCTATATAAATTATTTTTCAAAGAGTTATATATTATGAAAATATTTTTATAATAAATTTAATAATGTTGGTCATGTGAATTAAATCTATATACACTACTGCATAAATGATTTGTAAAGGTGATTGAAATTGATTTGTAGAGGCGGTTACCATGCTTTCATCTATGCAGCTGCATACAATGTATTATTGGTGTGTTTACCACTACTCCACTAGCATTGATTATAAGGCGTATTACATGTAGCATATCTAGAGGGTATGACAAAGGACACAAAGATTTATACCTGTTTAGGTAGGGTAAAGCTACGTCTAGTGTATAAATGTATGATGATGCTTGTATTGCTTGTGCACCATATGCTGGTATGCACTAGTGTCGCTAGGTGATGGATGCCGGTCAAGGGCTCTCCCCACCCCCACCCCCCCACCCACTACTACAGAATCGATTTTTAGGGGCGGCTCGTAACCCTTTGTAGGGGCGGTTTGGCTAGCCGCCCCTACTGAACCATCTCTACAAATCATGCATTTGTAGGAGGCGGTTCCCAGGCCGCCCCTACAAATTGATTTGTAGGGGCGGCTGTAGTACCAGCCGCCCCTACAAATACCTGTTTGTAGGGGCAGTTCAATCTAGAACCGCCCCTACAGTACGTTTTTCCGCCAAAAAAATTCAAATTTACAATTCAAAATCGCGTTGCCGAATGTCATGCGACCAACGTTCCGAACCGCGTTCGTGTTGCCGAACGCCCCACGACCAACGTTCTGAACTGCGTTCGCATTGCCGAACGCCCCGCGACCAGCGTTCGTGTTGCCGAACGCCCCGCGACCAACGTTCCGAACCGCGTTCGCGTCACCGATTGCCCCGCTACCGTGACTACAAGCACAAGAGTATTATATAAACTACAATTACAAGTCCAATTCACAAGAATATATACAATCCATCATTAAATATACAAATTCCATACACATTGTTATTAATGTCCTAGAGCTAGCCTTTCAGTCTCATGAAGGTGTTGGTACTAAGGATTTGTACCTAACTCAGACTCTCGGTCATGGTAGGCGCCTTTGACGTGTACAATCTAGTCCAATATGAAGTTGCAAAGGTCGCCGACGAGCTCTAAGAGTTGGTCATCCTTGTATGGGTCTCTTTTCATTCCTTTCTCTTCTCTCCACTACAAGAGAACAAGTTTCGGTTTAGTATTTTATACCATGTACGAAGTTTTTATACTACGGGTGAAGAGGTTCAAACTTACCCTTAAGGGGTGTCTCCTGTAGGCACCGATGTTACTCATCATAGAACATATATAGTATCCACAATGTACACTCCTAGGCTTCTGCTTGGGGCACTATGTGTTTTGCATATGAAAATATTAAGTAATGCTTTTGACAGCCATGTATCGGAGTACTGAAGAAGTAAGTTACACTTACCGCACATAGTGTTTTTATAGCTAGCTTTTTCTTCTTTGTTGTATCATGCCTTCTGTGATGATTAGTGACATAGAACCTAAATGCCCTGTTTGAATTATTTTAGCAAATACAACTTGTTAGAATCCAAAAGTGAACGTTACAAGTACGTATACAAACATATAAGCTACTGAGGATTGTTGATATGCATACATCTTGAGAATCGATATGAAGTCTTTGAAGGGACCGTGACGCCTAAGAGGGGGGTGAATTAGGCAACTTAAAAATTCTAACTCTAAACTATGGCCTCTTTTTCTAACCCAAGCAAAACCTATGCAAAAGATAGACTATCTAGATGTGCAACTATGGTTTTGCTAGTGTGTTGCTATCTCTACCGCAAACGTAGTAAAGTAAACAATGTAAATGCGGAAGCTAAAGAGCAAGGTAGAGATATACAAACTCCCGTCGATGACTCCGATATTTTTACCGAGGTATCGAGAAGCGCGCAAGCTTCCCCCTAGTCCTCGTTGGAGCCCCTCTCAAGGAATCCCTCGCAAGGGCCAAGCTCCCGGTCAAGTGACTCCGTAGATAGCCTCGGGCCTTCCCCACGCGTAAGTGGGTCTCCGATGTGCCTCTCAGCAAGCCTCTCCTAGATGCTCCCTGCTGTCTTCACTATCAAGCTTCCGGCCAAAATGCCGCGGGCCTTGTTCCCTTCGGTACACGGTGGCGGCCACACCACAAACGCGGTTGGTGTGATCTCGCAAGACTTCAAGCCCCTCCGATGTACAACACTTGTGCTCGCAAGCACGGGGTGGCAAGAGGTATGCAAACCTCACTAAACACTAGGCATACACCTAGAGCAAGCGCATAAGCGGTGGTCTAATCAACCTAAGCACTTCGCAAAGCACTTATGCTAATCACCTAATAAAACACCAAGCACTATGCATGTGGAGATCACTAAAATGGTGTATCAATACCCTTGGTATGTTTCCTCAGCTCCACACTCCTCAAATGGCCGGTTGGGGGTTGTATTTATAAGCCCCACTGAGAAAGTAGCCGTTGGGGTCGAATTCCTGAGAAACTGCTACTGACCGGACACTGCATCGTCCTGACCGGACGCGTCCGGTCGTCCCGACCGTTGAGCCAGCAGTATACTTGATCGGACGCTGGCCAGCGTCCGGTCACCTGCCACCGAACGCGTCCGGTCGCAGATGTGCCACTCTGGAACCTTACTGTAATCGATCGGACGCTGCTGTCCTGCGTCCGGTCGGTTGCCGCCAGCGTCCAATTGCCTATCTGCCGAGCCACTTGCCCAGCGTCCGGTCACAGCGTCCGGTCGCTTGTCCAGGGTCCGGTCACCACAGTGAGCTCATTTCTTCACGACCTTGCGTACGGCTTGGTTCCAATCTTCATGCTTGGACTTTGCTTGATCTATTGGGTCTTCTCTTGTGCTCCTAAGGTCTTGCATGAGGTGTTGATCATTGGATCATCACGTCGCCTTCGTCCAAGTCACGTCTTGCACCCTATTGAGCTACAAAACAAACACTTGTAAATTCATTAGTCCAATTTGGTTGTGTTGGTCATCAAACACCAAAATCCAAAGTAAATGGGCCAAGGGTCCATTTTCCTTATAATCTCCCCCTTTTTGGTGATTGATGCCAACACGACCAAAGCAAGCAAATAATAAGAATTTGGAAGTTTCAAAAACTACCTACTTGCTAGGATGCAATGCAAAGGGCAAGGTTATATGATACTAATTGATAGATACCAATGGAAACTTTACTTAAAAGCTTGTCTTGCCCTTGCAAATGTCCCCATGTGATATTATGGATTAAAGCCTATCTTTAAAAAAAAATCTCCCATTACTTAGACTAACCCATAATTCACAATTCACTTTCCTCCCTTTCTCAGACCATTACTACATGTAACTAAAAGCTTGTCTTTGGTCCTTCAAATTCTCCCCCTTTGGCACTTAGCCTACCCCTTTGGCACCGAAAAGGAAGACACTTAGTAGCACAAGGAAGGGTCAAATTCCGTGATCCTTTGTGTATAGAGTGAAATGGATCACAAACTTATATAATGTTTGAAGAAAGCATATTGGTATGAAAAGAAACCAACATGATGATGCTAATTGAAGAACAATGCTTTCCTCCAGGGACTCCAATTTCCTTACAATGAGACTACTACACAAGTGATAGGTTTGAAAAAAATTGATACCATTGGAACAAGTGTTAGTCTCAAAGCATCCAAGTTGTAGATTAAGCTCCCCCTAAATTTGCGCACACAAGTGTTGAATACTTGTAAAATTTGTGCACATTGATTTAAGTATCAAAATACCACTTGAAAGATGATATTTGGGAGAGATTATTTACAACTTGGACTTTGGCACATATTAGATAATTAATTGTAAAACAAGCTATGTGCCGTGCTCCTAAACAAATTTATACCATGTAGGTTTGCTCCAAGGGTTGATAATGAAACCGAGCAAACCTACCACATGACATACCTATTGAATGCATGACAAGGATTTAAGCATGTAAATGCAAACATAGGCATGAAAGATAACTAGATGCTTTAATGGTATATTAATTGAAAAAACAATATCAATTGAAATGAATACTAATTGAAAGTAATGACATCTAGTTACCTAACATGGGAAAGGGGATTTGGGTGCATAGTATTCACTAACATACTTGGCAATTACTTTGACCATTATGATGCACCCCATGAAATGCACCCATACTTTGCCAAGTCTCCAAATTCCTCTGAGTCCGACGGACTTCTCACTTCCCTTTCAGGATCCAAACCTTCTTGGTGCTCTTCATGTTTGAAATGATTTCCTTTGGCACCCAAAAGCGTTTGACCCCATAGTTGGCTTGCTTGTTCACCTTGATGGCCACCACCTTATCATCTTTCTTCTTCAAGAGAGATAAGGTGTGGAGGCCTTCTTATCCACCTTGTTGGTGTAGGTGTTGTAGAGCTTGCTTGTTTGCTTTTTCTCCTTCTTCTTTGCTCCTTCCCCATTCTTCACCTTGCACTCATAGGACTTATGACCTTCCTTGTGGCACACGTAACAAACCACTGGTTTGTCCTTCATCAAGCTTCTTCACTCCCTTGACGGTGTTATCTTGATGAAGTTGGGTTTGTTTCGCCTTGCCTTTCACTTGAGTCAAGTCCTTGGTGAGGCGAGCTACTTCTTGCTTGAGTTGCTCATTCTCCTTTGCAACCTCTTGTGTGCATGTATCTACAACTTTCTCAACACAAACTTGGTTGCACAAAGGTGAGTTTAAACATAAATCATTACAAGAAGTAAAGGCATCCTTCTTAGACATGTTATAGATAGAACTTTTCTTTTTAGATGCCTTGGTAGGGGTTGTGCTAACGGCTTCAAGATTAGCAACTTTATTAGTTAGCTCATCACAATGTTTGCACATGGTTTCCATTTATGTAAGCAAACTATTATATGCTTCTTGTGATCTAGCTAACTTTTCTTTTAATTTTTCATTTTTCTTTAAAAGTTGCTCATCATTGATTGTGCATGCATTTGTTGTTGCACTAGTCTCAAGTTTCTCAATTTTAGTAGATAGTTCAACATTGAGATTAGCAAAGTTCTCATATTGTTCAAGCAAGGTTTTATATGCTTTTTGTGAACTATCTAGCTTTTCTTTTAAACTTTTGAGCTTCTTTTATTGACTAGTGCAAGCTTTAGCATAATTAAGATTTTCTTGCACAAGTTTATGATAAGAAGGCATATCATGATCACTATCACTCTCACTAGAGGAAGAGCTTTTGTTACCTCGTGCCATAAGGCACACACGAGAAGAGCTTGATGATGATTGCTTGCGGCCTCGCCTTTTGTGATGGGGTTCCTCTTCACTTGAAGAATTATCCCATGATCTTATTGATGTGAGGGCTTGGTTCTTGCATGCCTTCTTCTTTGTCTTGGGTGTGGGCTTGTTTGGACAAACTTTCACAAAGTGCCCCAACTCACCACATCCATAGCATCATTTCTTTCTTTGCTCATTTCTTTGATTTGTGAAAACTAAATCTTGAATTTGGATGGGCACACCCTTGACATTGAGCCTTTGGATCATCTTCTCCACCTTGTTGATCACTTTGATTGATTCTTCATCAAGATCGGAGGTGGAGGAGGAAGATTGATCATCATCACTTGAATCTTCATCATCATCATCGTCCTCATCTTCTTCTTCATCTTCACCTGAGGAACTTGAGCTTGAGCTAGTCTCAACTCGCTTGCCCTTCATCTTCTTTTTCCCTGCTACAAGCGAGAGCTTTGCCTTTGCTTGATGAAGAAGCTTCTTCTTGACCCATCTTACGTGACATTTCAAATGCCACTAACTTGCCAATGGCTATGCCCAGGGGTCATGTTGTTCAAGTCCTCCATGTTGTGAATGATGGTGATGATACTTGCATATTTCTTTTGTGGTAGCATGGAGATGATCTGCCTCACGATGTCCACATCATCTAGCTTTAATAATCATATAGAATGAAGCTCATTGATAATTAGATTCAATCGAGAATACATATCACGAACAAGCTCATCATCATTCATAGCAAAGGAATCATAATTTTACTTAGCTAGACAATGTTTTTGCTCACGGACATTACTTGTGCCATCATGGAGCTCTTGGAGTTTTAACCAAATTTCATGTGCCGTATTTAAGGTGAATACTTAGTTAAACACATCCATGCTAAGTGATTCAAACAAGCAATTCTTAGCTCTAGCATTAAAATGCATTTCTTTTTCATCACTCTTTGTGGGTTTTTTCGGGATTCTTGATGGGTTTCATCCCATCATGAGTGACTCTCCATACACCCAAATCAACCATCTCAAGGTACCAAGCCATTCTAGCTTTATAGTATGGGAAGTTAGTGCCGTCAAATTATGGAGGCCTAGTGGTATCCATCCCAACCACTCTACAATCCGTTCGACTCAACAGCGGTTAAGCCAAGGGTCCAAATATGAGCCAACCGGCTCTAATACCAATTGAAGGGACCGTGATGCCTAAGAGGGGGGGTGAATTAGGCAACTTAAAAATTCTAACTCTAAACTATGGCCTCTTTTTCTAACCCAAGCAAAACCTATGCAAAAGATAGACTATCTAGATGTGCAACTATGGTTTTGCTAGTGTGTTGCTATCTCTACCACAAACGTAGTAAAGTAAACAATGTAAATGCGGAAGCTAAAGAGAAAGGTAGAGATATGCAAACTCCCATCGACGACTCCGGTATTTTTACCGAGGTATCGAGAAGCACGCAAGCTTCCCCCTAGTCCTCGTTGGAGCCCCTCGCAAGGAATCCCTCGCAAGGGCCAAGCTCCCGGTTGGGTAACTCCGTGGATAGCCTCGGGCCTTCCCCACGCACAAGTGGGTCTCTGATGTGCCTCTCGGCAAGCCTCTCCCGGATGCTCCCCACCGTCTTCACTATCAAGCTTCCGGCCGAAATGTCGTGGGCCTTGTTCCCTTCGGTACACGGTGGCGGCCACACCACAAATGCGGTTGGTGTGATCTCATAAGACTTCAAGCCCCTCCGATGTACAACACTTGTGCTCGCAAGCACGGGGTGGCAAGAGGTATGCAAACCTCACTAAACACTAGGCATACACCTAGAGCAAGCGTATAAGCGGTGGTCTAATCAACCTAAGCACTTCGCAAAGCACTTATGCTAATCACCTAATAAAACACTAAGCACTATGCATGTGGAGATCACTAAAATGGTGTATCAATACCCTTGGTATGTTTCCTTAGCTCCACACTCCTCAAATGGCCGGTTGGGGGTTGTATTTATAAGCCCCACTGAGAAAGTAGCCATTGGGGTCGAATTCCCGCGAAACTGCTACTGACCGGACGCTGCATCATCCTGACTGAACACGTCTAGTCATCCTAACCATTGAGCCGGTAGTATACTTGATCGGACGCTGGCCAGCGTCCGGTCGTCTGCCACTGGACACGTCTGGTCGCAGATGTGCCGCTCTGGAACCTTAATGTAATCGATCGGACGCTGTTGTCCTACATCCGGTCGGTTGCCACCAGCGTCCGGTCGCCTATCTACCTGAGCCTCTTACCCAAGGTCTGGTCACAGCGTTCGGTCGCTTGTCCAGCGTTCGGTCACCAGAGTGAGCTCATTTCTTCATGACCTTGCGTACGGCTTGGTTCCAATCTTCATGCTTGGACTTTGCTTGATCTCTTGGGTCTTCTCTTGTGCTCCTAAGGTCTTGCTTGAGGTGTTGATCATTGGATCATCACGTTGACTTCGTCCAAGTCACGTCTTGCACCCTATTGAGCTACAAAACAAACACTTGCAAATTCATTAGTCCAATTTGGTTGTGTTGGTCATCAAACACCAAAATCCAAAGTAAATGGGCCAAGGGTCCATTTTCCTTACAGTCTTTGTATGTCACCGGGTCCCTATCTATTGAATCAAAGACCCATGCCATGCTCCTCCTGACATCGACGACTATACAAATCCAGTGATTGATGTATGGATTTAATCATAGAACTAGATAAGCTCTTTTGCATCGAATAAAATATATCAAACTAAGCTTTAAGTATAGAGTTGAACTTACTCGAAGTTGTATGGTAGCCATATAGTAGAGTGTTGTTGGAGATTTTTGAAAGCCAGAGCAATGTATGCCACAACCTTAAGGGACTCTTCCCTTAGTTTCGTTGTACGGATGCGCTCTTTCTCCCGAAGAGTCTTTGCAGTAGCTAGCTCTTTGACATCCAGTGTCCACTATTTAGGGTAATTAAAATTTGTTTGGGCTATAGCTTGAGGGTCTAGATACCTAGCTTCACACTTAGAATTTGTTTGACAATGTGCACTTGCATTCTACAAATCACGGCGTGGGTTAGTTACAACAAAATTCAAAGATTACATTCATATCATATCGGGAGGATAAGGACTTACAGGCACCACGCGCGAATTAGATTCATCTCCATTTCTCCTAGGTGAAAGCATGTGTGCATGTCATTGAAGTCAAAGATAATTTTCCTAGCTAGGCTTCCAAATGTGCCGGTGGGGAAGCATGCTTGTATGAGATCTATGCTTGTTGGGAGAACACGCAAGTACCAATCATGGAACCTTCTCATTCCAAGTGGTAGGCGTTGGATGTCCCAGTTTGGTAGGAAGGGCTTGCCTCTTTCATATGTTTTTGGGCAATCCTTTGACCATTTGATGGCATCAACATTTGGATACTGCTTTGCAATTTGGTGGAGTTTGCTAGTGACGGCCTCCTCATAACCCCATGATGGGACTTTTTTAACTTGGTTCTCGGGCTTGAACTGGTCATGGAAATACCACTTGGACACTGACGAGACATCTTTCATCGGAACATAAACTGGCCTTATGGTGATTGGATGCTTCTTTCAAAGTTCCCATTTAGGCACGTTCTCATCTTCTTGTGCATCACCTTCTTTAGGAGGCACTCGTTGTTCATGTATCTACTGTGCTTGTTGAGAAGACTATGGCATCTCATCATGCACTTGCTTGGTATGAGCTGGAGAAGGTTGTGGCATCTCATCAGGCACATGCTCGCTAGGAGGTGGGGAAGAATGTGGCACCTCAGGAATGTGGTGGTCACAAGATGGCGAAAATATCTCCTCGACCTCAACAACTCGCTCCAAATTTGGGAGAGGGGGAGGCGGCAAAGAAGCAGTCAATATAATGTCCCATTTGTGCTAGAGGATGAACTGCCCCATAACGTCTCTGAGTAACACCAGCCCCTCGGGAGTTGCATAGTCTATCCTCCACTGCATGAACTCGAGCTTCACTGTATGCACCTCGACCCTAGTGTAGTCCGACGGTATCTTATTATTGTGGTGTAAGCCACTGGGAGGATGTGCCACACCCATTGCCACCTCCATCATAGTGTTCTGTCGGCCACTAAGAAACACCAAGGTGTAACTAGTTGGTTTCCGTATACGATCGACGGGGATTGTGGCTGCAGTGGAACCTTGGCTGCTAGGAACTTTCGGAGGGCTGACAACTAATACCAGTTCTCCCGGTGGTGTCACTAATATCCCTGACTCCGTAGATAGTCCTTGCTCCTCCAGTGCCTTCACAACTAGAGCCTTCACTTGGAGCTAAAGACTAGTCTCCCTGGTCTCTGCCATATTTCTTGTACATGTGCCTATCCTATATGAATCCTTGCTTCTAGGTCAGTCCTTTTCCCTAGCCTCCTGGTGCGGCTTGTGTGCTCCTTGTTTCCCAAGCCAAGGCTAAGCTCGTCCCTCTCTCTAGAAGGATTAAATGAGCCCTTCTCCTTGTCTTCAGCATATTTTAGTATCCTTGATACTGCCTCTTGGGTCTCTGGCTTATCAAACTTAAGATTAGCGCCGGATAATTCTGTACTCCTCGCATATATCCAACTTCCTTGAGCATACCTTCAAATTCATCACATCGATATTCCTAGCAGCTATGGCCTCTTTGTCCATCTTCCTAAACTGCTCTTCCTTGGCATAGTAGCCACCGGGGCCTAGATGATGGTGGTGTTTGTTCCTCTTCGCTAGCTCGGTGTTACGGACACTGAGCTCCAATGCCTCTGGTGAAGTCTTCTGAGCCACGAGCTCCTCCCATTGACTAGGAGTTATTTTGCCAAACTCGTTGAAGGGAGTTAACCCCTTTTGGATATACTTCGTGTTGAGCTCCGACCTTCAACGTCGGAATGACTCTCCCATCATCCTGAAAGCATTTTTTTACTAGTTCGTGCTTACCCTTCAGAAATATAAAATTGAGCTTCAGCTGCCTATCCCATAGTTCATTCTTTTTGTCTGGTACCTCTTTCCAATTAGGGATTGTTGGGTTCAATTATCTCTTACTAGGGCTCCGATCGCATTACGAAATCATCCTCTTAATTCCTTCGGCTCAAGGATCTCCCCTGCTGGCCCGACCTCCGTTATCACATAGCATGCCTTATCTGGATATAGATTTCCTTTTCTATCCCCTTGTTTCCTCTTAGGCTTCGTAGTCATGGTTGTGTCTTGAGGTTGTGGAACAGAGGCATCGTGATCCATCTCTGTGGCTGTTGCCTCTGCTCTCCTTTCCTCTACTCCATCTTGTCCAGCGAGATGTCGCGGACATCGACATCGTCTTTTCTGAGTTTCAGGAGGGACATGTATATACCACAGGTCAAAGTGTTAGCAGAGGTAACACAGCCAAAGCTTTAGTAAAATTTACAAGCTAAGGCTTTTTCCCTACCTCCTCGTTCGGATCAAAATCCTTGTCCAAATCTTTCTCCGTTGGCCTCCTTCTGGCTTCACATGGGAAAGGATCCTCGGGACTTTCATATCCCTCTTCTGAGTCATCATCATCATCATCCTCTTCTTCTTCGCCTTCAGCAGCCTCTCCTGCTCCCCCTTCCTCATCGTCACACTGCTCCTGAGTAAGCATCACTTCTAGATCCTTTTCTATCTCGTTATCGAACTGTTCCTAAGTAAGCTGGTCCTCTAGTGCTTGCTCCTCATAGGTTGGCTGCTCATCATGCTCGGGGCATCGGGCTGCACTGTCTGGTGTTCGCGTCATTATTTCGTGCTTTGTTCTAATAGATGCAAGAAAGTGTGCTTTAGGTACGCGAGAAGGTATAAGAAATAAAAAAGGTCTATAAACCAAAGTAGTCCTATAAAACAACAATATATAAAAAAATGAGTAGTAGCTGTAGTAGAGGCCTCAGAAACATGTCAATCATCATTTGATCATAAACTTGAAGCATCAAGGCATCATAACAGAGAAGAGAGGAGAAGGTAATGTAGGGGCGGCTGCTAATAATGCCAAGTTCCTCATAAGTTCTTGATCATCAGCTCATATTCCATATAATATATGGACTTGGACAATTTTATTATCGACAAAACAAAGGAGAGGAGAGGAGAGGAGAGGGGAGATTTGGCAAAAAAAAACAACAGCTGCTTAACAAACATAGAGAGGAAAAGATGTAAAAAAAGCAGCTGCTGCTTCCAAAACATAGAGGATAGGAAAGGTGGCAAAAATAGAGGAGAGGGGAGATTTGGCAAAAAAAGCAGGTGCTGCTTCCAAAAAAAGCAACAGTTGTCATATTGACTTTGCTCGATCACACATGAACATCATATGCTTAATATCTTCCGAACCTGATAGGCAGATCGTATAATCAGAAGTAGTAGACAGTAGTAGTAGGGAAGTAGTAGAATTAGTTGATCGAAGTACAAGTAGAGTGGAGTATAGGAGAGTAGTAGTAGAAGAGGAGTACTGAGAAGACAACAAGTACAGAGAAGATTAGTAGCCACCAGCCACATAGTAAGAGAGATGCATAGGCATTGTCTTATGCACATTCAGTTAGCAAACACAATAAACAGTAGAAAAACAGTTGGAAATTTGCCAACAACAATAGTGTATTTTTAATTTTTACTAAAACTTGAGGATCATCATAATACTGACAAATGACAATGTAAGAAGAATATATATCACTGCAGAGCCATGTGCTTATATTAGAACTTTTGTTAGGCAAATTACTGGCAGACAACAGAAAAAGAAGCTCACAAAATCACAGGTGGCACACAACGTGCATCTAGCATGGTGAATGGTGAATATGCAGTGGAATTAAGTGGTACCGACAACAACATGCAGAAATGGGCATTGACATCAATGTGTGTAGTCAGACATGAGGCACAGATGAACTCACACTAGTTATGAGTCAAGGCAAAGCATGCAACAGATCAATTTACCAAACCTACCCACCCCACAACCCACAGCTAATTTATAGTTCCTGCTAGGCTGCAACTTATAATTTTATTGTGTCTTATTATTTATTCTTAAAATACTAAAATGTATCCATGTATTCAGTTCTTTTGGTTGTATATATAAGCAAATAAGCCCTAAATAGAGCTAAGAGCAGGAGCGACCGGCCATTAAATTAGGCACGCAAAACTGATTTAATTAGGTTCTAGATTTAGAGTGCGTTCTATTTCATTTCAATTGTATGTATAGGCTTTTTTATGCAACATTGACTGGTCTACTTCCTAGATGACATCTTCGATTTGGAAGCCATCAGTGATTAACTATGGTGCCGGGTGCTAAGAAAAAAGTTTGGCTTTTGTTGTGGCTAATCATTCTTGATTTGTTGTTTACTGCATGCATTACTTTGCATTCTTAGAAATATTGAAAAAATAGTACATTGCAGATTCCATAGTAGTATTTGGGCAGCATGCATTCATATACTTTACCTGTATCAAGATTCTAGCATGGATGAGAACTATAGCTAGCTATTCCTTTTATTTAAAAACATGATATTCTAATCCACCAGGATGCAATCTTTATGTGTTTGAAAGACATAGCCTTTTAGTTCGATGCAGTGAACATTTTAGTTATGACTGCATATTTATTGGAGCAAGGCAGCTATTCAGTTGTTGCTTTGAACGCACTCTAAAGTTACTCACCTTTTAATGTGAAGCATGGTACTATCTTCTTCGATTGGAAATGATGACTTATGTGAACCGACACGTGTATACCATATCAAACCAAACCACAGTTGTGTAGAGCGAAAAGGTATAACGGTTTTCATGATGTGTGCCATCCTTTTTTTCAAAGTTTGAGCAAGCCATGATTCCAAATGACAGGGTGAATACTTGAATAGTGACTCCAACTTATAACAAAGGAAATACATACAGCTTGAGTTAACCAAACAACACAATAGAACATGAAAAACATAAAAAAAGGTTTATGTTTTCACTGCCCATAATAGAAATTGAAAATATTGCCTAATTATACTTTGCTTCCATCCAAAGTCTAGTCTACTTTGTAGGCCTAATTACCTTAACAGCAGTAGCATGGATGCACACAAGAGTAAACCCAGGATGTGTGCACCCGATGATTTTTGCAAAAACTCGAAGCTAGTAGGAATCATGTATATACTACTTGTAACTGGGTCAGATCCAAGTTCAAATTGCTTAGGGTTTGGGGTGCTCGGCTCCGCAAAGGAAGGAAGGGGAGAGAATGGAGCGAGCATACCTGGTAGGTGATCATCGTCGGTGAAGAGGTGGCAAAGTGGGGCGAGGTTTGCCCAGCCGTTGGAGGGGGTGCGCGGGTGCGCCGCCGGTGGAGGTGCGTGGAGGCCGCCCACCGGTGGAAACCCTAGGGCGGGGAGTAGGCACGCGGGTGCGGGGAGGGGGCGCGCGGGTGCGTCGCCGGCCACCGGTGGAGGAGCGCGGAGGCCGCCCGCCGTTGAAAACCCTAGGGCGGGGAGCAGGCGTGTGGGTGCGGGGAGGGGGCGCGCGGGTGCGGGGAGGGGCACGCAGGTGCGGGGAAGGGGCGCAGGGCCGGCATCGGGACAGGTCCGGGAGGGGCAGCCTGACGGCGTCGGAGGAAGAAGAGAGCGCCCAACAGGCAACACCCGTGCGCCCTTGAATTTATAGTCAGGACGATTTGTAGGGGCGGTTCCTGATCCAGGCACCCCTACAAATGCAAACCGCCCCTACAAATGCAATTGTAGTGACGGTTCCAGATCCAACCGCACCTACAAATATTTTTTATTTTTTTAAATTATTAATTCTATATTTTTTATATCATAAAAACACAAAGTAATATAAAAACAATTATGTATATGCACAAATATAATATTTTGTATTATTCTATATATGAAGAAATATATATATAAACAATTGTAGTCAAAACAATATAGAAAACAAAAAAAAATAAAAATTTGAATTTTAAAATTTTGACTATAATTTTATGACATTAAATGAAATAAAATGAAAAATGTTGTAAACATAAAAGTTATATAACTCATCAACATGTACAACTTTTATTTTGGTCATCTTGTCATGTGACTTTGTTTGAACGATTCAAATTTTAAAATTCAAACAATTTCAACTTGAAACAATATTTTGAAAGAGTAAATGATTTCAGATGAAAAACTCATGAATACCAAAGTTGTAGAACTCATCAATATGTACAACTTTTATTTTGATCATATTTTCATTTGACCAAATTTGCACAGTTGAAATTTTGAATTTCAAAAAATGGCAACTTCAAACAAGATTTTAAAACCTTAAATGATTTCAACAATAAAAGTCATGAACATAAAAGTTGTTGAACTCATCACTATCTAAAACTTTTATTTTGGTCACTTCTTCATGTGATAAAGTATTAGTAAACATTGTTCATAAATTCACATATGACTCATAGTTTCCTAAACTATACGAGAAATATGTTGATTTGTGAACAATGTTTAATATCATTTTGTTAGATAAAGAAATGATCAAAACAAAAATTGTAGATCTTGATGAGTTATACAACTTTGGTATTCATCATTTTTTTAGCTGAAATCATTTAATGGTTAAAAATCTCGTTCGAACTTGTCATTTTTTTAAATTTGAAAATTTGAAGTGCTCAAACTTTGTCAAATGAAAAGAATGACCAAATCAATACACTAACTTGATAGGGCAAGATTTTAGAAAATTTTAGGAAAAAAATCATCACATTTGAAGTTATTATGAGGGAGAAAGACTAGTTATAAATTTTACCCAGAGATTAAAAAGTAAAAACACAACTGTTCATGATGATCAACGATGAACAAGTATGATTTCTCTTTTTAATCTGTGGCAGAAACTTATAACTAGTTTTTCTCCCTCATACTAACTCCAAATATGATGGTTTTTTTCCTAAAATTTTCTAAAATCATGCTCTATTATTTTAGTCTAGTCATCTATCTTTGTCACTAATTTTGAACAATTCAAATTTTAAATTTTAGAAAATAACAACTTCAAACTTGATTTTCAAATACTAAATGATTTCAGCTGTAAAGGTGATGAATATAAAAGTTGTATAACTCGTCAAGATCTCCTACTTTTGTTTTGGTCATTTCTTTATTTCATAAAGTGTTAAGTGATTTCATAAAGTTTTAGTAGGAGATAGAGTGAATGTTCAAATAGAGTCATCTAGATGTTGCAAAGGGTAGTCTCACACACATGCATAAATGTAGTCTTACACATATACAAAAATATGTAGTCTTACACACGTACATAAATATATAGTCTCACATGCATGCATAAATGAAGTCTTACAAACACACACTTACACAAACACTCCACGTTCAATAACTAGCTAGCCCGCTGTAACGACTTTCCCCTTGACACCTTTTCGTTCCCATGGCACTATGTCTTTGGGGAGGTTCTTTTCCACAACACTAATCTTCTTAGGAAAGTCTATGAATAGCGGTATCTCATCGTAGTTATGGTAAGCTTCAACATCGTCCACACCATCAACTCCAATAATGTGTTGTTTCCTGGAGGCAACCACGTGCTTTGTCTTTTTTTCGAGGGGAGGTTACTTTGTGGGTCAGACATATAGAAAACTTGTGCGACACATGAAGCGAGCACCCAAGGGTCATCTTGGTAGCCTAGATTCTCAAGGTCCAAGACTCTCAATTCTATCTCGTTCAGTTGGTGTTGTTTGATCCAGTGGCATCAAAACAGGGCCACCGTTATATCCCTTCTATAGTCAAGTTTCCCATATCTCTTCAATGATGCCAAAGTATTGGATCTTTTGCCCCAATCCATCGAGAGCCTCTATTCGAACACCATTGTTTTGGTTCACATATTTACTATCCTTTGTGTGGGTATAGTATGTATACCCATTGATGTCATAAGCATTCCAAGATGTCACTTGTCTCGATGGCCCCTCCACCAACCTACTGATGATAATAGAGTCTATGGTTTCTTCAGGCGATATGTTTTGGTCCTTCAACCATGTAGTTAGTCATTGCTTGTGTTGTTTCATGACCCAATCATCCAAACGGCCATTTCTCTCTGCCATAATGATAGCCAAGTGTTCATCAATGTACGGTTGCATTAGTTGTGTACTCTGCAAGACACTGTAATGCGCCCTGACTCACCTCTTTGTAATCATGGTTGATGAACACTTTTCTACCACTGGTGCCCTTCCCAGCCAGCCTACCCTTGTGATGAGAATCGAGTTTACCAATCCCTTTCTGCACTTTTAGGTACTCTTGACAGCACTCGATGACTTCTTCAGTATTGTAACCCTCTATCATGGAGCCCTCTGGGTATGCTCGATTATGCACATATTGACTTAGAACCGACATGAACCGCTTGTAGGACCACATTTCATGCAAGTCGCAAGGGCCCAGCGCCTGTATCTGATGAACTATGTGAATCATGAGATGTGGCATTATATCAAAAAAAGCAGGAGGTAAACACATCTCTAGTTGGTTTTGTGTCTCCACCACAAATTCATGTAGGTCACCTAGCTCTTGCTTGCCAATCGTCTTCTGTGAGATCTTCGAAAAGAAGTAGCACATGCAGGTGATGGCCATTTTCAAGAACTCTGGCTTTATAGCCCTGATTGCAATAGGTAGAAATACTGTCAGCATCACATGGCAATCGTGAGCCTTGTAGTGTGTTATTGACAGGTCCTTCATCGACACTAGCTTCTTCACATTTGCTGAAAACCCAGTTGGGACTTTGATCCCCCTCAGGAAAATGCATATAGCCCTCTTCTCGTCTGGTGTTAGGTTAAAACACACCATGGGCAGAGTGTATTTTCCATTAGCCTTAGGTATTGGGTGAAGCTGTGGCATCATGTTTAGCTGCACCATGTCTTTCCAGTGCTTTCAGACCATTCTTTGACTTGCCTATGTCCATCAAGGTAGCAATGAGACTTTCAAAGACATTCTTCTACACGTGCATAGCATCAATGGCATGGGGGACCTCCAAGTCTGGCCAATAAGGCAGATACTGAAAGAAGATCGATTGTTTCTTGAAAGGTACGCCTTCGATAGGAGGTGTCCTTCTATCTCTGTTCGTCCCATCCGGATTCTTCTTTCCATAGACGACGCATATGTTTTTTACCATTCTGTACACGTGTTCTCTGTTATGACGTCTCTCCGGAGGGGGTTCAATCTCTAGGACATTGTCATAAAATCTAAAGAACAACTTGTTGTGGTACTTGTGACTTGTCTCTAAGAAGCATCGGTTCCTTAGGTAAACTATCTTATTGGATGCATCTAGGTACACCCATGTAGTACCATCCAAGCAAACCAAGCATCTCATCTTTCTTTTGATCTGTCCAGACAAAGCAAACAGCGCGGGGTAATCATTGGTAGTAACAAATATTATTGTTCTACATATGAAGTCCTCCTTTCGGAACGCATCGTACATCTGCTCCCCATGCCTCCATAGCCTCTCCATTTTTGCATCAAAGGCTCGAGGAACACGTCTATATCAATGCCTGGTTGTTTAGGGCTAGAAATAAGAATAGTGAGGAGAAGGTACTTTCTCTTCTAACACAACCATGTTGGGATGTTGTACATGGTCAAGATCATTGGCCATGTGCTGTGGTCGCTCATCCTCTCATTGAAGGGATTCATTCCATTGGTGCTCAAGCCAAACCATACATTCTTTGGGTCATCGTTGAATTCTTTGTGCTTCTCATCAAACCTTTGCCACTGACTACAATCAGCCAGGTGTGCAATCTTATCATCATCCACCTTGCGCTCATCATCCCACCATGTCATGAGTGTGGCTTTTTTAGGGTTTAGGAAGATACGTCTTAAGCGGTCGGTCACTGAGACGTACCACATTACCAAGGCAGGAATTCTTCTCTGCTTTGCATCGTTGCCTAATGGAGTGTCCTCTAGGGAGTTGAGATTCTTGTACCACCTTTTTTATACTCTTCTTATTCCTCTTTTTCCCCATGGAGGCTTTGTCCCCACCGTAAAGGTCATTATTCTTGTACCGACTGGCCCCACACCGGGGACATTTATCCAGTGACTTGAACGTTTCACCACGAAAAAGTATACAGTGGTTGGGGCATGCATGGATTTTTTCAACCCCCATTGTCAATGGACTTATGACCTTCTTCGCTTGATATGTGTTGGCAGGAACTGAGTTTGGTTGTGGCAGCACCCATGACAGGAGATGCAATAGATCATTGAAACTATAGTCTGACCAGCTGTACTTAGCCTTCAGGATGAGCAGCTCAAGCACAAAACGTAGCAATGTCCAATGTGTCGGACAGCCCTTTTCAACACCATACACAGTCTCCTTCGATGCTTTTGTCACCCTTTCCAAATTTTCTAGACCTTTCGGGCTATTTAGTAAAATCTCTGGTCCAAGGGCTCGAATCATGTCCTCCAAATCATCTTCATCCCCGACACGTGCTCCACCATCATTATTGGCACCACCTTCGTCGTTACCATCCCAACCACCAATATCACCATCTTGTTCATTGCCAAACTCAAAATCCATTCATGCATCAAGCTCTGCTGAATATTAGGACAAGGATTCTATGGTTTCGTCGTTGTATTCCTCCTCATCCTCGTCGTTAACAATAACCGTTTCACCATGATAAATCCACACTACGTAGTCCTCAACAAATCCTCGCATAATCAAATGTGATCTGATGATAGTCACATCTGTCCATGCCATACGGTTCTTGCAATCTTTACAGGGGTAAATAATTGTATCCTTATTCTCTTTCAATGTCGTTGCATGCTTCTTTGCGGCTTCAATAAATTTATCCACCTCTTTCATGGAAACCTACCTTGAACCTTAACGAACCATACATCCAAGAGTTCCTGTACTCCATCTTTTACAACAACAACAAAACAAACATTAACGGACTACTTATTCAGATATATATAAAAATAAATCAAATTAATAATTACTTGAGAATAATTGTATATACTTCAGATATATATGAATATAAATCTAATATAATTACATGAAGCATACAAACACACCATGGTAGAGGAAAATTAATTAATGGTCCATTTATCCATAAATAATTAAAATACATATTTATTTATTACAATAAACAATTTCAAAGACAACAATTACCAACAATTATACTTTACCCAATAGCTTTCATACAAACCCTAGTCCAATTTCATCAAACATAAATTTACAAAAACGAAATTAATAAAAAAACCAAACCCTAGATCTAGATCCACATGCACATGAAACATCCCTAAAACTAACTAATTGTTCACTAAAATCAAGAAACATAGACCAAATAAGGGTATGATCTTGTTCCCCACGCTAATTTACCCTAGTACATTTAAAACTTGGGTCTAATTTGCTTCATAAATAGCTTAAGCACCATAGAAGAGAGAGAACAACAAAACTCTAATTACTCACTAACCAACCATTAAAACTTCAAAAAAAGTGTGGAATGACATTTTCTTACCTTCTACAACCTCTCCACCAAAGGATTTAAGACCAAAACCTCCCCCCCTTAGTAGAGCAATTTTTGGGAGATGCCCAAGGCCTCCCCACCTTTCTTTCACGGGTTGGAGTGAGTGATCTGAGGAGGAAGAAGGTGCTGTTGTTGTTTTATATGTGAGTCATTTGTAGGGGCGGCTGGTGATTGAGCCGCCCCTACAAATCGGAGCTATTTATATGGAGTCATTTGTAGAGGCGGCTCAATCACCAGCCGTCCCTACAAATAGCAATGTCGGGGGTGGCTGGTGAGTGAGCCGCCCCTACAAATCAGACCCATTTATAGGGGAGGCTCGTATCACCAGCCGCCCCTGTTATTCCATTTGTAGGGGCGGCTGGTGTCTGGGCACCCGAGCATGGCACTGTAGGGGCGGCTCCATCACCAGCCGCCCCTACAAAAAATTTGACCCATTGCTAAAAATTATTTTTTACGTAGTGCCCCCTTCCTTATATACTTTGGGCATGGGGTTATAGAGTCATATATATCCTAATTAGTTTATAGATAAATTTTCTATTTGGTCATAATAGAGTCCTAGTCTAGTCAGTTTCCTTGTATATCCATGATGCCATGTCCATATTTTAGGATATATAGCAATGGATAGAATTGGGAATCCACTGTTTGGTAGAGCTCCATTTCCTGATTCTTAGCTCAAGCCCCTTGATTCTTTGGTGGAGTGATTGTAGTTGATTCTGGTGAGGGAGCGATGTGGTTAGCATGTGAGAATTGATTCTAGAGTGATTTTGGTGTAGATTGAATAGTGAGTTGCATGGAGCAGGTTTTTTAACTCCTAGCTCCCAGTGTAAATGGAAAAGTGATTGTCTACTCTTCACTAGAATTTATACAGTTTTACTATTTGGATAAGGAGGAGTGATTTTTAGGGAGAATCCGCTCCGAGGTGCTCTACCAAACAAACTCTAAATGCTAATATCAAAACCATAAAAATGTGAAAACAACATAGAAATTAACAACTAAGATAACAAATTTACAAGTGCTTGAAATATGGCAACATTTTATGTTCATTCTAACTCAAACTCAATTATTATTTCTCTCTCTCTCTCTCTCTCTCTCTCTCTCTCTCTCTCTCTCTATCTATCTATCTCTCTCTCTCTCTCTCCATGCAAATATCAAGTTGTATGTCAACATCCAAAACTTAATTCATATGCAAGGAGGAGCTAGTATACCATCAATTGTTAATATCATTGTGAAAAAACTATGAGTAAACAATTGAACAATTATTCTACATTCAATATAATCCCTACTCAATTTCAAGTCTAAATAAAATTATTGAACTATCTTTGAATCATCAATGTCCAAATAAATAGTAAACCCTACCCCATCTCTAGCTACCTAGGTAGCACTAGCCGCTAATCAAGCAATTAATTTAATTAACAAAACATTCATAATTTCATAATCAAAACCAAAAGCATATATCTAGATCTAAAACCATTACTATTCAAAATTAACTAGTAAAAACCATAAAGATGAAGCCATGCAGGCTAAATAATGAGAGAATTTTGTTTTCCTACTCAATTTACCATAGGCTCTCCAAATATTGGAGCTAATTTCGTGTCTAATTGCAACAAAACCATGCATGGACGGAGATAAACCAAAACCTAATTAAGCAAGTAATCAAGCACTAAACTTTAAAAAGATGTTTAGAATGCCATAAACTTACCTTCTAGAGTCACCTCCTCCAAGAAAATCAAGAGCAAGACCTTTCCCCTTGTGTTTCCAATTTTAGGGTTGCTCTTGCGAGCTCCCCTTCTCATTCTTAAGCTACAGTTCTATCCCAAAAAAGAAAGAAGGGGCTGCTTATATATTTAGGGTCATTTCGAGAGGTACCTAGTCTTACTAACCACCTCTAGAAATGGAGGTCATTTTCGGAGACGTGATAAGGCCATTGGCCTCTTGAAATCAATTTTCATATGTGATTTGTTAGTTGTGGCCCCATAGAGGTGTGTCTAGATGCGGTTCTTGATCTAGCCGCATTCGGGGGGGGGGGGGGGGGGGGGGACTAAAAACTGGGGCGCCTCTAAAAATTATCGTTGTAGTAATGATAAAATATTCTAAAAGGAAAATTAGTAACCACAATGGATATGCCTTTAAAGTGTATCTTATTATCAGTGGTGAAGGACGGATGCAAATTAAGGTGTGGCACAACTATATCAATAGAGATCCATGCCTCTTTATGGTGGAGACATAGGAAAACATACTAGAGAAAACTAGGGTATAAAGAGGAGAAGATGGTGCACTAAAATCAAGATAAGGCAGAAACCCTACCTAACCATATTGTGCCTTCTGCCTCTACTTATTTTGTATAGTACATTTTTTTGGCAGTATTCGGTTTTGTAAATGTTAACATATATCTGTTTAGAAACATGGTCAAAGTTTACGAAGTTCAATTTAGAGCAAAACTAAAATGACTTACTATTTAGAATGAATGGGGTATGTGGTAGAACTACGTATTAGAAGAAATTGCTAACAAACTTTGAACTCTAGCTATATACTCCGTCCATCTCAAAAAAAAATGCAATTATCTTTTCTTTAGAAGTCAAACAATTTTAAGTTTGATCAAATCTATATAAAAAATACTAGTTAACATCTATGGTACCAAATAAATATTATTGGATAATTATAAAATATATTTTATAATAAATTTATTTTGAAATATAAATGATGATACTATTTTCTATAAATTTAATCATAAATTTGACAAGTCAAACTTAAAATTGCATTCTTTCTATGCTCTCCAAAAGTAGGGCTCGAACTGCCCCCTCAGACCTCTCATCGCCCATCAGCTCTCGCAGTCTCGCAGCCTCGATACGCCCTCGCACCGCTCAGTTGCAGTAGGGGTGAAATAATTTGGAACATTCATGCTAGCAGCATTCGTTGTGTCCAGCCTTTAATCACACACATGCTGCAAGACAATAGACAGACTTGACACGGAACAAAGATGGGAGATCGGGCAATCCATTGCAGGATCGCGCAGTGGTCTTTTGCAACAAACAGGATCATATTCGTCCTCAGGCTCTCGGCGGGCGCCATCTTAGCTAGCCTCGCCGACGCGTCGGATCATATTCGACCTGCTTGCAGTTTAGCCCCACTCCCTTGCAACCATCTACGAATGTATCCGAGGAATCCCTTTCCTCTGGTCCAACTTCAGCCGAGCCGTCTACATCTCAGGCAGGGGTCTCCTCACTCATCAGCAAAATTGATGACTATGACCACTCATGAGTAGGGATGAAAATGGTACGGATATTTTTCGACCGTATTCGAAACCGAATCCGTTTAGAGGGGTTGAGATCTGTCCGTATCCGAGTCCGGATATCCAACATCCGATACCAGTATCCGTATCCGAATACTCAAATCGTATATTTATGATGTCGATATCCAATCGTATCATATCCGACATAGTTGACACTATCCGTATTCGAATCCGAATCCGGACAGAAATATGAAAACAAATGTAATATCGGTGATATCCTGTCCGTATCCGATCCGTTTTCATCCCAACTCATGAGCTAGTGGAGATTCAGTTCATGATTTTTTTTTATTTGAAAAGAACTTGATTATATATTCAAAAAGATATGTACCGGTCCATTTTCTATTGCTACACCAATATTATAAAAAATTATGGTTCAATATGAAAATCATGTATTATTGAATAATAGAACAACTGAGCTCATGTATTGTTTATTTTTTATTAAATAAAGATAAAAATACATATACTTCCATTTTCTGTTGCTACAGCAAATTATAATGAAAATCGTACATTACTAAATAAACAAAATAATGAGCTCCTGCATGAATTTACTTTGATTAAATTAAATGTAAAATACATGAGATTTTACGATAATTAATCATAAACTAGTTTCTTTTAACCCATAGCAGAAAATATATTTGTCCACTTTATTTGATAAAATCCATACTTTTCAGAATCCGCATCACATCTTAATTTGAAGTTTGAGCCACATGTAAGACACAAAAACTAATGATATACTCCTTATGTCCTAAAACATAGAGGATCAGAGTTCGAAATTTATACCAAAATACAACGTGGCAGAAAATATTAAGATTTCTATTAAACTTGACGTCACCCAAAATAGCTAACCAATAATTTAGAAAATAACAACTGAACTGCTCGATCCTTCCATCCTAATTTGTAAGGGATAAAATGGTCCTTTGTCAGGGTTTCTAATTTTGCTTGAAAATCGTTTGTATATCTTATATTTCAGGAAAGAGCTAGGTGTTGTGACGAAGGGCTACTACATGGAAATAGGTTCGCATATGCCTCCACATGCATGTGAAGTGGATGGCTTTGCTGGCGCTCGTGCAAACCCGAAGGGACCTTTAAAGATTGCACAACACAAGTCGGAGTTGGAGATATGCTGAGGTTTGTACAGCAGCCTAAGATGACACACATTTAAGACTAGGGCCTCTTAGAGCAAGTGTAATATGGAGGTGGTTAGCATGCTGTATTCTGAGGTAGAGGAGAAAAAGGAGGAGAGAGAAGAAAGGTGAGTTGTAAGTTTGCAGCTAGCTAAAAGCACATAAACCAAAAAAAACTTTGTGAGAGGAAGGGATGTGTTATAAGTAAACCAACTGCTATATGAATTGGCTAATAAGTGGGTTGTAAGGATCAATACAGTCAGTTGAAGGTTGCATTATTAGCCTTGCTCTTAGGACAGCCCCGGCCCAATGCGCGCCACTCTAGTTGTCAGCCCCACATTTCACGTCTGCGCAACGCCTCCAGCTCACATGGATTAGTGGTTCTGCCGAGCATCAGAGGAACCGAGTGCCCAAGTTGACAAAAGTCTGAAGTTGTTGCGCTATGGGCATTGTGATAGATACTTAAGAAAGCTTTTGGGGCGTTGTGCCAAAGCTAAAGCTGCTTATCATTAGGCCTCATGTGTCTCTATCTTCGTGTCATGGTGTGTAGCTTTAAGGTGAAGCATATATGATATGCCTGTGTTGGTTCTGCTCTTATGTTCCACTTATTGAGGTTTTGTTTGGTTGTACTCGTGTTCTCCTCAAGGCTTCTTTGGATGCACTCCAAGCCACATTGTTGGGAGGGATTAAGGTGGCTCATTCCACGTGTGTCGGATGGTTATTATCTGTTCTGACACATGTGAAATAAGGTGGATAAGAGTGTACCCATATAAGGATTAGGTGGTCAATTTTTTCACCCCTCCCCTTGACCGCCATTGCCATTGTTGTTCATCATAGCCATAGACCCCACTACAACGTTTCATCGAAACATGCAACATCGTGGTATTCTACAACCGGTGTTGCGAAGGCGGCAAACATATGATGCTTGTTGTATGCGGATGATGCTACTATATTCGCAAACCTAAATAATTTTCAAAAAAAAATCCTACATTTTTTGGAGAATGCTCGGGCCTAAAAATCAATATGGAGAAGATGGAGATCTTTCCAATAAGACTTGAGCCTAACACGGTCCCTTCACTCATCCAATTTCCTAGGAAAACTTGGCACTTTCCCAGATAATACCTAGGGTTACCACTTCATACAAGGAAGCTAAGGAAAACTAAAGTCCAGACGCTAGTAGATAAGATCAGGGCCAGGTTGCTGGGATGGAGAGGGAAAGATTTTGTCAACTTCTAGAAGAGAACATTAGTAAAAAAAACGGTTCTCTCATCCATACCAATCTATCATTCACAGTGTTCCAGGCACAGAAAGGGGTTCTCAAAAGGATTGACAGATTACGTCGTAGTTTCCTTTGGCGCGGTGAAACACCAGAGAACGGTAGTGGGGGACACTAGTTGATAAACTGGACCACCACTTGCCTCCCAAAGGAAAAGGGGGGAGTTGGTAATATGGATTTAGAAATATCCACGTTAGCTTTGAGATTGAGATAGCTATGGTTCAAGTGGAGATAGAAGGAAAGAGCATGGACTCAATTGGAAGTTCCATGTGACAGAACCGATCATGAACTTTTCAATGCATCAACTATAGTAAACATTGGCAGTGGAAGAACAACATCGCTCTGGTCGTCCTCTTGGATAAATGGCACCTCGGCAAAAAGGATTGCACCTAGCTTGTTCCATAAGACACGCATGAAAAAGATTTCAGTACAAAAGGCACTAGAAAACAACAAATGGATCGATCACATCTATCCACCAGGTTCATATGAGGAGGTACTAGATTTTGTAAATCTCTGGGAGGCCATCAAGGACACGCCATTTATCAGCAGGGTGGAAGAAGACATAAGATGGCGTTGGATAGAAAACCCTACATAATCCAATTAGAGGGTGCCTTTTCCAAAATCAGATTAATGCCAATTTGGAAGGCCAGAACGGAATCGAAATGTAAATTCTTCGCTGGGACCTTATGCATAAAAAAATCGAACCGCAAACAACTTAATGAAGCGAGGATGGATGGATGACCCTACGTGCAAACGTTGCAAAATGATCAAGAGACACCAACACACCTTTATAAAGACTGCCCTTACACAAGGAAGTTTGGGAGGTGATCAAATTGTGGTACCATTTAACTGATCTCAGCATGGTAAACTCAAGTGGCTCGCTTCATAACTTCTGGAGATGTATGTAGAAGGAAAATCGACAAAAATCAAAGACGAAGCTTTGACGAAATCTTAATATACTTTTGGTGGAATATCTGAAAAGAGAGAAATAGGCGAACCTTTCAATAAAAAAAGTTTGAACCCAAGACAAGTTGCCATGTTGTGCAAAGATGACATCAATCAGTATACAATGGCAACCGCACCAACCCAAAATGCAACGAACTACAGTGGGACTAATTTTGTTTTTTCTACTGGTTGCACTTTTACAGTTGTTTTTGGAGGCTGTCTTTGGCTTTGTTTTCCTTTCTGCTTTGGTTGTTTCCGGTCGTTGTTTTTGGCATAGCATGTCAGTTCGGTTGTAATTCGTGCTTTTAAATTCTCTTTTATTTTTTCCAACGTCTAATAAAATCAGCGGCAAAACTTTTGCCATCATTTCTAAAAAAAATGGAGGCTGAATATCTACATTCAAATGGAGTAATAGTGATTTAGTTTCCTCTCTTTTCAGTCAGTTTTTGCTTTTGACTGCTGTCCTCTATTGTATTTTTTTCTTATTTTTTTCATTCTATGCCATCCTCGCAAATCTAACAGAGTGATTGAGATATAACCATACACACACTCCCAAAAGTTGCTTCAAAAAAAATGCAAATGGTTAGCAGCCCATCCTAATGGTGTTTTAGCCCGACCTATAACAGCGATGTTTTCGGCCGGCCCATTCTTGTAAGCATATATATCGCTTAAATGGCCCTACTAGACATGTTTTAGCCCCGCCTATAACAGTGATGCTTTAGGCCAGCGGTCGGCCCATTCATGGAAGCCCAATATTGATAAAAGGGCCCATCTAGACGAGATCCGCAAGAGATCGAGATTCACGATCGAAATCGGCCATCTCTCCTCGCAAATAATCGGCGATCTCTTGCCGCCGCCCTATCATCATCCCCTATTCCCCTGCGACGAGCGAACCGGATCTGCTGCCGCCTTTTTCCAATTACCACACGCTTCTCGGATTCACCCGCACCGGATGATTCCGTACAGGAAAGCAAAGAGATTCAGAAAAATAAATGATGCTCCTTATTATTACTTGTTCCGTTGCTCAAGTTGTGCTTCGCGCGCCCCGCCCCGCCCGCTCGCGGACGAGTGATGATTGTGTTTGCGGTCAGCAGTGTCCGTGGCCGTGTGGGGGCGCTCTCCGCGCAGTGGCCGGGATCGGATCGTTCAAACAGGTAATCAGGTGGCTTCGCAGAGCTGCCGTCTGATGCAGATTTCTGCGTCGACCTGGCTGGTCCCGTCTCCCGTCAGTCTCGTCTCGTGGCAACCCTTTACATGTGCTGACTTCGTACTCGGTCCATCGGCCGGCCTGGCCAGTCGGCACATGGATGCACGTCGGACGATTCATGCTTGGGCCTGCTGTAGCTGTGACAGAGATTTTGCGTTATGTACTGATTTAGAACTAACAAGATTGCAATATCCATATGAGCTCACTTTATGCAAAGGTCTTGTTTTTTTTTTTTTTTTTGACATAGTGTTCCTCTGTGAATGCTCAGCGTGTTGAGCCGATGGAAACTGCAGTATTGATGGCTCTGCCGTTGCCCAAACAACTGAACAAGGACATCCAAGATTGGGAAGGCAACTCGGCATGGGCGTTGGCCCAGCAGCAGGCCACTGGAAAGTTTGTCTTTGCTTCAACATTGGCATATTTTTCGACTAACATGGTCTTGATCAGTGAAAACCAACTTGGTAGACGTTATCACGTCAATATCACCGAAACAAACACCTAAACAGTCAAGTAATAAGGTGCTATAGTACTCAGAAGGTCTTTCCAATGTCACTGCTACAACTTGGTGAAGCAGTCAGTGTTCTTCATCTACATCAGCGTTTTTACTTCATCAACAAAGGCATCCATGGCATCTACTTATTCTGGTCTGGTCAGTACCCAAAGATCATGTGCACGCTTAGTTACATGTCTATGCTAAGTTTAATTCAGCCGATCATTCCCTGTGCACACTGGTCTGTGGACCATACGTCCGGTTCGTTTGGGCTTGTTTGGCTGATAAGCAATAGCTGAAAGTACTGTTGGCTGATTTGGTGTGAGAGAAAAATATTGTTCGTTGGCTGAAAAAGTATGGCTTATAAGCCTACGAACCGGGCGATAACAATGTCCTCAGTCTGCTACGCAAGTCTCACAGTGAACTGTTGGATGGACGGTTCGCGGTCTGATTGCTGTCAGGCCTATGTTTGGTTACAATGTGCAAGAGAACAGCTGATCAGGGTGATGTAATCTAGGAAGTGTGGATCTGTCAAATAGCTCCTGGACTCTTGGCTATGTGGGGAAAAGCACGGACATGATGGGCATGATGCTTCTTGCATGTGCAGCACAGGAAATAAGGGCTACTGATTAGTGCAATCTATAATACAGTTTCTTTCTCTCTTTTTTTTGTTCCCTCTGTTGTGGTTCCGATTGAACTTGGTGGTGCCCAGTGAGCCAATTGGATGGTTTGTTCTACCATGATCGAGAAATTAAATTCACCCAGTTCAGTCCACTGACAAACTGATCTTTTTACTTGGCAGAGAGTAATGCTGGCGACTGGTGAGTGGTGACTGTTGGCCTCTTGATTTTGACTAATGGATATGCCAACAGAGTAACATGCTTATGTTGGAGGTTAGTTTTCTGTCCTTATAAACTACTGCATTGTCACATAGTCTCATGGAGCTTGAATGCCACTTGTACAAGTGTATACTTAAGCAGCATATCCTTGCCATTTCTGCAGTTTAAGATGCTATCTCAAATGAGCATTTAGCCTTCTGAATTGTCAAACCTGATGATTGTCCTATTCCATTGCTTTGTGGTTGGGCTATTTGATATTTTTGCACTGCACTTAGACAACCTACACTGTACTGAGTTTTTCGTGTAAAAAGATGGTAGCACCATGTATTAGATTGGCACATCATCATCGAGCATGCAGCAGATAGCTCTACATGTCCTAACGATCACAGGGAAGAAAGAGCTGCTTAAGCACCACTGCCATACAGCACACGATGTGCTGCTGAATCCTTCTGGAGGGATAGCTAGATCGGCTGGTGTGAATTTCAGCCGGAGTTCACTGTTCATGACTGAAATTCACAGTTCACTCTCTCACAAATTCATCCATCCAGATTCCTCCAAATACCCCTAGCTGATCTAGCTATCCCTCCAGAAGGATTCAGCAGCACATCATTAGGCATGCAATTCCATTAGGCCATTAGCTAAAACGAAGCAGACGTTCTTGACATGCATCCAGAAGAGGTAAACCGGTAATGATAACTACAAACTTATAGCTAGCTCGTGACTAGAACTAATCAAGCCGCATCAGTTTGCGACCGCCTTCTTTGGCTTGGGCGACGCCGCCTTCTCGTGGCCGGCATGCGCCCCTAGACCTGGAGCGGCGGCATTGAGGTCCGGGATCGGCGTGCGGTTGCCTGCTGCTGCCGCCACATTCCCGTTGGCCTTGGCGTTGCCGTTGTTGTTGGCCGCCGCCGCCGCCGTTTTGGCGATGCGCTGCTTGAGCTCGGTGAGCAGGGCCTGGTTCTCCTGGTTCAGCAGCAGCGCCTTCTTGCGCAGCCGCTCGTTCTCCTTCATGATGAAGCAGTTCTGCAGGTACAGCTTCGCGTTCAGTCTGTCCATCCTCGATCGCCCTTGCCTGCCATGCCACAACAGGGAACGAAACGAAGTTAGTAGAGATAGCAGTCAGACATGGTTGCCTGTGGGGGCCCCATGTTTCAGAGTATCAGACATGTAAGACATGTAAGTCATGCAAAATGGAACAGCGTGCTAGCAGAGCAGCAGCAGTAGATACTGAAACACGTCCATTCTGAAACTTCTATTCAATAAAAAAAAGGACTGTAGAGAGTTTTGCTGATTCTAGGCACATCATTACACTTACACCATTGTGAATCAAGCATACTCCACGCTAGTACAGCCTCCCACTAGAAAGAGCATCCAACTTGCAAGGTTGGTTGCCAAGGCATCCCCTATAAACAAATCAAAGGCATTGGGGGCAGCAGATTGTGAAAAGCAGAAACGAACAAAAAGGGAATGAAGCACCAAGCGTTCTACTTGTACTGTTCTACACCATGGTACTAAGAGAGAAGGTGAGGCCCCATTTGCCACACATGGATCCATGATTGTGCATGCATGCAATGCACGAACCAAGCGCATCGCCATGGAAAAAGTGACGAGACTGAGAGCATGCATCACCTCGTTTGCCGCTCGCTGCCGGGGGCAAGACGGAGGCTAAAGCGTCTCGCTCACTCGAGTAGCAAGCAGAGGCCAGAGGGGGGGGCAGGCAGTGGATGGAGATTGCTGGTGGGGGCAGCAGAGAGCTGAGAGGCTGGAGGCAGGCAGCTGGGATCGATGGCGAAGTCCACCACTGCCTTTCTGCGACGAGCTTGTGTTGGGATTGCTGGCACATCCGGGTGGGTGCGTGGTGGGGCTTATTTATAGGCGCGCGACCTCGATCTCGCCTCGCCTCGCTGACGCGCGGGCCCGCGTGGTGGCACTGGCACTGGCACTGCATGGCGCGTCGCACGTACGAGGGGGCTAGCAGCCAGTCTGCCACTCATGACGCCTTTGAACTTGCGCAGAGGGACAGAGGGGATGCTATGATGCTCGGCCGGGCATGTTTGATCTACTCACGCAAAGATATCGTACGAGGTGTTCGAATACTAATAAAAAAATAAATTATAGAATTCATTAGTACTTCACAAGACCAATTTATTAAGCTTAATTAATCCATCATTAGCATATGTTTATTGTAGGCACATTGTCGAATTATGGACTAATTATGTTTAAAAAATTCATCTCACAAATTAGTTATAAACTGTACAATTAGTTTCGTAATTAATCTATATTTAATACTCTATGTATATGTCTGAATATTTGATGTAATAGCGACTAAAGTTTAAGAGGAGGGCAAACAAAGACAGAGGGATGTGCGGGGACGCAACGGGGGCGAGCGAGGCCGGGCGGCGGCAGGGCGGCGTAAATGGTGGCTAATCATGAGGGCGGGGTGTGGCTGCCTGGCCGGCTGGCCTCACGTGATGCTGGCCGGCCGCGTCTAGACTGCACGGCCGTCGGTGTCTCGCCGTTGCCGGCCGGTAGAAAACCGCACGTACAGAGAAATTATGGCCCGAGTTATGTTGCTAGCTTACTTTTTTTCTGCGAGGATGCTAGTTGCTTACTTATGGCACATCAGCACCCAAGGTCGTGTTGGGACGAAAGCTCGTGTAGCTCAACCACCGGCATGCCACATTTCACATAACATAGTCTGTGTTTGGATCCCACCCAAATTCTGGAAGCTAGCTTCTACAAGCTGGATCACTATAAGCTAGATTCTAAAAGCTGGATTGATAGACTGTTTGGATCCACAGCTTCCAAAAGCTATGACAAGCTACAGTACAGAGAAAAATTACAAAAAATACCCTTACTCAGTACATTCGACTACTGCTACGCCTAGGAGAAATACGGATGGGTAGAATAGTCTTTTAACATCTAAAAGCTACAAAAGTTAGGTTGGTTCAGCTTCCCAGATTGCATAATCTGAAGCTGTGTAGATTCTATAAGCTGGTTATAATCTAGACCATCATAGCTAAGCTAAGCTAAGCTAGCCCTGGTTTGTCAAGAGGTGATCATGCATCCACCGGACACACGAGTAAATTCTGCTGCATGATCTGGAGAGCCCCAACATGCAATGCTTCTCGCCACTGTACTTCATCCTTCCATTGCACACTCATGCATTCCTCTACTTTTACAGCGGGGAAGTGCAGCAACCGATGTTAATAGTCTACTAGAGCTTTATTTAGTGGTTTGACACTGGAGGCCAAGCCAGAATGGGTTAGTGAGAAAAGGGTCAAGCTGGGTACGACGAGGGGAAGGGGGGCTTCAAATGATGATGATGATGGGCCTCGACCGGCCCAAGATTCGTAATGATGGCTCGCCTCCGGGTCCTCGCTCATCATCACGCGCCACACCTCTTCTCTTTATTTATTTTTTTCACTCTTTCTTTATTTACCGTCTCCCTTTTTTTTTACAATACAAGGGGCATGATTATCATCGCTTTACTGCGCCACCATCGGGTGATCATGATCTCCTCTCCCAGCAATTGAATGCCTCACGATTGAAGGCCCTTTCTCACCTCCTCTGTTTTTACTGCACGCCTGCCATCTCTCATATCTTTTTCGCTCTTCCTTCTTTACCCTTTTCCTTTTTGGCTTGGGTACCGTTTAGTTTCACTTCATTTTGCAAAATTTTTCAAGATTCTCCGTCACATCGAATCTTTGGACGCATGCATGAAGCATTAAATATAAATAAAAAATAAAACTAATTACACAGTTTAGACGAAATTCACGAGACGAATCTTTTAAGCCTAATTAGACTATGATTGGACACTAATTATCAAATAACAACGAAAGTGCTACGGTACCATTTTCCAAAAAAAATCGCCAACTTGTTATTTGACAATTAGAGTCCAATCACAGTCTAATTAGGCTTAAAAGATTCGTCTCGTGAATTTTGTCTAAACTGTGTAATTAGTTTTATTTTTTATTTATATTTAATGCTTCATGCATACGTCCAAAGATTCGATGTGACGAAGAATCTTGAAAAATTTTGCAAAACTTTGGGAACTAAACAGGCACTTGGTTCACCTCTTGCTTTTGCAAGCAATGCACCTGCTGAACGTGGTTGCTGGCTTGCTGCAAACCGCAGTCCCTGAAGGAAATCCATGTGGCGGCAGCACTAGTGGTGCTGCTAGGATAGAAAAGGAGATCGAGAGAGAAAAAGAGGCAATGATTTGAACAACCTGGCGTTAAGAATGCAAATATTCGAGAGCAATTTCTGGAATTAAAGCATGTTTGGTTAGTTGCTAACGTTTTTTTAAAGTTATATACCCCTCCGTATATCGTTTATCCTAAGTCCAATAATTCTACATTTAGCCAAGTTTATAGAGAAAACACAAAATAGATATACTATGATACATTTGGTATCATAAATATTGATTTTTTAATAAGTTTGATCACACTCAACACGGTTTCACATAGAATAAAATAGGATGGCTTTTCTTTAGAGATGGAGGGAGGCTGTCCCCCCCTCCCCCCCCCCCCCACCCCCCACCCCCAAAAAAAAATGCAACTCTTTTTTTTTAAGAAGTTAAAGAATTCTAATTTTTCTAAATATATAAAATATTAACATTTATAATATCAAATTAGTATTATTAGATGAATCCATGGAATATATATTTTATACTAATCTGTTTGAGGCATAAACATACTTTATTATTCTAAACTTAGTAACTTTTCACTATATGGCTGATAACTTGCTAATAAATAATACACCGTCCATTCCGTTCTGTCCCAAAATTAATAATTTTCTAAGGTTTAAAATTTATCTAAAACAAAAATATTGGACACTACCTCCTAATGCAGAAGTTAATCATGAGTGCATGCAAACAATAATTGTCATATCTAGGAGATATTCTCTGGGAAAGGAAAGTTGGCAATGATACATTTGCTAGTGTCCTAAATCTGTATGAAAATTTCTATAAAGTTAATTATTGTGGAACAAAGGGCGTATAGTCGTTACGAGTTTTCTAGATATATAATACTATATATCTAGACATAATCCATATCAAGGTACGTAGCAAATGCTATATACTAAAAAAAAATACATAACAACTTATAATTTTGGATCGGAGGAGTAACAATAAAAACCAGCAAAGTTAGCCATAAAAATTGAGTTCGTGTGGCATATGGTGCTAACATGTGTGGTGTGAAAGAAATACTCCAGACACTAGAGACATCAACATAGCTAAATCAGAAAGGAAAAAAAAAGAACTTGGTTTCTGCTCTTTCTGAATTCCACGGTGCCATTGGTTTCTGTTTCAGAAAATGGAAAGTGTTCTGCCCTCTGCATCTTCAGTGCACTTAGTATATCTTTCGTTATTACATCATCATAAACGCATTGTCCATGGTTTGAACTTTGAAGTAAGTCTGTAATAATATAAATAAACAACAAGTCATTGGCGTCAAAACAAAAGCTTGTTACTAAATCACACGATCTTATAATGCCATGCTCAAGGAAACATTAGCATCAAATGGTATCCAATATCAGCCTATTCGTTTCGGCTGAAACGATCGTGAATTATTACTGCTGACTGGTTTGGTGTAAGAGAAAAATATTGTTCTGGCTTATAATCCACGATCGTTTACGACCAAACGAACATGCCGTATATAAATGGTCAAATCTGTTTTGTTTAAATGTTGCAATGTGTCCCATTAACTAGGCTACCACCACTTGAGAGTTGAGACACGCTTTTCCATCGATACCGCCAGTCTTTTCGGTGACATGGAGCATTGGATCGGAGTCTAGTCCTATATGCATGCCATTGATGATATATATATCACTGAAAAGTGCACGTTAAGCAGATTTTGAGCTCAGTTGCAATGCTCGCTTGTTTCAGCTTATTCTTCCTCACTATTGAATCATCCGAAACCATCCGAAATTTACTGTGCTGGGCACTATCCGAACACGGTGAGACACAGGATGCATCCATGAAAAAGGAAAAATGGAGAAAAAGTCTAACCAAATCTTTTCCAAGGCACTAGGAGAAGCATGATTGTACTGATTGAACTCCCCTGCAGCAATGCTAACACTAGACAGTAGACACATGATGACAGGACCAATAATGATTCATGTGACAGGTTCATAAAAAAGAGTTATGGTTCCAGTGACAGAGTGTAGTTACGCGCGGTCCAATCCTTGTCATAACTGTAACACCCTAGGTGTTAGGTTTGCACTTTTGCACTTGCATTGCATGAGCATAAGCATCATTCATTCATATATGAGCATAAACATATGAAACACTCATATGAAACATATAAAACATACCCTTTGTTATTCCATGTTACAACATGTGTATGCTTTATGGTCATGCTTGTTAATGCAAGTGGTTGATGTTAATCACTAAAACACCTTAGACATACTTAGGATGGTACATAGAACAAGTTTGGTATTCATGACTTAGATCCAAAACAGCCCCCAAGTCATAGTTATTCTAGAAACTCCAATTTTCATGATCCTACTTTGATCAAAGTTGAAGTATAGCATAGAGTATTTGCATGGTAGTGCACCCTTAAGCAAAGTTGTAGTACTTGACTAGAGTAACAACTTTCATTTTTGGGCCAAGGCCTAATTCAGTGCCTCACATAGTCCAACACAGCTCCAAAGTAGCAAAGAAATACTGTTTTTGGACTTGGAGAATTTGCTGAGTCCTAAAGCCATTTACAGTTTCAATGTGTCTCACTTGGGAGCATTGTATATGGCTAACCATTGAGAATTAGATGATGGTTCCTAAATCAAAGTTGGAGATCTCACATAGCTCTACAACTTTCATTAATACAGTTTTTGCTAATTGCGCACGGTTTAGGAGTTATGGAGGCACAAAGTTGGCTCGTCAGACGGCTTGAACTGGCCCTTCGCCGCGCGCGTCGTGTTACGGCCGTACGCCGGCGTTGGCCCGGCTGGTCGGGCCAAAGGGGAGTGAAGAGTGAGGCGACGTCGCTGCTCCCTCCATTTCTTGCTCTCTCGCCCTCGCTCTGCTTCTCTCTTGCCTGCCAAGCAAAACCGAGCGCCGCCGCCGTCGCCGTTGTGAGCTTCGCCAAGCTCGCGCGCAGCCGTCACCGCTCCATTTCCAAATCGCCCACGCCAATAGCTCCGCCTTGCTCCACTCTACCACCTCAAACCAGTAGAGTTGTCGTTCGAGCCCAAGGTAAAGGCCTACGGCCGTTTCCACCGCAGCGACATCACCGGAGCGCCGCCGCGCTCTCGGCTCGTCGTAGTCAGGGCGCTCCACTGCATCGCCCGCCTTCCAATCGTCCGGTCCGTAGTTGCCTTAGGTCACTACTGCTCAGGCCATAGCTTGGGTAGATGCTACCACACCATCACGTGGGAATGCACCACCGCTCCCGTCGTGCCCGCCATGGCCATGAGCTCGAGCTCACCGCGAGCTTGAGCTCGCCGTGGCCAGCCGCCCCTAGGTCTCGCCATCCCTCGCTCGAAGGTGTTTATGCATAGCCATGAATGCTAGCTCCTACTACGAAGATGGACACCCACCTCTCACCACCGATTAGCTGGAATGGAGAGCTCCGCCATGTGCGTTGGGCGTCGTCGTACCGCCATGCACGTGGCCAGGCTTCCCCACTGCTTCACCGTGGCCAAATCTTGCTCTAGAGCTATGCTAGGTCACCATAGAGGTAGGACCAGTCTTCGCTAGAGCCTGCCATGGTCGGAGACGGCCGGCGCTGCCATTGCGCGACCACCGCCATCCACCATGCTCGTTGGTGAGCTTGCTCCGGTGAGCCACCAACCCAACCTGAGGTACCCCTGGGTGCGGGTTGACGTGAGGAACATGATCTTGCCTGGGATTTCATTGGAGACCTCACCAACGGTCAACCTCTATCCCCTGCCTCTGTTTCACTGACGAGCAGGCCCCATCTGTCAGTCTGTGTGTTCTTTGATTTTCTTTTTTTTCATCGATTTGAATACATGTTTCAAAAATTCATATCTAGAGCTAGGAGTGTCCTAAACTGAGTGAACCAATTTTTTTGGATTCATCATGAAGTGTACTATTTGATAAAAATATGAAACCTACTATTTGGAATATTTTTCTAGGATAATTAAATTGAGTTAGATAAATGCTTTTAAAGTAGTTTATATCTTGTAAAATCCATAACTTGACTTAGGAAAGTGATAAAATTATGATTTCAATTTTGATGATATTGTGTTGACATTCTCTATCTAAGAAAAATACTAAACCTACAGTAAGAATATTTGGAATATGGTCTTCCTATTTAATTTAAAATAATTGCTAGTTTCTAGTGAAAATAAATGGGGTAAAAATACATAACTAATGATCATGTAAATTTTTACTACAGTGATATGGTGCTAGGATGAATGTAAGAAGAATAGGAAATCTATTGTTAGACACTTTTCACTAGGGTGAACTATTTTTGTTGAAATAAGCCTATGCAACTTGTCATTTTTGTAGAGATGGCTATAATTATTCAAATGACATGAAATTTGTATAATAGACTTTTGGGGTCATATGTAGGCTACTATAATTTTCTCAGAATTTATTGTGCACTTTTGATATATTTTCCTTATTTCACCTTAGTGTCCTAATAAATTAATAAAAGCATTTAAATTATTTATTTGGGCTTAACCATTATGTTTTCTATAGTGTATATGATGTCTATGAACTGTTGGTACCATTGGTTGTGTCCAAATTTGATTGCTTGTATGCAGTGAAATATTAATTGCTCTATAATTCAATTATAGTGACGGTTTTGGATAGTTTCGGTTGTTAAGTAAATTGCATGGGTAAAATAATGTTTGTTGTGAATCTTGTCAATAACAAAGTTTTAGATAACTTACTTATATTGCTTGTGTTAAATTTTCATGGCAATAGGCTAAATGGTTTGAGAGTTATAGCTGTTGGAAGTTGGTCTCCAGAAATGCTTGTTCTCTAGAATTTCTGGACAGATTTGGAAAATTACTTTGTTTGACCTTTATAGCCATTGAATCATCTTGAGATGACTATAAAAAAGTTGTGGAAAGTTTTATAAGGTTTCCAGAAAGTCTAAGATCATAGTATTTGGTTGAGTAGAACTCTAGATATGACCGAAATAAGTAGCTGTTGTTTACAGTAGGAAATGACTAAGTCAATTGTAATTGTTTGTCTTATGTGATGCTTGTGTAGATGCTTAGGCTAATTAAGATTAGTTGTTAGCTGCAGGTTCTAAGCCTCTTACTAATGATGAACAACTTTACCTTAGGTTACTAGAATTTGGTGAGTGTATGTTTCTTGTACTATAGAAGAGATATGTACCTATTCAGTAAAGATCAACTAGAAGAAAGTTATACATCTACTTGGTCAACTAATGTTAAACTTATCATACATCTTGCGGGTAACCATGCTCATGCATATACAATTTATCATATCATCTCATCTCTTATGCATTCATGATACTCATTTGTGCATATGCATGCAATAAGTTCCCCGAAAGGAGTGACTCTACTTGAGTTCGAACCTGAACATCAGGAGGAGCAACAGGCAGCCCAGGTGCAAGAGGTTCAGGCGGAAGGAGGAGTCAACATGGAAGATCTTCCTGAGTGTCCTGACCACCAACATTTCTCATTTTTGAAAGGCAAGCCCTGGAGTATTATAAGCCTCCTATGTTTTTATAAATATCACTTACGTCATTTATCTCTGATGCATTAGGTTATAGAAGTTGATTGAAAACACTTGCTGCATATATTTTTCTTGTCCAGACCAATGTATCTTGAATCCTATATAGGTCCAGGATCGAATATATGCTTAGTCCGGTGGAAGTCGGGTAATTTCCCATCACCTATGAGATAAAGGTAGATATTTGGTCACGGTTGGCTATAATTGCTATCGTGGAAATAACCATGTATTGATGAATAAAAAGGAGATCGGGCGGGATTGAGGATAGAGAAGCAATAAGGCATGGAAGTCGTGGTGCCTATTTATCCCCGTCTATGTCGGTTAAGGACCGATTCGCTATATGTCCTCATGTCATGTTGAACGCATGCCTAGCACTTAGCTGGTCGGATAACTCGTTCCGACCTGTGAAGTCGAGTAGCTCAATTCAAGCTGGGACCTGGCAAGTGAAAGTGCGCATACTAGAGGCAGTAAAGATGTGCAGAGAGCCAGTGGCGTGAGTCCAAGGGCAGGCCAGGCCTGAACTTCCTAGCAGACTGGTAGAATCCCTTGAGGGTGTGGCGCTGCACGAACCCATGACTGTACCTAAATTGTACCAAAGGTGACCCGACACGACCCCGATAGGGAAGTATGGGTTTGTGTTAGGAATAACTCCCTAGCTGGTTGAATTGATTCGAGTCTCCATCTCTCCCGGATAGTGAGAACTTGACTAAGCAGCGGCAACGTAGTATTAATTTATGGAACTTGATGGTTATGATGATGCTCAAATTATTATACCGAATATGGTTACTAATGCTGGTTAGCTTAATCAAGTGATTGCTCTAGTACATGTGCTAATTTAGAGGTGCTTAATTGAATAGGTATTCAATTTGATGTTAAAGATATTAAATCTCTAAGTTATATTACTTAAACTTTTATGTAAAATGTTGTCAAGCTAGCTCCAACGATAAAGCCTTGCATACTCCTTGGTGTTATATTATTTCTGGTTTATGACGGGTAAGTCTAGCTGAGTACATTTGTAACACCCTCTGGTTTTACGAGCTCGTTTAGCACCACCGATTTAGGTCCTAAGCCAAAATTTTTAAATGAGTTTCTCGGAATTTTTAATTTAAAATATACTTGATGTGATACGTGAATCCGGTGACTCAGTTTTATGGACTCGAATAAACGCCCAAGTTGAATTACTCCGTGCGTAAAGATATTTAGGAATGTCGAACGATGATTCTAGCGAACGGTTTGTCCTGTTAGATTAAGCATAAAATCAACTTTTATAAATAGAATAAAATCATTAATAAATAGAATGATATATATATAAATACTCACAGTATATTTTGATAAGCACGAACTGATGAGAGAAAGAGCGCAGCAGTTTCGTTTATTTTTCCTGACGTACAGTGTACTCATTGCTTTGCAATTGCACCGTATCGCCTCCTGCCATGGCTCTGCATCTCGGCGCCTCAGTTTGCCTGTGCTCCTGTCACTCTCCCTCACTTGCGTCGTATCTGAATTTTAATGAGAGCACGTGGTTCTATCCCTGCCACGCCGTGTCCTCTCACCTTCTAGATTCACCGCATCTGGCCTCATTGTGTCGTCCCATCCTACTTCCTTTGGCGTGCTTGAAATGGGTGGTGAACCTGCACGTTTCTCCTTGCCTTGCCTCTATCTGCTGTCTGCCTCTATTGCGCTGTCGTGCCAGCACTCCATGTCCACTCCCTGCCTGTACGTGCACCGGCATCAGGCCACACTGTGTCATGCGCCCAAATCCCATGCCCTGTCCCATCATCGTGTTGTGCCTCTTGCCCATCTCCGTCGCCGACGGGTTGCTCCTCTGCTCCGTGCGCTCTGCTCCTGGGAAAGGAAGGAAGGTGAGAGGGGTGAGAATCCAAGAAGAAGTGTTATACATGGTCCTTACTACAAAATACGTGACTTATTTGAATAGTGAGCTAGGTCGAAGGTTGATTGATTAATAACAGTGGGGTCTTTTCTACAAAAACACGCGTCGAGACTGGGCCACGCCGCTCGGGCCGGCCTGTTGCCCACGCGTGTCTTGCTTGGGCCGGCCTGTAGCCGTTGCCGAGCCCTGCTAGTCCGCCTGCGTTGTTGCCAAGCCTTGCCAGGGCACTGCTGCTGGACTGTCGACGCTGCTGGGCCGCGCCTACATCACCAGGGCTACCGTGGCCGCTGGTCTAGGCGAGCTGGGCCATTTCGGGTCCAAGGGTCTTTTCTTCTTTATTCAGGTATTTTGTTAATATTAGTAATCGGCTGAATGTTTAGAAATTCATAGTAAATAGTAGAAAAATCATAAAAATGTCAAACTAGTTTTATTAAGTTCCTAAAATCATGATCTATCTAAGAGTGTCTTTCGTTCACATAGGTTTTGTATATTTTTAGGGTTGCTCTAATTATTTTAACATGCTTAATATGGTTAAAAAGATAACTTGTAGGAATTGTTGTGATAAATTGGTAATAGTGTTGAATCTAAAATTTCTATAGTAGGCTCCTAACAATATTAGGTACTCACTGTAATTTTTGTAGCTCCAAAATAATTAGTTTGCTAAATAGATAATGATGTCCTAGTTTGAATATATATTAAATCGGTAGAATGAAATAAAGAGACCACTTGGGTTTGTATAACTAAAACATTTGTTGGGAAATAACACCTTATTCGAACAACTTGGATACGTAGACCAGCGTTAGAACTACCTCATTAGCTTGTGAGATGCAATTGGATTTCTGAGCATTTCGGCTATCGTTGATTATTTACATTTATGCATTTGCATTAATGCATATCATATAGGTATGATGATGGATCAACGGATCAAATGAAGGATGATTGGGAATCCGAAGATGGTGTAATGGTATTCTCTCCAGGAGAAGATGCAATGGGCTTTCTATTCAGTTGATGGTGGATGATCAGAAGATACATATACTACCTTTTTAATATATATCTTACCCAGGCAAGCCCCGGTACATAACCCCTACTTTTCTGCAGTTTAAATTATATTTGTGCATTAAGTTTTAAAGAGTTGAATGAAACCCACTTGCATATATATATGTTTATCCTATGAGTCTTACTAGGATGACAGGATCATGTAGATTGCTATACTATAGGACTCTAGTAGAAGTCGAGTGATGGATGTCACTCGCGAGAGATAGGAAATATATTATTAGAGTATTATCACTTGAAAAATATAAATGGTGGAAAGGAAAGATGGTGACCGGGCAGGGATATGGTTTGGGTAGTTACACTGCTTTCCCTATCTGTGTCGGTTAAGGACCGGTCATTGTATAAGTTTTGAGGCAAGTCACAGATTTATTATCCTGAGCACATACTTGTGTATGGGCACTTGGAAGACTTGTTGCTCTCTTGTCATGGATCCTAACTCTTTCTGGACCGACTGTCAGGGTTTCTTTTTGGTGAAGGAGGTCCTTGCACCACACTAAGTTCGGGACTCAGGGGCAGAGGCTTGGAGCCTAGTTTGGACAGGGACCTTGTAACACCCTCGGTGTTACCTTGTACTAGTTTTTACTAAAACACTGCATGAGCATCTTACTTATGTGCAAATGTGTATGACATGAATTATAAATCAATGTTTGGCACTGGAAACATTTATATGAAACAAGAAACGAATGTTACAGTTTCGTGTCACATAATATTGTTTAGTATTCTAATTGAATTTTTGTCGAAACAAACATGCTATAGAACATTTTGCGAATGGCGATAAAACATGTGCGGTCGAGGACGAGGATAGTTAGCTAGTACATCTAGTAGGTCGGAATTGGAATTCGACGTAAAACCGTTCGGAGTAAGTCGTTTCACGTGAGTTTGAAAGAGGGTCGACGATGCCACTTTTGGCAAGTTTTGTAGAGCGATCGGCTTAGGAAGGGGCACGATGTCATGACTCTGATTGATAACTCTACGTACCCTCGTGCGCATCGAATAGCTCGTTTGGTGTTTGGAGCATCGTGTACAAGTTTTTTAACTACTTTAATAAGCATGCATGGCACATGGGGTAGCTCTGGGCGTGGTCACCACTTGGCCTGGCACCGCTGCTAGCTTGCCAGCGCGCACTACCACGCTAGCCATGTCCCACTATCGCGCCTGTGCGTGTATGCATGCGCATGGCACTTGCGCTGTGGGCCATGGCTGCCTACCACCATGCGCTCATCGCGGCTACTGCCATTGCCCTAGTTTGGTGCCGCTGCTGGCTCGCCTAGTGCGCTGAGGCGCCGACCGCATTGCCGCCATGAATGCGCACCACGCGCAGGGCCTGGCGCTGTTGCCTTAACTATCGGCTGCCACTCTCTGGCACGCGGGTCACCTCGCTGAGGCTGATGCACTACGTCTGAGACTCCGACTGTGCTCTGCTGCGCCATGCTCTGCTCTGCTTTGGCTGGAGGTGCACCGGGTCCCATGCTACATGCCGCCAATCGCCACTGCCCGGTACTGCTTCCGTTGACTCACCGTGGCGGCATGCGCGTGAGACGACTGCCTGCTCCCCATCACCTCAGCATCGCGGTTCACTGTATTTCCTTTGTCTAGCACTGCCCGCTGTGATGCCGTGCCGAGCTTCATTGGCCTATAGTCTCAGCTAGGCGGACAGACGCCTAGAGCATGCCTTGCTGTTCCCTATTGTTGTATGCACTGGCGCTTGGTGTTGATGGCCACGTTTGCACCTGAGCTAGGCCACGCCAAAGCACCCTACCTCTGCTGTCGCCATGGCCAGTGGGACCCCTTTCTTCAATTCATTGTGACCATGGCACTATACTCTAATTCGTCGTACCCTCGGCTTCGCTAGGTAGCTGGCCACTGCAACCATCCCCACCTTGCTGCATGTACCATTACACAGAGCTTCAATTTGTAATCGCCGCCCTGCTGGGTCCATAAGACCAGACGGACATGCACCATCGGCAAGCCACCCATTCCGAGCACCTAGTAGCGATTCCTTGAACCATCGGCCTAGTATTACCCTCTTGAGCACCCTGCGCACCTTAGTCATAGCTTTAGAGCAGCCCTAGCCTTCCCCGACACGGCCGTGCCATCGCCAGTGCACCGTCACATCATCGGTGCACATGCGGCCAGCTCGCCACAGGCCTTCTTTGACCGAACCATCATCTCAATGGTAACTGTGGGTAGTTCCTTGAACTCGCAAGCTAAACTATTTGCTCTGTCTTTGTTGTCGCACACGGGAACGCACCCACCATCGTAGGGAAAGGACCACCGCCAGGGAGGGAGCTCGGGACCGTGCCCCTGTTTGCCGTATCGCCTCCTGGTCGCTGCGCATCATCGTCAAGGTGACCATTGGCCCCTTAGTTAGGAAGTGGTGGGTCGGGTGACGTCGGTGTAGCCGCCTAGTGCCCACGCTGTCGCGCGGGTGCGCACACGGGTGCCAAGGGATGGCGCCGCATCAAAATAGTGCTCGGGTTAGTTGTGCGAATAGGGGAAATAGTAGGGGCTTCTTCGCAATTGCGCTAGGCTGTGCGCGGCTCCGCTGTGGGCTGCCGATGTTGGGCCGCGTCAGTGCGTCACTGTGTGGGCCGCATCGATGGTCGCCTGCGCGCAGTGGGCGGGAAACCGGAATGGGCCGAGCCGACGCTAGTTGGGCCGCGAAATAGAAAGCGGTTTCATCTTTCTAGCTGAATTTATTAATGCTTATTCAAATTTAGTTTTCAAGCTGAACTTTGATAATTTGTAGTAAATTGCATAGTGGTCCAAAAATAGTGAGACTAATTTTGTTAGGTTCGCAAAAATACCATCTACCTGCTAGTACAGTTGGATTGCAGTTAGCTATGACGAGTATTGAGTCATAAATTCAAAACTAGAGGGCTAATATTAGATAGGTTAATACTTGTAGGAATATTTAGGGATAATTGGTGATAGATATAGACAAAAATTTTACAGCAGGTTCAATAGGTTGTTATGTACTTGCTGTAAATTTTGTAGCTTTAAAATGAGTTGCTAAATAAAGTAGCTATTACTCTTGCTTTATCGTATATGGCGTACATCGGTATTAGGAATAGGAATACATGTAGTTGCTACAAAAATGATGAATGTCATATTTTGACTTGTTGTCGGTAACAATATGTAGCTTAGCACTGTGGTCGATAGCACTAGCTTAGTAGTTGAATCGATGTACTTTTATTTTAAGAGCTGCTGTTGTTATATTCCTAAACATTGCATCATCATTTTATGCATGTAGATCATGAACTGGTAGACTTTGTGCCCGTCAGTGAGCCAGAGTATGACGAGGTGATCGAGGAGTACGAGGAGGAGATCCTCTTGCAGGAGGGAGCCCAGGAGCCTGTTGGTGCTGACCCTGCTGACCCAGCGCCTACCCAAGGCAAGCCCGGTGCATAACCCATATTTTAATGATCACTGAATATATATATATATATGTGATGTGCATTTAAGTTATAGGCATTTATGGAAACTATATGCATAAATATATCTACCCATGAGTCCTACTAGTACAGGTCGAGTAGCTGCTATGCTTAGGATATCGGTAGCGTGAGTAACCTGCCGTTACTCGCAAATAGGTAATAAAATATGATCACTCATAATAAAATGGTGGAAAGGAAAATGGTGACCGGGCAAGGATATGGTTTGGGTACTGGTGGGTGTAAGGGGCTGTGTCCTGTGGTCAACAGGGCATGACTTGGTTACACTTTTTCCCTGTCTGTGTTGATTAAGGACCGGTCGTTGCATATGACTCTAGGCAAGTCACAGATTTATTGTCTCGAGCGCATACTTGGGTATGGGCGCAGAAAAAACTTGTTGCTCTCTTGACACGGATCCGGCTTTTTCTGGACCGACTAATTAGAGGCAGAGATGGTGGATGTCCTTGCACCACACTGAGTCCGGGACTCAGGAAGTGGGGGCTTGGAGTCCAAGTTTGGATAGGGACCTGGACACCCGGGATAGGAGAGTGATGGGTTAGTCTTGCTTGTGCCTAGGGTACAAGAGGGGCATGTGTTTTTGGGGCACCCAGCTAGGCACATTGATTCATGAATCACTAGGAAATCCGGTACGGCTTATTTGCGGTTTAGTACCGTAGTAAGAACTAAAAGTTGAAAGGTGAAGAAATGGAACTGATTGCTCAACTCTTGCTTAAAAGTAGAATATGTGCTTATATAGACTGGCTAGATGATAACTTAATATGGCTAATAATAATAAGACATGAATAAGAACTCACTATTAGTGTTGCTTTCTGCTAAAGAAAACTAGCAAACCATAAAGCCTATCATATTCCTTGGAGTCGAGAAGTTATTCTCACTAGTCGGATAAGTCTTGCGAGTGCATTATGTACTCAGGGTTATTTACCCCTGTTGCGAGTGATGCTTGAGAAGTACCTTGTGTGGAGGATTCTTCTGGTGGGCTCAGACAGATCCTCATCCCTATCGCTAGATGTATATTTTTACATTTCGTTGTTTATCATTCTGCACTATGGTATTTGGTATTGTAATAATATACTTTCTAAGAAACTCTGGTGTATGAAATGGACTTGTATTGTAACTCATTCCCATTATTGGATCCTCAGGAAAAATGTGGATCTTTCGGGTTCTCCCTTGGGGTGTGCCCGATGGATACAGCCCGCTGTAGCTGGCTTTTGGGGTGCTTAGTGTCTAGTGGAAGACTGAACGCCGCCGTAAGTGTGCTATTTCGGGTGGTTCTGCCACAGTTGGTACCAGAGCCAATAATGGTTACGAGTTCATCACCCTTTTTCAAAACTTAAAAATTTAATCAACAAAAGTTTTGCGAAAAGTAGGATGCGATTATATTAGGTAAATAAGTATAAGCCCTACCAATATGGTCTATCTAGGATAGCGGCACTAGTTTTATCTAATCAATTTTCTACATGTACACTGACTTACGTTGCGTAAGAAATCATTTGCTATACGAAAAGTGAGTGTGCGATGTACCAAAAAATTTACGAATGTCACTATATTCTGGCTTGAGTGAACGTATAGGTTGAAGCATGCATCATGATAATAGCATCTTACTTCAACTGAAATCCCCCTTCATGTATAATTGAATTAGTAAATTGATAGGACTGACTAACGAAATGCTTTAATAAATGTGTTGTCATCCCTCTGATTCCTTGCCTCTGATCAGGAAGGTGTTCTAAATGGATGGTTTCTATCTCTTACAGATGAATCTGAGGTCTGGACATGGAAGCACCAGCACTGGGGTAGCTCATGGGCTTGGCGAGGGCCACGACGAGAGTGGCTAGGCCCATGAGCCCAACAAGGAGAGCCATGGTGCTCTGCTTTTGGCTCCTCCTCCACCACCACCACTGCCGCCTCCAATGACCCATGCCAAGATGATAGCGGAGCTAGTTGGCTGCTCGTCAGGGAGTCAGCTCATGCCATGGACATTATGGCACAGGCTGTCGTGGGCCTTGCCTGCAGAGGCCACGGGGGCAACGGTGGGAACGGGGGTGATGCCCGTCATCCTGAGGGACCATCCTCCTACTAGGACTTCCTCAAGACTCACCCACCCACCTTCACCCTATCCAATGAGCCCCTGGAGGTAGAGCACTAGGCTTCACACTTTAGAGCAGAAGTTTCTGCTGCTCGACAGTGGCCGACGAGCAGAAGGTGTGCTTTGCAGTGCAGCAGCTCTTGGGGTCCGTAGGTGCATGGTGGGAAACCTTCCATGCCATGGAGCAGCCTAATCATCCGGCAACATGGTAGGAATTCACCATCGCATTCTGAGAGTTCTTCATCCCTGCTGGTGTCATCAACTAGAAGGTGACTGAGTTCCTAGAGCTGCGCTAGGGGAATCGATCAGTGATGGACTATGTGAATAAGTTCAGTCACTTGGCCTAGTATGCTGGCAGTCAGGTGGATATTGATGACAAGAAGAAGGACCACTTCTTTCATGGTCAGCTCCCCTCCTTCAGGAAAAGCTGTACACGATGAACTATCAGTCCTTCGGGGCACTAATGAACGCTGCCATTGCCATAGAGGGTTTTTAGCAAGAGTCCCAGGCTGATTGGAAGAGGAAGCGGGTGGCAGCTGGATCCTCTAGCCACCCTCACACATAGAAGATACAGGTTGTCCGGTGGGGGCCCTATCAACCATCCGGTGAGCCTTCAGTTCCGATAGCCCCAGCAGACTTTGCAAGCTTCCTCTACACTAGTACCAGTGCACCTCCATAGTAGGTGCAGCCTCAATAGTCTTAAGGATAGTAGGTCCCACCTCGTCAGGGGTTTGGGAACAAGCCAGGTGCTTACTTCAAGTGTGGAAAAGATGGCCATTATGCCCGAGCTTGCCCCCAGAACCAGCCAGCTTAGCCCGCTCAACCATCAGCAAATTCTAGGCTTGTCAAGAGGACCATAATCAAGAAGAAAGTGCCCAGCAGCTCTGGCCTAGGTGCATTTCACAGATGCTAAGTAGATTCTACAGTAGGAGCCGGTGATGGCTGGTATGTTTACCATCAACTCCCATTCAGCTTTGGTGTTGTTCGATTCTGGTGCATCACATTCCTTTATGAGCATGGGGTTTGTAGAGCGACACAACTTACCACTTATGGCTATACCATATGTCTATAAGATCTGATTGGTGGGTTCACAATTGTTCATCAATACTCGCACGGATACAATAAGTTTGGTACTAGCCACCCACACTTACCGCCTACAGTTCATGGTCATGCCTGGGCAAGGCATTGATGCTATTCTTGGAATGAACTAGTTGCGGGTGTATGGGATAGTATTGGATATGAAGAGGAGAAGTGTGGAGTTATGGCTTCCTTCTTCTGAGGATAGGATATCTCTTTTGGTACCTCTTAGACCCAGTCTTACCTATTGCTGCCCATGCTGAAGCCTCTCCTGATCTTACCTCTATTCCTGTGGTATGTGAGTTCCTAGATGTTTTCCCTGAAGATCTTCCTGGTTTGCCACTGGACAAAGAGGTAGAGTTCTCCATTGAGCTTGAGCTTGGTACTGCCCCTATCTCAAGATGCCCATACCACATGGCTCCAAGGGAACTAGCTAAAATAAAGAAGCAACTAGAAGAGTTGATGGACAAAGATTTCATCTGTCCTAGTTCTTCACCATGGGGTTGCCCGGCTATTTTCATGAAGAAAAAGGATGGTACCTTGCGGATGTGTGTGGATTACCGCCCCTTAATGTGGTAATAGTTAAGAACAAGTATCCTTTGCCCCGCATAGATACTTTGTTTGACCAATTAGCTGGTGTCAAAGTGTTCTCGAAGATAGATCTCTGATCAGGCTATCATCAGATCAAGATCAGACCACATGATATACCAAAGACAACTTTCTCTACTAGGTACGGGTTGTATGAGTACCTGGTGATGTCTTTTGGTATCACCAATGCTTCTGCCTTCTTCATGTACCTGATGAATTCAGTTTTCATGATAGAGCTGGATATGTTTGTGGTAGTTTTCATTGATGACATCCTGATCTATTCCAAGAATGATGAAGAGCTTGCACAACACCTTTGGATAGTACTGACTCGACTAAGGGAGCACAAGCTGTATGCTAAATTCAGCAAGTGCGAATTTTGGTTAGATCGAGTGTAGTTTTTGGGGCATATGTTGATACCTGAAGGCATTTCTGTAGATCTTAGCAAGGTGCAAGATGTATTGGATTGGAAGTCTCCCAAGTCTGTGCATCAGATTCATCAGTTCCTTGGTCTGGCTAGATACTATCGGCGTTTCATTCCTAATTTCTCCAAGATAGCCTAGCCAATGACCAAGCTGCTCCAAAAAGAAGCTAAGTTTGACTAGAGCCTAGCCTATGAAGAAGCTTTTCAAGCTCTAAGACTTTTCTGACCACTGCTCCTGTGTTGGCCCAACCAGATATTGATAGGCCCTTTGATGTATACTGTGATGCTTCAAAGATGGGGTTGGGGTGTGTGCTTATGCAAGATGGGCAGTGTGATAGCTTATGCCTCGCACCAACTGAAGAAGCACGAGGTGAATTATCCCACTCATGACTTAGAGCTGGCTTCTGTTGTCCACGCTCTAAAGATTTAGAGGCACTATCTGTTAGGCAACAAAGTGCATATCTTTACTAGACCACAAGAGCCTCAAGTATATTTTTACTCAGTTTGAGCTGAACATGAGGCAAAGGAGATGGTTAGAATTGATAAAGGATTACAATTTGGAAGTCCATTATCATCCAGGAAAGACTAATGTTGTAGCTGATGCTTTGAGCCAAAAGTCACACCAGGTTGAGGAACCACCTTTGTCTCTCATCCATGCAGAGATATTGGCTCACATTGCATTGACCTTAGAATTGCTGGAGTGGATTATTTGAGAGCAGAAGGAAGACCCCGAAGAGATTCCTCACATCAGGAAGTTGATGGCTGAAGGGCGTGGCCCTCACTTTAGTGTTGATGAGCATGGAGTGGTGAGATATAAGGATAGACTAGTGGTTCCATCCAATGAAGAGCTGAAAAGAAAGATTTTGAATGAAGCTCACCATTCAAAACTGTCTATTCATTCTGGCTGTAACAAGATGTACCATGATCTGCGCCACTTGTACTGGTCATCTAACATGAAGCAGGACATCACCCGGCACGTCGCGGAGTGCGACACTTGTGGTAGAGTTAACGCAGATCATATGCATACCCCAAGATATTTGTAGCCCTTGCCCATTCCTGTTTAGAAGTGAGAGGATATTTCTATGGATTTCAATGTGGGTTTACCCTGCACCTCCATAGGCTACAATTCTATTTGGGTCATTGTGGATCGCCTCACCAAGTTTGCTCACTTTATCCCAATGGACACAAGATATACAGCCAAGAAGTATGCTGAGATATATTTCGATTAGATTGTGACCCTTCATGGAGTTCCCCTTACTATCATCTCTGATAGAGGGTCAATCTTTAGTCTCTCATTTCTAGGAGCAACTACAGCACTGCCTAGGGAACTCATCTTCTTAGAAGCTTAGCGTACCACCCACAAACTGATGGTTAAACTGAAAGGGTGAACCAGGTGCTCAAGGATATGTTGAGGGCTTGTGCCATCTCTTTTCCTGAGAAGTGGGATAAGTGCTTGAAGCTAGCTAAATTTTCTTACAATAACAGCTACCAAGAGAGTATCCTCATGGCACCATTTGAGGCTCTATATGGGCAGAAGTGTAGAATGCCACTGAACTAGGTTGAAGTGGGAGATCGTGGGTACTTTGGGCCTAATTTCATAAATAAGGCTCGAGAGAAAGTAAACATTATTCGAAGCCACTTGAAGGCAGCTCAAAGCCGACAGAAGTCTTACGTAGATAAGCGAAGGAGGCCTTTGGAGTTTGCATTTGGAGATTATGTGTATCTCAAAGTGTCTCCTATGAGAGGGGTGCATCGGTTTGGTGTCTATCGCAAGTTAGCCCCTCAGTATGTGGGCCCGTACCAGGTGTTGCAATAGTGTGGCCCTGCTGCTTATCGTCTCTAGCTTCCTGATATTTTATCTACGGTATATAATGTGTTTCATGTATTGCAATTGAAGAAATGTCTGCGTGTTCCTAAGGAAGCTGTGGAAATTGAGGAGCTTCCCCTCTAGCTAGATTTGACTTATGTGGAGCACCCTATCAAAATCTTGGATAGAAGGAGAGAGTGACCTAGGAACAGAGTAGTAAAGTTCTATAAGGTGCAGTGGCAAAACCATTCTGAGGATGAAGCCACCTGGGAACAAGAGAGTTACCTATTGCAGCATTACCCCCACCTCCTCTCGGATTGCTGGTAGTTAGTGTTGTGTCAAAATGTATTTCCTATCCCTTTCTCACACTAGGCACATGAAATCTCAGGTCGAGATTTTGTTTTAGGGGGGTAGATTTGTAACACCCTCGGTGTTACCTCGTACTGTTTTTGCTAAAACACCGCATGAGCATCTTACTTATGTGCAAATGTGTATGACATGAATTATAAATCAATGTTCGGCACTGGAAACATTTATATGAAACAAGAAATGAAAGTTACATTTCACGTCACATAATATTGTTTAGTATTCTAATTGAATTTTTGTCGAAACAAACATGCTATAGAACGTTTGCGAACGGCGATAAAACATGTACGGTCGAGGACGAGGATAGCTAGCTAGTACATCCAGTAGGTCGGAATTGGAATTCGACGCAAAATCGTTTGGAGTAAGTCATTTCACGTGAGTTTGAAAGAGGGTCGACGATGCCACTTTTGGCAAGTTTTGTAGAGCGATCGGCTTAGGAAGGGGCACGATGTCATGACTTCGGTTGATAGCTCTACGTACCCTCATGCGCATTGAACAGCTGGTTTGGCGTTTGGAGCATCGTGTACAAGTTTTTTAACTACTTTAATAAGCATGCATGGCACATGGGGTAGCTCTGGGCGTGGTCACCACTTGGCCTGGCACTGCTGCTAGCTTGCCAGCGCACACTACCACGCTAGCCACGTCCCACTATCACGCCTGTGCGTGTACGCATGCGCATGGCACTTGCGCTGTGGGCCATGGCTGCCTACCACCATGCGCTCGTCGCGGCTACTGCCATTGCCTAGTTTGGCGCCGCTGCTAGCTCGCCCAGTGCGCTGAGGCGCCGACCGCATTGCCGCCATGAATGTGCATCGCGTGTAGGGCCTAGCGCTATTGCCTTGACTGCCAGCTGCCACTCTCTAGCGCGTGGGTCACCTCGTCGAGGCTGACGTGCTGTGTCTAAGACTCTGACCGTGCTCTATTGCGCCATGCTCTGCTCTGCTTTGGCCAGAGGTGCGTCGGGTCCTGTGCTACACGCCGCCAATCGCCATGCCCGGTACTGCTTCCGTTGACTCACCGTGGCAGCACGCGCGTGAGACGACCGCCTGCTCCCCATCACCTTGACGTCATGTTGCACTGTATTTCCCTACGACGCCATGTCAAGCTTCGTCAGCCTACAGTCTCGGCCGTGCGGACAGCGGCCTAGAGCACGCCTTGCTATTCCCTATCGTTGTATGCACTGGCGCTTAGCGTTGACTGGCCACGATTGTGCTGAGCCAGGCCATGCCAAAGCACCCAGCCTCCGCTGTCGCCATGGCCGGTGGGACCCCCTTTCTTCAATTCATCAGTGACCGTGGCACTGTACTCTAATTCATCGCACCCTCGGCTCCGCTACGTAGCTAGCCACGCAATTGTCCCCACCTTGCTACGTGTACCGTTGCATAGAGCTTCAATTTGTAATCGTCGCCCCGCCGAGTCCATAAGACTAGACGGACACGCACTGTTGGCAAGCCACCCATTCCAAGCACCTAGTAGCGATTCCTTGAACCATCGGCCTAGTATTACTCTCTTGAGCACCCTGCGCACCTCAGTCGTAGCTTTAGAGCAGCCCAGCCTTCCCCGACACGACCGTGCCATCGCCGTGCGTCGTCGCATCGTCAGTGTGCACATGGCCAGCTCGCCTTGGGCCTTCTCTGGCCAAACCATCATCTCAACGGTAACTGTGGGTAGTTCCTTGAACTCGCTAGCTAAACTGTTTGCTCCATCTTTGCTGTCGCACACGGGAATGCACCCACCATCGCAAGGAAAGGACCACCATCGGGGAGGGACCTCGGGACCATGCCCCTGTTCACCATACTGCCTCCTATCGCTGCGCGTCGTCGTCAAGGTGACCATTGGCCCCTTAGTTAGGAAGTGGTGGGTTGGGTGACGCCGGTGTAGCCACCCAGTGCCCGCGCCGTTGCGTCGGTGCACGCACGGGTGCCGAGGATGTCGCCGCGGCGAAGATGAGAAAGGAGAGGGTGATCGTTGTAAAAATAGTGACTCAGTGTAATAGTGCTCGAGTTAGTTGTGCGAATAGGGGAAATAGCAGGGGCTTCTTCACGATTGCGCCAGGCGCGCGCGGCTCCACTGTGGGCCACCGGTGTTGGGCCAGCGTCGCGCGTCACTGTGTGGGCCGCATCGGTGGCCGCCTACGCGCGCGGAGCGGGAAACCGGAATGGGCCGAGCCGACGCCAGTTGGGCCGCGAAATAGAAAGCGGTTTCATCTTTCCAGTGAATTTATTAATGCTTATTCAAATTTAGTTTTCAAGCTGAACTTTGATAATTTGTATTTAATTGTGTAGTAGTCCAAAAATAGGTGAGACTAATTTTGTTAGGTTCGCAAAAATACCATCTACCTGCTAGTATAGTTGGATTGCAGTTAGCTATGATGAGTATTGGGTCATAAATTCAAAACTAGAGGGCTAATATTAGATAGGTTAATACTTGAAGGAATATTTGGGGATAATTGGTGATAGATATAGACACAAAAATTTTACAGCAGGTTCAATAGGTTGTTATGTACTTGCTGTAAATTTTGTAGCTTTAAAATGAGTTGCTAAATAAAGTAGCTATTACTCTTGCTTTATCGTATATGGCGTACATCGGTATTAGGAATAGGAATACATGTAGTTGCTACAAAAATGATGAATGTCATATTTCGACTTGTTGTCGGTAACAATAGGTAGCTTAGCACCATGGTTGATTGCACTAGCTTAGTAGTTGAATCGATGTACTTTTATTTTAAGAGTTGTTGTTATATTCCTAAATATTGCATCATGATTTTATGCATGTAGATCACGAACTGGTAAACTTCGTGCCCGTCAGCGAGCCGGAGTACGACGAGGTGATCGAGGAGTACAAGGAGGAGATCCTTTTGTAGGAGGGAGCCTAGGAGCCTGTTGGCGCTGACCCTCCTGACCCGGTGCCTGCCCAAGGCAAGCCCCGGTGCATAACCCCTATTTTAACGATCACTGAATATATATATATATATATATATATATATATATATATATATATATATATATGTGTGTGTGTGTGTGTGTGTGTGTGTGTGTGTGTGATGTGCATTTAAGTTACAGGCATTTTATGGGAACTGCATGCATAAATATATCTACCCATGAGTCCTACTAGTACAGGTCGAGTAGTTGCTATGCTGAGGATATCGGTAGCGTAAGTAACCTGCCGTTACTCACAAATAGGTAATAAAATATGATCACTCATGATAAAATGGTGGGAACAAGAATGGTGACCAGACAGGGATATGGTTTGGGTACTGGTGGGTGTAAGGGGTTGTGTCCTACGGCCAATAGGGCAAGACTTGGTTACACTTTTTCCCTGTCCGTATCAATTAAGGACCAGTCATTGCATATGACTCTAGGCAAGTCATAGAATTATTGTCCCGAGCTCATACTTGGGTATGGGCGTAGAGAAAACTTGTTGCTCTCTTGTCGTGGATCCAGCTCTTTCCGGACCGACTGATTGGAGGTAGAGATGGTGGAGGTCCTTGCACCACACTGAGTCCGAGACTCAAGAAGTGGGGGCTTGGAGTCCAAGTTTGGACAGGGACCTAGACACCCGGGACAGGAGAGTGATGGGTTAGTCCTGCTTGTGCCTAGGGTACAAGCAGGGCGTGCGTTTTTGGGTCACTCAGCTGGGCACATTGATTTGCGAATCACCAGGAAATCCAGTGCGGCTTGTCTGCGGTTTAGCACCGTAGTAAGAACTAAAAGTTGAAAGGTGAAGAAATGGAACTGATTGCTCAACTCTTGCTTAAAAATAGAACAGGTGCTTATATAGAGTGGCTAGATGATAACTTAATATGGCTAATAATAATAAGGCATGAATAAGGACTCACTATTAGTGTTGCTTTCTGCTAAAGAAAACCAGCAAACCATAAAGTCTATCATATTCCTTGGAGTCGGGAAGTTATTCCCACTAATCGGATAAGTCTTACGAGTATATTATGTACTCAGGGTTATTTACCCCTATTGCAGGTGATGCTTGAGAAGTACCTTGTGTGGAGGATTCTTCTGGTGGGCTCAGATGGATCCTCGTCCCTATCGCTAGATGTATATTTTTACATTCCACTGTTTATCATTTCGCACTATAGTATTTGGTATTGTAATAATGTACTTTTTAAGAAACTCTGATGTATGAAATGGACTTGTATTGTAACTCGTTCCCATTATTGGATCCTCAGGAAAAATGTGGATCTTTCGGGTTCTCCCTTGGGGTGTGCCCGACGGATACCGCCCGCTGTAGCTAGCTTTCGGGGTGCTTAGTGTCTGGTGGAAGACGAGCGTCGCCGTAAGTGTGCTATTTCGGGTGGTTCTACCACAGACTTGGACTCCTAGGATAGGAGGGTGATGGGTTAGTCCTGCTTGGACGTGTGTTTTTGGGGTACCCAGCTGGGGGCATTGATTTGCGAATCACCGGGTGATCCGGTATGGCTTGTTTCATGTCTAGCATCGTGGTAAGAACTGAAAGATGAAAGATGGAATGGAAAATGGAAATCTGATTGCTTACCACTTGCTTGAAAGTAGCACAGGTGCTTACATAGAATGGTTAGTTAATGAACCAATGCGGCTATTAATAAAAATTGAATATAAGGACGCACGCTTAGTAATGCTTCCTGCAAAGGCAATAAACCCACAAGCCAGATAGCCTTGCATATCCTTGAAGACTTTTCTTTCCTCCTGTTGGGTAAGTCTTGCTGAGTACAATTGAGTACTCAGAGTTTTATTCCCCTGTTGCAGGTGACAGGTGGATGCTAGGGCCGACCCTTCTGTATGGATACCTCCTGGTAGGCTCAGCGAGGATTCCTTTACGCTGTGATCGTACTTGTTATTTATAACTCTCACCAAATGCTTTTATAAATGAAAGCTTCATAATATGTTGTCGTAGTTTATATATCAATACTTCATCATGTCATGATTATATATTTATTTCTGCTGTAATTTTGATCACATGTTTATATTCCGCTATTGCATTAAATTATTCATAACTCTGATAATATGATTACATTCCGCTATTATAATAATAAATGCTATACTCTGATGTATATGTAAAGTGATGTAAGAAATGGTTAAGAATGATGTAAGCTTTATTCTCTCATTTATGATCTTGATGGAAAAGTGTGGATTTTTGGGTTCTCCCCTGGGGTGTGCCCAACGGAACCGAGTAATTTAGTGTTCTCCCTTGAGTGCTTAGTGTCTAATGGAAGACAAGCACTCCTGGGAGGCATTAGATTAGGCGGTTCTACCACAGGTGGTATCAGAGCATAAATGAGGAGATAAAGCTTCCAAAACCTTTTCTAAACTAAAATTTGACAACCTATTTTTGCAAAAAGTTAGGACATATTTATGCAAAGTTATATAAGTAGCCCTAGTACTATGGTTATATATGTAGGATAGATGGCACTCTGCTGACTTAGGTAGGTTTAATCAAGTTTTCTGTAGGTACACTAACTCGAGCATAGTCTGATAGTACCGACTAGCTACAGGGAGAGAACGTTGTGCCAAAAATTTGAGAACGGTTGCCCTATATGTTGTCAACAGTGAAAGGACGTATGGGACATGCATTCATGCATATCATGTTTGTGCATTGTAGCATCCATATTGCTTGTAGATACGTCCTCCATAGGTGTCACGTGTGTCGTATTGTGCATGACTAACTCGTTTTTGTTCTAGAGTTCGGTCTGCGTTGTGGCTTCATACTCCATGTTCGCCTGTGGTTCACGCCTATCGTGACCCATGTCTCCCCATACCCCTTTCTATGCTCTTGTCAGACCCATGCCCTACAATTGTACTAGTCAGTAATGGCATCACATGAACGCGCAGAATTTGGTCGATTCGTTGTAGTGATCCTGAGCAGGAACCCTGGTGGGCCGCGCTAGGACCACTGAACGCTCTGCCTTTATAAGCAAAGCCTGACTTAGCCCTTGGTACCACCACTTAGCACACTTTAGCTCGCTTAGCTTTGACTTTGAGCCAGCTTTTCGCTCAGCCTTCCTCACCACCACCGCTAGGAATGGGAGGAGCCTAGGTTAGTAGTTATTGCCTGAACGTTGAGGGTTTTCCTAGAATCCTACATGCCACCCTACAAAAGCTCAGAGTTAGAGATCGTCCTGAGTATGAGGGTCGTGAGTATGAGGAGCATGGCACCGAGCGGTGTGAGGTTACCATTTACATCGGGAAGAGTGAAGAGTTCCCCGACCTCACTAAAGCCTAGAGTATGACCGCAACCGAGTTTAGCTTCATCGACACCTACCAGGCTATGGCTCGCAAAGCCATATGACACCTCTACTAGATCTATGAAGAGCCCATTGTCTGTACCCCCATGAGGTTCTTTCCACCTTTGGACAAGAATCGACGAGCATGGAGGGCTCGCATGGAGGCTTTGCAAGGGTGGGAAGCTTAAGAGGACAGTCCAACCGTGGTGCACTTGACCACATACCTACTTGCTCTAGATGAGTAGTATGAGAGGCAAGCCTTGGAACTGAGGATCTGCTTTTGTCAAGCCGAGGAAGTCGAGATCTTCAACCGGATGCTCTAGGTGCAGCTCGCTGAAGTGCATGCCAGTGCTGCAGTTGCTGAGAGATGGGAGACCGCCATGGTGGAAGCCCTGAAGGAGGTTGAAGATCAGCATGTCCATCAGCTATGGGAGGCCTATCTTGTCACTAGGGCCAAGCGGAGGATGCTAGCTGCTGAAAGGCAGGATGCCCCGATCTTGGAAGGGATCCCTATCCACCACCAGAAAGAAGAAGAACTGGTGTTGCAGCACCACCAGCACCTCCACCATTAGAAGTGTCAGATGTAAAACCCTTGGTTCCTCTCACTCAGCCACCACTAAGAGAAGATGCAGATCCATAGCCTAGGTGGTAGAAGAATCCACTGAGCCCGGGAATGAAGATGCGTGGCTAGAGTAGCTTAGTTGCCTTGGGATGTTGTACCATAGTAGTAGTAGTGTTGTTTGTCGCTGTCCTCTAGTATTGTACTCTTGCCGTTGTTGTCATCCATAGTTGTTGAGATCATTCGTCGTAGGAAAGATGAATGTTGTGTCATGAATGGGAGCCTGAATGTCTGTACGTTGTACCCATATAAGATCATTGGAACATGCAGTTTATTTAATTTGTTGTGTTTATTGTGTCCATCTACTTTAAGTCATGTTAGACGTGCTCCAAGTTTTCAAGGGCGATATTAAGTGAGTTATAAGAGAAGTTGACATTCAGGTGCTAGCAGATCAGCCATGATTGGATATTATTGGATATTGTATCGACTAATTATGGATGTCCTAGCAGAACACTTGAATCTCTTTAAAACAAATCCGTCGTTGGATTTGAATTCCATGTCCCTTGTTGTGAAGGGAACCATTGTTGTTTGAATTTTCCCTTGCAATACTCCCCTTACTTTGTGGTCTATGACCCCACCGCTTTATGGCGTGTAAGTTGGTAATAGTTGTCTGGTTTAAAGCTTATGATGCCACGACAAAACCGAGGGCTCTCTATGGAATAGCTGCCACATGTGACGCTGCTCGGCACACGCTAGTATCGAGGTTGTTAACCAAGTACCTTTACCAAGTTACACCGCCATACTGCTTTTGCTACAAATAATTTCCTTGAAAATATTCAAGTGTTCAAACAGAAAATCCACAACGAGTTGATAAACTAGTGTTCTCTCAAAGTGAACAAGAGGAGGTGGTTTTGGAGGAAGAAAGTATGACATGGTCTTAGTCTACATAAAAGACGGATGTGGTCGAGTAAAGGAAAGAAAAAGAAGAGTAGTAAGGAAAGTTAACCTCGGGTAGTCGGGAGTGATTATAAAAGCCTGAGTAGACATCATGTCTCAAGCCTATGTTTAGTTGACCGTGCTACTCATGCTGGGTCATTTCGCTGCGTGCCCTGAGAACGTTGTCTGTATCAGGTCCTTAGCTCCCCATTCTTGTGTGGTCGTGGCATCATGCCGCACTTGCTGTCTTTGTGCACTGTGTGTTTCTCCTTTTCCCGGCATCCGGTCGGCTCTCGACTCTCACGCCTCATCCCTATACCAGACCCCCCCTTCCTCTTTCTCTTTTCTCTTGGAAACATGGTCGCCCACACGCCTACCACATTGAGCGGACCCCCTCTCCTATCCCTTATCTTCTGTCCGCTCTCGCAGGAAGCACACCATGTCCGACCTTATCTCCACAGCATAGCCCACCTGTGTACCCTATCCATGTCACCTCCACTTCTAGTGTGTTGCGCCCCATCTCCATTCACCACTATAAGATACCCTTGGTCCTTACTCTTCTTCTCCATCCCCATTCCCCTTGCATTCGGAGTAGAGCTAAGAACTATAGTCATCATTCGATGAACTAGGTTCGTCAATCGGAGGTGATGTTGTAATCTGAGAAGAAGGATCTGGTTTCGTCAAAGAAGTTCAAGTTCCCTTTGGTTGGTTTGGTCTTAGGGTTCATGATGTTTTACTTCTCAGTCAACTGTTTCTGGATTTGTTGGACCTACACCATATTTTGGATACTCATTATCTTGTTGTTTCTCCGTTGTCCTCGCCTATCTTGACTTCTGGATTAAGTCTCGGGTGTACCAGGTTGCTCTTAACCATATATTCTTAGAACCCCATGTGGTTTAGTATTTGAAGTTGTGTAATCTTTGTATAATCCCTGATCTACGCAATGTAATTACGTGTTCCCTCTTCTGGTTCTTGTTTTGAATCTTAGGACGAGATTCTTTTTAAGGGGGGTTGATGGTAACACCCTTGGTGTTACGAGCTCGTTTAGCACCGTGATTTAGGCCTAAGTCAAATTTTTGAAATGAGTTTCTCGGAATTTTTAATTTAAAATATACTTGATGTGATACGTGAATCCGGTGACCCAGTTTTGTGGACTCGAATAAACGCCTAAGTTGAATTACTCCGTGCGTAAAGATATTTAGGAATGTCGAACGACGATTCTAGCGAACGGCTTGTCCTGTTAGATTAAGCATGAAAAGCAACTTTTATAAATAGAATAAAATCCATTAATAAATAGAATGATATATATATATATAAATACTCACGGTTTATTTTGATAAGCACGAACTGACGAGAGAAAGAGCGTAGCAGTTTCGTTTATTTTTCCTGACGTACAGCATACTCGTTGCTTTGCAATTGCACCATCTCGTCTCTCACCGTGGCTCTGCATCCTAGCGCCTCGATTTGCCTGTGCTCCTATCTCTCTCCCTCGCTTGTGTCGTATCTAAATTTTAATGAGAGCATGTGGTTCTATCCATGCCACGCCATGTCCTCTCACCTTCGTGCATTCGCCGCTTCTAGCCGTGTTGTGCTATCCCATCCTGCTTCCCTTAGCGTGCTTGAAATGGGTGGTGAACCTGCACGCGTCTCCTTGCCTTGCCTCTGTCTGTTGTCTGCCTCTATTGTGCTGCCGTGCCAGCACTCAATGTCCACTCCCTGCCTGTATGTGCACCGGCACCGGCCACGCTGTGCCGTGCGCCCATATCCCATGCCCTGTCCTTGACATCGCCGTGGCCCGCTGCCGTTGCTGTCTCACACGCTTGTGCCCTCTCTCTCTCTCCCTTTCCTTTTCTACTGCCGTGAGGTGGTGTCTCAGCTTTAGTCCGTCTGCCGCGTGCCATGGACCGCGTTGGTCCTATTGTCCCACGGTCGTCCCCATAGTTCTTGCCGATGTTGCCTGCTACATGGCCCTCTCTCAAACCGCATGTGGCTCTACCTTGCCTCACCATTATCGCGCCCATGGCTCCTCTCGTGCCCGCAGTGTCGTCCCCTCTCAGTCACCTCCTTCGCACGCCGTAGCTCCACGGTGCCCGCGTCGCCGGTTCGTCCGTGCCTCGCCATGGCCGGCCATCTCTCTCGGCTAGGTCCGGCATGCCATTTCCCTGCTCCCTGCTGTCTCTCGAGAACACTCGCCTAACTACGCTACTGTCATCGAACATCGCCTTCGCCTACTCCTCGTGTGTGAGCTCCTTGGTCCCGCACTGGAGCCAAAGCCAACGAAGCTCCACGTCGCCGCTCTCTGCTGTGAATTCCACGTGTAGCACCAACGGCTGCGCTCTCGCTGCTTTTCGCTGGCACCCGCTGTGGCTCCCGATGTCGGCCGTTGCACGCGCGGGTGCGCTCGGTTTCCATGCCGCGCGTGGCCGTCTTGGTCGCGCACCACTCCGTGCTGGACTAGCGGCTCCACAACTCTCCACCTCTAGTCGACAGCCGCCATGCCCGCAGCCACCTCGAGGCGCCCTCGGTCACGCGCCGTGCTGCTGGCTACTTTGGTTAAGTGCTGCGCCACGGCCGCCACCGTGCGTGAGCGTGCGTGTGCCCTCGGTACGCCCATGTCTCCGTGTGACGCACCACCACAACGTCGTTGTCGTGGCCCGCACGACGCCAAGCTGCTCCGCCTCACCTCGAGCCACCTTTGCACCGTTGTCGCCACGCTGCGACTTTCGTGCGGCCGCGCTCATGGCTCGTGGCTCCGGGCGACCTTCAGCGTGGGCTCGGCGAGGCCTGTCGGCTCCTCCACGCCTCGCAACGCCTCCTCCCATCATCGTGCTGTGCCTCTTGCCCGCCTCCGTCGGCGGCGGGCTGCAACTCTGCTCCGTGCGCTCTGCTCCTAGGAAAGAAAGGAAGGTGAGAGGGGTGAGAATCCAAGAAGTGTTATATAGGGTCCTTACTACGAAATACATGACTCGTTTGAATAGTGAGCTAGATCGAAGGTTGATTGGTTAATAACGTGGAGTCTTTTCTACAAAAAACACGCGCCGAGACTGGGCCACGCCGCTTGGGCCGGCCTGTTGCCCATGCATGGCTTGCTGGGCCAGCCTGCTGCCATTGCCGCGCCTTGCCAGGCCATGCTGCTGGACCGCCGTCGCTGCTGCGCCGCGTTGGGCCGCGCCTGCCTCACCTGGGCTCCCGTGGCCGCTGGTCCAAGCGAGCTGGGCCGTTTCGGGTCCAAGGGTCTTTTCTTCTTTATTCGGTTTTTTGTTAATATTAGTAATCGGCTAAATGTTTGGAAATTCATAGTAAATAGTAGAAAAATCATAAAAATGCCAAACTAGTTTTATTGAGTTCCTAAAATCATGATCTATCTAATAGTGTCTTTCGTTAGCATAGGTTTTATATATTTTTAGGGTTGCTCTAATTATTTAACATGCTTAATATGGTTAAAAAGATAACTTGTAGGAATTGTTGTGATAAATTGGTAATAGTGTTGAATCTAAAATTTCTACCGTAGGCTCCTAGCAATATTAGGTACTCACTATAATTTTTGTCGCTCCGGAATAATTAGTTTGCTAAATAGATAATGATGTCCTAGTTTGAATATATATTAAATCGATATAATGAAATATAGAGACCACTTGGGTTTGTATAACTAAAATATTTGTTGGAAAATAATACCTTATTCGACAATATGGATACGTAGACCAGCGTTAGAACTACCTTGTTAGCTTGTGAGACGCAATCGGATTTCTAAGCATTTCGGCTGCCGTTGATTATTTACATTTATGCATTTGCATCAATGCATATCATATAGGTACGATGATGGATTAACGGATCAATTGAAGGATGATTGAGAATCCAAATATGGTGTAATGGTATTCTCTCTAGGAGATGATGCAATGGGCTTTCTATTCAGTTGATGGTGGATGATCTGAAGATGCAGATACTAACTTTTTAATATATATCTTACCCAGGCAAGCCCCGGTGCATAACTCCTACTTTTCTGTAATTTAAATTATATTTGTGCATTAAGTTTTAAGGAGTTGAATAAAACCCACTTGCATATATATATATATATATATATATATCCTATGAGTCTTACTAGTATGACAGGATCGTGTAGATTGATATACTATAGGACTCTGGTAGATGTCGAGTGATGGCTGTCACTCGCGAGAGATAGGAAATATATTATTAGAGTATTATCACTTGAAAAATATAAATGGTGGAAAGGAAAGATGGTGACCAGGCAGGGATATGATTTGGGTATTGGTGGATGTAAGAGGTTGTGTTGCCGTGGACACGGGGCATGGCTTGGTTACACTGTTTTTCCAATCTGTGTCGGTTAAGGACCGGTCGTTGCATAAGTCTCGAGGCAAGTCACAGATTTGTTATCCCAATCACATACTTGTGTATGGACGCTTAGAAGACTTGTTGCTCTCTTATCGTGGATCCGGCTTTTTCCGGACTGACTGTCAGGGTTTCTTTTTAGTAGAGGAGGTCCTTGCACCGCGCTGAGTCTGGGACTCAGGGGCGGGGCTTAGAGTCCTAGTTTGGACGGGGACCTGGACACCAAGACAGGAGGGTGATGGGTTAGTCCTGCTTGTGCCTGGGGTATAAGCAGGGCGTGTGTTTTCGAGGTACCCAGCTGGGGGCATTAATTCGCGAATTGCCGGACGATCCGGCACGGCTTGTTTCGTGTCTAGCACCGTAGTAAGAACTAAAAGATGAAAGATAGAATGGGAAAAAATCAGATTGCTTACCACCTGCTTGAAAGTAGCACAGGTGCTTATATAGAATGGTTAGTTAATGAACCAATGCGGCTATTAATAAAAATCGAATATAAGGATGCACGCTTTGTAATACTTCCTGCAAAGGCAATAAACCCACAAGCCAGATAGCATTGCATATCTTTGGAGTCTTTTCTTTCCTCCTGTCGGGTAAGTATTGTTGAGTACAATTGAGTACTCAGGGTTTTATTCCCCTGTTGCAGGTGACAGGTGGATGCTAGGGCTAACCCTTATGTGTGGATACCTCCTGCTGGGCTCAGCGAGGTTTCTTTACGCTGCGATCATAGCTGTTATTTATAACTCTCACCAAATGCTTTTATAAATGAAAGTTTCATAATCTGTTGTCGTAGTTTATATATCAATACTTCATCATGTCATGATTAGATATTTATTTTCGCTGTAATTTTAATCACATGTTTGTATCCCGTTGTTGCATTAAATTGTTCATAACTCTGATAATATGATTATATTTCGCTGTTATAATAATAAATGTTATACTCTGATGTACATATAAAGTAATATAAGAAATGGTTAAGAATGATGTAAGTTTTATTCTCTCATTTGTGATCCTGATGAAAAAATATGGATTTTTAGGTTCTCCCCTGGGGTGTGCTCGACGGAACCGAGTAATTTAGTATTCTCCCCTGAGTGCTTAGTGTCTAATGGAAGACGAGCACTCCTGAGAGGCATTAGATTAGACGGTTCTGCCACAACATTCTCATACTCGAGGTTTATTCCCTTTTATTGCAGATGATATGATGTATCATGGGTACTATAAGAACTGCCTCCATCCTGTCGTGGATGAGGACTAAATCATAGGGCATAGTACTCCTAAGATATCCTCTCTATTCTGCTTTTACTGGAAATGACCGCGGTACTGGCATGTATTTGAACTAAGTGTGATGTTGATGTCAAACTACTTTGCTTCCGCTATTTAAACTTGGTTTGTAATAACTATATGAACTCTGTGAGATACTTGTGAACTATTTATGAACTGTGATGTAACATGTGACTGGTTGTGTTGAATCATGTATGATCTTGATTTGTTTGAGATCCTTCGTGATTTCATCGAACTACCGGATTTATATGGGTTCAAGTATAATGATTTAATCGCTTCGATAATTACTATTATACTTGTGCTTTTATAAAGGATGACCATCTTCCATGGAGCTGCACTGCATCGCATCGGGTTCCTTGCTCACCGTCGCAGGCATCGGCCGGTGCTGGCCATGGAGACAGGCAATTGAAGATGCAATGCAAGGGGGCAGTGCAAGTGCATGGCCATGATAGCTTATTGAATGTAAAGCCATCATTTGGATTTCCCCTTCTCGTGTGCTCTTGCCGCCCTCTCAGTCGCGGGTGTTTAGTTCCTATCTCAAAATTTCAAAAAGTGCTACGGTAGCCATCACATCGAATCTTACGATACGTGCATGGAACATTAAATGTAGACGAAAAAAAACTAATTACATAGTTTGGTTGAAAATTACGAGACGAATATTTTGAGCCTAATTAATCTATAATTAAACATTATTTGTCAAATAAAAATGAAAGTACTACGGTAGCCCAAATTCTCAAATTCAGGGAAGTAAACACGCGCGTTTCGGCCCCCTCAAGTTATTGCACACACTCGAGGCTTCATCAATGCCGCTGCCCATCCATGATCTATCGGGGTCGGGGGCTACTCCGATTCAGCACATGTGCTAACACTGTAACGCACTCGATCGCATGCATGGTAAAAGGCAAAGAAACGCACTTACTCGATTTGGCTAAGGTTGGGTGTCTGTACCTAAGACCTATAAGCAGAGACCTCCTTTTTTTTGAATGATAGAAATTGTCTAGGATGTGTAGCTGCAAGCATATATATACAACTACAATGCAATGAAGTACTAGTACGTGTACGTAATCCAGTAGATGTTGGTTGCTGACACTGTCAAGCTACTACTTCACCTGTTTGTTTTCCCAACCAAAGGCCAAAGCGGTCCTGTGCCAAGAAGAAGCTGCTGTGGCGGTTCTGCCTGTGCCTGATCATCTCAGACCAACATATACTGCATGGTTTCTAGAAAGGCATGATGGAAGAAGGCAGGCAGACAGAGGGATACAAATGCAATGCAATGAAAGACTTGTTTAGTTCTTTAAAAGTGCATTATATAAAAAAAAGATTTTTCGTCACATCAAATTTATGGTATATGCATGGAGTACTAAATGTAGACGAAATCAAAAACTAATTGCACAGTTTGCTTTAACTTTGCGAGACGAATCTTTTGAGCTTAATTAGTCAATGTTTGGACAATAATTCACAAATACAAACGAAATGATACAGTAGAGAATTATGTACTATGTAAAATATTATAGGTGCAAACTTTGCCCGAAGATCGAGTACACCGTACACGGCAGAGGCGAAGCAGAGGATAAAGTTGGATAGCATACACAATCAGATCGAGTACACCGTACACGGCAGAGGCGAAGCAGAGGATAAAGTTGGATAGCATACACAATCATCAATGGGGTTCGGCGAAAAGGGCTGCGCGCAGTGCACTGCAGGCCTGCAGCCACCCTGCAGGGTCAATGTGTCGCATCGATTCGCCCCGCGGAAAACTTTTTGCTCGCTTCCCGTTCCCCCGACCCGTCCTGGCCTCGTTCAGGGGGAGGTCCAAATCGATCCCCTTGCCTGTATCAGTCTTTTTGGGTGTGATTAGTTGCTTCGGGGGTAATCCGGATAGAGGACTGGTCCTGGGAGTTGTGATGCATGTTGAAATCATTTATATGGGTGTGTTTGGTTGTAACTTTGGGATTGGTACCGGATGATAGTCAGTTTGTTTGGTTGCCAGTTTACACCAATTTGAGGAATGAACTGCTGGTTGTGTTTGGTTTGACGCATTGCACAGGTGTGAGCACCCATGTATCACTTTGGTGAGGTTACCGTCATTTTTTATCAGAACAAGCATGTGAACACAAACATTGCCTCAGATCAATTTATATCATCATCAACTATGACCTTGAAGCATAAGAGATATTACAAAATAATACAACAGTAATGGTAAGAGGCAGTTCTTCCCACGTTTAACAATTTAAAAGATGAGCTTAGATAACAGAGGGAAAGCCACCCATGTATGAACAGACAGTGGTTAACATATTGGCTTCATATAACAGTTCTTCATCGGTTGACCTTGAGCTTGGAGTATAAGAAACACAGAAGACAACACACAGCAATGGTAACAAACAAACATGAAAACAAAATAGAATAAGACCAGAGTTCCAGTGCCTTACAAGCTCAAGGTCATCAGGTATTTGTAATTCAGTACACAAGGCGGTTTAGTTATCATCATAGGCTTGACAAGAATATCAAAGCTGCAGTCACCTCATTCTGTCATGGAACTAGAAACAACATATGGCTTGATTGGTTGCCTGAAGCACTACAAGGAGGCATTTTAGGGCATAGACCCCAGGCTCCTTTCCCCGATAGGCAACATACCAAAACATGGCATTTTAAGCATCACAGACAGTTGTAGCAACGAGCAAAAATGAACCACAGGAGCACCAGCAACAGAAAACACTGCCCCACAGCCACAACAAATAACACCGGTTTGTTCCTGAGCATCTTTGATGAAGGATTGACAAAAACTTTATCATCTTCACAACACATGAACTCTAAGTATGATGCTTCTGTCTCTTCTTTGTTAGGGAAGTTGTTGTTTTTAAAACTAGTTACCTAGGCATTGCATCTAGCTCAGGTTGCATATACCCCAGGAACTCTTCCACGGTACACAACATACTAAGCCATTTGCCCCCTTAAAAACACATAAAAGCAAGTATAAGATGTTGATAAGATGAGCGGTAGTTCAATCAATTTGCCTCAGATTTAATTGCTTTTTCATTTGACCTTGAACTTGGAGCTTAAGAAACATAGACAGCAGCAAACCTCAAACAGATAGTAGAAAACCAAGATCATGATAGATATGAAACCATGTGAGGCATCCAGCCCAGCCATCAGATCATCAGAATTATCTAGCTATTGTTTGGGCATGGATGTCTCACATGGTTTGATTACAGCCATGAGAAGCAGAAGTGAAGATAGAATAAACAATGCTCCAGTACCACACAAGTCCAAGGTCAACAATGTGCTTAATCCATTACTCAAACTAGCACTGTTATCTTTATAAACATGAAAAGGATCTCACAATTGTATTAGCCTCAGTCAAAAAATGGTTGACATTAGAAGCACAAAAAAAACGTAGGCCTTAGCTAATGTAAACTGTAATCATCCCAGGTGGTAAATAAGAACACAAATTGCTAAGGCAAGTTCATGACTCCCATAGAAACGTGGGACACGTCCATCCCAGCCATCCGGTAGGCATGCCTACAACAGTTGCTTGGGAATGAACGTATCCCACGGTTTGATGAAAGACATGAGAAAACACAAGAATAGCATAGGGCTCAGATCAACTAAGTGACAATTCATCACCCTTTGTTAATGTCTACACCATACAGATCATCAAAGCCTCACATACATCACCATGGCTCCTATGCTATTCCAGACTAGGTGTAGCATTGGTTAGGCGGCAAATGGTTCTTTGTAGCACCAGTTGAGGTAAGTGCTACACATCAAAATACTTCCTACAGCATAAGACAGTTAGCATGGCTATATACAAAAGTGGAGAGGCCAGCTAGTATGCATCTAAGCAAAGTAGGTTATGCTCAGGTAGGTCCTAAGCCACAGGATCCTATGAGCCTCTGTCATCTGAACAAAGCAAAGTCCCTCAACCTTGTTCTTTAGTAGGTAAACTAGGGCAAACATGAGTGCCTCCTGTGAGTACCCAAGGCAGTTCATAACACAGCCATAAAGATCCTGATGCACCTCATTATGCTGTGGAGTCTTCAGAGCATCTCCTACAGACTCCACAGCCTTGATCATTCCATTCATGAGGTCTATTTCCTCTGGGGCAAGCTTCCTTCTCTTGCCACCCCTTTCATCCTGGCTCTTGATATCAGAACTCTTAGAGCCTTCCATACCAAAAGGAGTTCCCTTTCCAGAATCAGCCTCTGTGCCACCTAAGTCAGTGTTGTCCTCAACGATATCAATATTATGTCGGTTGGAGTACCCAAAGGCTCATTTGAGTCCATTGCATACCTGCCTGTTGCCTAGTTACCACCAAATATGGCCTCCATCTGAACATAGTTCTCTATTAGTGTGTTCAAGAACTTAGCATCAGCAGGATGATCCTAGTTAGTAAAGCAGATGTAACTATTAGACATAGGGGAGCAAAAGAAAAGAAAAGAAAAGGGATAGTTGAGGTGTTATCCAAACAGTTTCTAACCTTGGTGTGGCCAAGCAGGTGTTCATCATCAAGTACTATCATGTGGTGGTCCTCATCCTATAGAGCACCACTCAAATCCTTGACCCTAACAACCTTAACCCACCTTTGCCTCCACTTTCTCAGGTGATTATAAATCTGCTAGGTGGTCACATTGACCCCAGCAAACTCAGAGACCATGAGTGCAACCTGCCTAACATGTACCTCCTTGAACCCTTTCTCAGTTTTGACCCCTGCCCAACCAAATCATGGAACCTCCTAAGCATGAACCCAGACTGGACATGACTCCAGTGCATAGGGTCGTTGGGCTGAGGGGCTGCTTGGTTGCCATCATCAGCAGTAACTACCCCACCCTGTTCCACCACATTGTCCTCACCATCAATGTTAACAACCTAGTCAGGCATATTGTCCATTTCCTATCCACAACCACCATAACATTGAACAACTAGTACGTAAGGAAAACAAATTGCATGGTATGAAATACAAGTTCAATAGATCAAATAGGCAGAAAAGGAATAGGTACTACATCATTGCAAAGTGCCATATGTCTCAGTTAAAATACAAGTTTCTCCAATGCTACTAAACAGTACACACACCATGCCACTACACCATAGAATTCCCCCTGTTTTGCCACATATGTGCAACCCATGCCTCCCTCTATTGTGCCCAGGTACCATTGTCAGAGACATGATCTGGTTGTGAGGCATTGTCATTGATGTTAGGTGTCTATGTGGATTCAGCAGGCACATGCTCATCCTGCCCATGCCTGAGGATCTAATTGTGAAGAATACAATAGGCAAGAACAAGCTTAACTTGGGTCTTATATGGGTGGAAAAGTTTGTTGTCCAATATCCTAAATCTATTCTTTAGAGCCCCAAAATCCCCCTCAACTGTTACTCTAAGAGACGAATGCCTTAGATTAAAAGGCTCTCTTTGATTTTGAGATCGGTTTGAACCAAACTCCCTCAAGTGGTACCTTGTGGCACGAAATAGTGGCAAGAAACCAGGCCTCACTGCATAGTTAGGATCGACAAGATAGAATTTACCTAAAAATTAGCAGATAGGAATATGTTTTAGTAGTTTCATTTAGAAAAGCAAAGTGTCAAAGGTTTTTTTTTGGTTTGGATGATACCTGGTGGCACTCTAAGGCCATCATTTCTTTCAAGAGCATCAGACAAGATAAGAGCATCATGTGTAGATCCCTCCCAACCAGCAAGCACATAGGTAAATCTGAGGTCAAAGTCCACGGCTGCCAACACATTTTGTGTGATGGTGTGCTTCCTGCCTCTAAAGGCAGCTTGCATCTTCACAAGCACTCTAGCTAATACATGAGTACCATCAATTGTTCCTATGCAGTCCTAATTGAAAAAAACGTAAGTGCAAGTGAACATTGACACCAAACTGATATGCATGAGACCTATGTATGACAAGTTATGGATACCAACCTTGAAATAAGGGTACCACTTTCTGCTCCCAAGGATCCTAGAATGGACATTGGTAGCAGGAGGGACGATCAATTCATTCCTCAGCTCTCCTACCGCATATAACACCTTCTGGAAGAACCTACTAATTGTCTCTGCGGACCTCCTGAAAGTAAGGTCAACCACCCTAAACCTCTCATTGTGACCAACAACATGCAAGAACATGACTACTTGTTCTTCAACAGATGCATGTATGCTGTCAGTGACAAGCTCTCTACTACGAAAAAGGTCACAAAGTTGGAAAAAGGGGGCCCTCCTCATTCTAAGAAGGTTGACACAATGCACATCATCAGATTCATAGATGTATCTAAGGTTGTTCATCCTCTGTTTGTCCCTCTTAGCCAAGGGACTATAGGTGACTGAGCGCGAATCTTCAACTCTCCTCCTAAACCACATGAAAAACCAAGCAGCCACTGCAACAACCACAGTAGCGGCAGTCCTTCACCTAGCTTCAAATGCCATGTCTACCAATAGGATGGAGGGCAACATTAGAAAGGGAGCATGCAACATGGGTGTGTACTGCTTAGCAAACAAAAAATCAAACAAAATGAACTATGAAAGACGTGGCTGCCACACCAAAGGGTGCTCCTCCAGCGTATACTATTACACAATCCACATCATTGACCTCTAGGCACTTTGCTCAGTTTGTACAACAAAAATATGCATCAATATGTACAAGATCTACACAAAACATGAGGTATAAACCAAATACGAAATATCATGTACAGATCTAAGCTAGGAACAGGTAAATCAGGTATAGCATCGTACAGATCTGAGGATGTCAAACCAAGAACCCTGATTTTTTGGCATTTCAAGCAAAAACCACCAACAAATCAACAAAATTGACACTGAAGAAAGAGGAGGGGAAGAGCGCAGGTGGCATATATACCGTCCACGCGCCGGAGGGCCGAGAGAAATCCGTCGGCGATGGTCGCCTCGGTAGGGCTACCGAGGTCGAGGGAGCAAGATGGGAGTTCGCACCAGAGCTATGACGGAAGGAGAGGCGAAAAGTGAGGGCGGTAACCCTAGCCGAGACCCGCGCGCGCTTTATGGCCCGGACAGCCTTATGTCCCGCGCTCGGCGCGAAGGTTCCCGCTAAGCACCGAGCGAGCCTGCACCGAAAGAGAAGTGGAGATCGAGAAGACGGTGCCATTCGGGATGGACGAGCGAATCTGCACGGGAGGAAGCAGGAGAAAGATGCGAATAAGGCAACCAAACACAGACGAACACACGAAAGAATGTGGGATAGGCCAAATAACGATGCAGTTCGGGCAACCAATCACGCCCTTCGAGACGGGGACATTTTCCTGCACGACGAAGCTTTGCCTTTGCCTAATTCCATTGAGTGGTCACGTGCGACGACACTCTGCCGCGGGAGGCGTTGCAGCTGCGAACCACCAGCTCGTCCCTCTGCGGCTGTTGTTCGCATGGCAAGCATCATGTACGTATTGACGTGTGCTAGTGCCACTGTACTGTACCGTACCAGTGTTCGCCCAAGAGGTAGCATGAACGCGCGATGCATGACTATTGACTATAAATATACTCGTCCATCGCTCCTTTTGCTTGGTTGGTGTGCATGAATCTCTGCGAACCATGCGTAAATTGCTACTGGCTAGAATATGGTACGGCCAGAAGGAATCATAATCGCTCTGTTCCTAACTATATGTTATTTTCGCTTCCCAACAAACAATTTTTACTAAATATATATTTAAAAATCTTAATATTTATGGAACATAATTAGTATTATTGGAATGGTTATTGAATCTAGTTTTATAGAAAATTTATTTGGAGATACAAATGTTTCATGCATTTTTAATAAATTGAGTTAAGCTTGTGGCACGTATAATAAAGGCGACAGTTATTTAGGGACGGGGAGAGGAGGGGACACTACGGCATTTCAAACCAAACCATGAATTGAAATCGTGATATTCGCGAGACCATCGATCTGCCGTGTTGGCCGTACGTCAGATAAGTAATAAGGCGACTGAACGCCCATCTAGCTCGTTGAAGAGCATCCGGCGGTCCTGTGCTGGTTGGGCAGGTTGGCTGCTTTTGCGTTGTCTTGTCTGCATGCATCAAACCGCTGCCAAGAAAGCTATCGACTGCCTGCTGGACGACAGCCGCTGATCCAACCGGTGTGATTCGAGTGGCACGAGCTGATGAGCCGTCGCAGCAGCAGCAGCCCAGTGCGATGGTGCCAAGCATATGCACGCCCGGCTCTCGGCCGAGTCAAACAAGGACCGGCTCCCCATGCATGGAGCCTGCCTATGCATCATGGCGGCCGATCTGAGGTGCCATGATCATGAGCGGCGTAGCGCGTACGACCCTCTAGCCGGATCATCATGCCGGCGCCGACGCGCCGACGCTAGCCTCTGCTAGCGGAAGCAGAGCTAACCACAGTCACGTTCCGTGTCCCGGTCCGGGAACGTGCGTTCCCGTTCCGGCAACTTGGATCAGTTTCGTCCTTTCTCAAGGAGTGTTGCGGAGCGTACCATGTTCCACGATGTCCGTTTCACGACCCAATTGTTCCAGGAACTTTGTGACTGTGGAGCTAATTAACCCACACAGGTCCGCAGCGGCGGTAGCATGTCGTCAGCATGTGCCTGTGGCGGCGATCAATGGCTGGTGTGGAGCCGAGCCGAGGAAGAGCGCTATGTCTGCGGTGCCTGGATCAGGATATGATCTTGCGCTAGGCGCCGCCGCGCCGGTGCAATTGCCGCTCCTCGTAGTACATGGGAGAGAGAGGGCGACAGAACAGAAGGAGCGGTGCCGGTGCTCGGGTGCTGGGCTGAGCCCGCAGCCGCCGAGAGAATAGAAGCGTAGCAGTAGTAGGGATGCAGTGGCAGTCGTGCAGAGAGGGGACCCGGGCGGCAGATGGGCAAAAGACCAAAAACAGCAGCTCTACTCTACTCTACGTGCACAAACGGACCGCGCTCTCGCCTCTCACCGGCGCAATTCAGGCGAGGCTGACAGTTGGGCCGCCGGCGAAAAGGGTGACTGGGGGCTGGCCGGGCCGGGATCGGTGTGTTACTCGTACAGTACGTACGCGCGACGCGCCGATCGCCATCGATGGTCCGTCCGAGACGCAGGTCCCTGCCCCTGCCCCGCATTTGCTCACGCACTCGTGTACTCCTATATAGTACTGTACTCGTAGTAATTTGGTGGCAGGGACATGGATTGCGCTGCACTGTTCGTGCAGGTGCAGACGTGCACAAGCACTGAAGCACAACGCTCGGCCGCTCGCCCCGCTCAGCTCATCATGCCTGCCCTGACACAGGCTCCGGTCGTGCGTGGCGCTGCGAGCCTGCGACAGTGGCCTAGGAGGAGGCTAAGGGCTAGGTTCTGGGCTCTGGCACGAGGGAATCGCAGCTACCAGTACTATAGCTAGCTCGTTCGTCATTAAAAACTTTACATCCTGTATTAAATATAAAATAAAAAATAATTAATTATACAGATTACGACCACCTTAAGTGACGAATTTTTTAAACCTAATTAGTACATGATTTGACAATAAAATGCTCCGGTAACCCATGTGCTGATGATGGATTAATTAGGCTTAATAAATTTGTCTCGTGGTTTACTGACGGATTCTATAATTTATTTTTTTATTAGTATCCGAATATCCCATGCGACACCCCCATATAACATCTGATGTGACACCCAAAACTTTATTGTTGGGCACGCACGGGTCCGAATGATGCCAAATCTCCTTTGAGCCGAGCATGCACACACGCGCCATGACGCCGATGTCCTTGGTCCTAAAATTCTCTGGGAACGGGGGCTCCAATTTTTTACAATTTGATCCATTTTTAAAGAAAATTTACATTTGACCCTCTGAGAGACGTAAACTCATCTTTGGACCTTGGACCTCGGCGTCAGAACTCATGGCGCCGTGGTAACACGTCTCGGCATCACAGATCTTGGCTCCGAGGTGCCTGATCGTGTGAAAGCTCTAGTTTGGTTTTGATGAATTGATGAAACCTTAAGTGCTAACCTAGTTTATCAAGTGATCATGAGATATGTATCACATTTCAAGTGGTGAAGCAAATGAATATCATGGCATGATAATGGTTGAAAAGATCAAGATGCTCAAGAAGGGGGTGAATTGGGCTAATTCTAAATTTTTTTGCAATAATTAAACTCTACGGTTAGCCCAATTAACCCCTTGTGCCTAGAAAGTGTTTCTATTGATCTAACGCATAAAAGTTTAGCATCCTAAGTTCCAATCCTACTCTAGTATGGTAATTCTAGGAATATAAATGATAAGAATTGAATTGCTCAAAGTAAATGCTCAAAGTAAAGAGAGAAGAAGGAATACGGCGATGTTTTACCGAGGTATCGGAGAGTCGCCACTCCCCACTAGTCCTCGTTGAAGCACCCGCGCAAGGGTGTAGCTCTCTCTTGATCCACACAAGGATCAAGTGCTCTCTACGGGTTGATTCTTCGACACTTCGTCGCGGTGAATCACCCACAACCGCTTACAACTTGAGTTGGGTCATCCACAAGCTCCGCCGGATGATCACCAAGCTCTCCAATCACCACCAAGCCGTCTAGGTGATGGCGATCACCAAGAGTAATAAACACGAACTCTCACTTGACCACAATAAGCCTAATGAGAAGGGTGGATGCACACTTTGCTACTTTTGATCTCACTAATGAGGGCTCTCTTTGGGATTCTCAAATCTCACTCACCCCACTAGGACCTTGCTTTTCTTGGCACTCTCAAAGGTGTTTCTCAGCTGTTGGAATGAGCAAAAGTACCCCCACACACGAATAGAGAAAGTATTTATAATATGGGTAGAAAAATGAACCGTTATGTGCCTCTGCGGGGTGATCGGACGCTCCGGTCATGTTGACCGAACGTGCCGGTCAGTTCACCCCAAACTCAAGTGTTTACAGTGCGACCAGACACTGGCCAGCGTCCGGTCAGCACTGACCGGACGCGTCCAGTTGTGATTTTTCCTCTCTGAAACCTTACTAGAGTCGACCGAACGCTGGCCCTCAGCGTCTGGTCACTTCACCTCTTAGCGTCCGGACACTTCTAGACGACTTCACCTTGATCAAATGAACTGATCGGATTCTGTGCCAGCGTCTGGTCACACCGAAGCCAGCGTCCGGTCAGCATTTGACCCTCCATTCACTTTCAACTTTCGATCATACATAAATGAAGTTGCTCCAATGGATCTAAGGGCTTTTTAGGAGCTACATAGTGTTAGGTTTAGCAAGTGTGCACCACATCTAACCCACTAGACTTATCTAGGTCAAGCTACCTGTCCATACCCCCCTTAATAGTACGACCAAAGGAAAAATAAAGTCCTAAACTACTCTAAGTGTCTCTTCAACTCCAATCAACACTTAGAACTAGTCTATCCTTAACCTTGTCGTCCATTCTTCGAAAACCAAAATGATTTCCATCGTAGGGGCATGACCACCATGATAGCCCAATCGATCTCCATTACCATGACCTAACTTAATTGCCTCTATAAAACACACGTCGGTAATAGTAATCATGTATTGTCATTAACCATCAAAACCTAACTAGGGGCCTAGATGCTTTCAATGGTGATGCCATGGTGATGATCAAGTGCTTGGACTTGAAAAGAAGAAAGAGAAAAATAAAAGGCTTAAGGCAAAGGTATAAATGGTAGAAGCTATTTTGTTTTGGTGATCAAGACACTTATAGAGTGTGATCATATTTAGGTTCGATAGCCGTACTATTAAGAGCGGTGAAACTCATATCGAAATGCGGTTATCAAAGTGCCACTAGATGCTTTAACTCATTGCATATGCATTTAGAATCCAATAGAGTGCTAACACCCTTGAAAATATGTACGAAAATATGCTAACACATGTGCACAAGGTGATACACTTGGTGGTTGGCACATTTGAGCAAGGGTTAGGAATTTCACCGACGCCCTAGACAGAAAAGACAGAGGTCACTGTAAGTGACCGAACGTTGGCATCGGTTGGACCGGCGCGTCCGATTAGTAGAAGCTGCAATGACGCTGGCGTCGGTCTCTGACCGGACGCTGGGTCACTTAGTGATCGGATGCTGATAGGGTGCGTCCATTCCTGTTGACGTGGCAGTACACAGGGGAGTCACCGTGTGACCGGACGCTGGGTGTGTCCGGTCAAGCATGACCAGACACGTCCAGTCGTGAAAAGTCATCTCTAGATGCTTACTGAAAACGACCGGACGCTGGGGTTCAGCGTCCGATCACTTTGAGCTACTGCGTCCGGTCATCTCTTGACTGTTGAGATCGAGCGATCAACATTTGAAGAGAGAGAACACGTGGCACGCATCGCGTGACCGGATGCTAGGGTCCAGCGTCCGATCACCTCGTGCTGTGCCCAGTGAAGGAGTATAACGGCTCTATTTCATGGGGGCTTCTATTTAAGCCCCATGACCGGCTCAAGCTCTCTCTCTCTCTCTCTCTTGACCATTTACGTTGACATAGCAACCATGTGATCTTAGCCAAAGCCCTCCTACTCATCTCCATCATTGATTCATCATCTTTGTGAGATTAGGAGGTAATACAAGTGCATTGCTTGAGTATTTGCATCTAGAGGTACTTGATGTTTGTGTTTCACTATAGGATTCACTTGTTACTCTTGGTGGTTGTCGCCACCTAGACAGCTTGGAGCAGCAAGGATCATTGAGCGGAGGTTGGCGATGGTCTCCGGCTCCGATCATGGTGATTGTGAGGGGTTCTTGACCTTTCTCCAGTAGAGAGCCAAAAGGTACTCTAGTGGATTGATCGTGGCTTATGTGATCCTAATCTTGTGTTGGTTGTGCGGCGCCCTATTGAGGGTTTGGCGTGTGATGCCAATTAGCTCGTGAACCTCCAAGTGAGTGAATTGCCACAACGAGGAGTAGCTGCCGATAAGCAAGTGAACCTCGATAAAAATCATTGTGTTCATCATTTGATTCCGAGGTGATTGGTCTTCATTGGTATTTATTCTTGTGATTGATTGGCTCCTTCTTCGACACGGCGGTATAAACAAATTGCCCACTCTGTTTACATTACCGCAAACTAGTTGTCAAGCTCTTTAGTGTAGCTAGTTATGAGAGCTTGTTAGTTTGATTCTTTAGTTAGCTTCTGAGAGCACACTAACTTAGTGTAGTGTTATAGCTATTGTGTGGAAAGAAACTATATAAACTAAAACTGTGGTAGGTGGCTTACATTTTTAGTAGGCTAGCGCAACACTTGCTTTGCCTCATAATTGTCTAACCGGTTTGTTAAGTGTTGTTGTAGAAAATTTTAATAGACTATTCACCTCCCCCTCTAGCCATGGTGATGATCAAGCGCTTAAACTTGAAAAGAAGAAAGAGAAAAACAAAAGACTCAAGGCAAAAGTATAAATGATAGAAGCTATTTTATTTTGGTGATCAAGATACTTAGAGAGTGTGATCATATTTAGGTTCGATAGCCGTACTATTAAGAGGGATGAAACTCATATCGAAATGCAGTTATCAAAGTGCCACTAGATGCTCTAACTTATTGCATATGCATTTAGGATCTAGTGGAGTGCTAACACCCTTGAAAATGTTTTGTAAAAATATGCTAACACATGTGCACAAGGTGATATACTTGGTGGTTGGTATATTTGAGCAAGGGTTATGAACTTCACCGGCGGAGTGTCTACCCATAGAGTGCGAACAATCCGACGGTGCCACCGGCGCTCTATATAGAAAAGACGAACGTCACTGTGAGTGACCGGACGCTGTCTTGGAAGGACCAGCGCGTCCGGTCAGTAGAAGCAGCGAAGACGCTAGCGTCGGTCTATAACCGGACGCTGGGTCACTTAGTGACTGGACGCTGGAGGGCTACGTCTGGTCCCGCTGACATGGTAGTGCATAGAGGAGACATCGAGTGACCGAATGCTGGGTGAGTCCGGTCGAGCATGACCGGACGCGTCTGGTCATGATTTCTCGCTTCTGGATGCTTATTGGAAACGATCGGACGCTGAGGTCCAGCGTCCGGTCACTTCACAGTAGCGCATCCGGTCATGACTTGATCGTTGGGATCGAGCGCTTAGTATTTGAAGAGAGGAGACACGTGGCACCCCAGCGTCCGGTCAATATGAACGGCACGTCTGGTCACCCCAAGTTATGCCCAGTAAAGGGGTACAACGGCTCTATTTTGTGGGGGCTTCTATTTAAGCCCCATGGCCGGCTCAAGGTCACTCTTTTGGCCATTTGCATTGATATAGCAACCTTATGAGCTTAGCCAAAGCCCTCCCACTCATCTTTATCATTGATTCATCATCTTTGTGAGATTGGGAGTGAATCCAAGTGCATGCTTGAGTGTTTGCATCTAGAGGCACTTGATGTTCGTGTTTCGCTATGAGATTCGCCTGTTACTCTTGGTGGTTGCCGCCACCTAGATAGCTTGGAGCAGCAAGGATCGTCAAGCGGAGGTTGGTGATTGTCTCCGGCTCTGATCATGGTGATTGTGAGGAATTCTTGACCTTTCTTCGGTGGAGAGCCAAAAGGTACTTTAGTGAATTGCTCGTGGCTTGTGTGATCCTCATCTTATGTTGGTTGTATGGCACCCTATTGAGGGTTTGGCGTGTGATGTCAATTAGCGCGTGAACCTCCAAGTGAGTGAATCTCTACAACGAGGACTAGCTTGTCGGCAAGCAAGTGAACCTTAGTAAAAATCATTGTGTTCATTATTTGATTCCGAGGTGATTGGTCTTCATTGGTATTCGTTCTTGTGATTGATTGGCTCCTTCCTCGACATGACGATATAAACAAATTGCTTACTCTTTTTATATTATCGTAAACTAGTTGTGAGAGCGTGTTAGTTTGGTTAGTGTAGCTCTTTAGTTAGCCTTTGAGAGCACATTAACTTAGTATAGTGACATAGCTATTATGTGGAAAGAAACTATATAAACTAGAATTATGATAGGTGGCTTGTAATTTTAGTAGGCTAGCGCAACAATTGCTTCGCCTCATAATTGTCTAACTGGTTTGTTAAGTATTGTTATAGAAATTTTTAATAGGCTATTCACCCCCCTCTAGCCATTAGGACCTTTCATCAGTTTTGTTGGAATGCAAAGGGTGCCAGTGATATTCAATAATCAATCATTGTTTTGTGAGTTGTTTGGTAGGGCTCTCAGTAAAAGTGAACGAATCTAGCCTTTTCAGTAACACTGAATGGATCTAGGCTTCTCAGTGACCGTGAATGAATCTAGGCTTTTCAGACAATGAAAATAGACTTTTCAGTTACAAGGATGAGGAGTACGATGACAACAGCAATTTATCACTTCCCGTACATAGTACTGGCATGCAAGGAAGCACAACTCCACTCCACTCCATCTCCACCATCCATCTTATGACTGTTTAATCCAAGGGCTAAGGTGAAGAGACACATGGATCGCTGACATGGCACATTAAGAGGCCTTCATTACTCCTCTCAACCTATAAATAACCTCTACCCCATCTCATTCATACACACAACAAGTAAGAAGAGCACTCCTCAGTATTTTCTTTCATTACAGTACCAATGTCTAGAGGGTCATCCAGAGTGAGAGGAAAGAGGAAGAGAACTACCATTATGTGGGAGGGTTCTCTTGGTCCCAATTTCTTTGAGGAAGCTCTTTATGAGAGGTTCCTAATTGAGAGCAAAAGTGATTTCACCAAAGAGGCACCACTGAGAGGATACGATGAACGGAAAGAAGAGTGACAAAAAAATACATGCATGGTGAGGACTGCCTAGTACAGATGTTCACCGAGGGAATAGATGGAGGTCGTCGTTTCTTCAAATGCCCACGAGCATGGGTAATTGATATTACTATTTGTTTCTTCAATATGTTCCTTTTCTATACAACTTATATGACATACTTGTTGCAGTCTTCCTTGGCCAAAGAAAACTATGGGTTCAATAGGTGGGTCGATCGTCGACCTAATTATCCGCATGCGGAGTACATCTACTACCTGTAGGACCGTATCTTCGATCTAGAAAGGAAAGTTAGCAGCAATTACAAGGACGACGAATAGAACGACAACAACAATGGTGCCAGTTTACAGGAGGCACTCTACAATGATCTATATTGCACCTGCTCTAATCACACGAAAAAGGGTCCTCCGCCGCCACCCCCGCCAACAATGGGAGGATACTATGGAAAATGTGCAACACAATTTGCTATGTGGCCACACTACTAGAACAAACCAATCTTTTTAACAGGCCACATCCATGTGTTTGTTTTTTTGGTTTAATCACCTAAGGCATGTTAGGGTTAGTCGAAAGAAATATATACCCTTGTTTGACACATGTTTTCACATGCTATTTTATGTGCTTGTTGTTTGCTTCAATTACCTAAGGCATGTTAGGTTTACTTCAGGATCTCTATACCCTAGTTTGGTACATATTATCACATACCATTTCATGTGTTGTGTGTGTTGAATTAGGTAATCCACTACTTCATTACGTTTTATTTATACTACGTGAGCTCGTTTGACTACCTATGCAATATTAAACTCAATATTATGACAACAAATAATGAAACCAACAACACTATGAAAGATCCAATAATAGAGCACATTAATCAACATAACAATATTTGAAGTACATGACGATAAACTAAAAGTGCATTACATGACAACACAATGCAAAATTCAAGATTAGACAACATTGTTCATGAATATACCATAGAACTAGCAAGTCATGAAGACTACTGAGCGCAATGAAGCCACTTTTTCTTCCTCTAGGCATCGGAATTCTCCTCCATCGTTGCCTTTGCTCAGAGCGCATGCTCAAGCTTCCTCTCCCTCTCCTCCCTGTGCGAAGCAACAAGCCACCTTTCCTCCTCTTCCTTGTGCTCCTTTTCTAGAGCCTCCTCTCTGCGTCTCTTCTCCATCATCTCCTTGTCCTCTGCCTCCCACCATAACAGTTCTGCATCCACTCCTTGTCTTTCGACTTGATCTCAGTATCGATCCACTATTCAAAATCATAGAGCGGTGGAGGGGTCTATAATAAATGCAATTGTTACAAAATAAATAAATCATGCAAGACTTCATTTGACACAAAATAAATATTAAACAACATCGATTTATCACCATCTTGTTAATGCAGCGCTGATGAAGTGTATGCTCAAACGCAAAATTGGCACACATCCAATACCTCTGCCTATATGTGTCCTCTTCATCGAACTTGGCTACCTTGCAAGGATCGCTGTAAAAGAACATGGGCACTAGAACACCACTAGGCAGAGGCAATGGGTCGAAGACATTTTCAGTCATCCGGCCATAACTACAATTGAACCAAATTTGTTCTTAGAACCGAAAGCAATGAACATTAAACCCTAAACTTAGGGTTTTTCTATTTGTTACACAAAAATAAAAACATAATATAACACGATGATAAGAGATTATCTTGGCTTACTAGCTTTACCACGTCTTGGCATCCTACCGTTACATAATACAAAAAAATTAAAAATTACTTCAAACATTAGGTAATAACGTATCTAGGATTGTAAAATAGACATAATATATACCAAATGAATGCGTAAAAATGATAAAGGGAGAGAGGATACCTTGCTCGCGAAGATGTATGGATCAAATCCAAGTATCCAAGGTTAAATTCGTCGATTCAAAAGATTGAACGGGTTAGGGAGAGGAAGAAACCGAGAGGGAGGAGGAAGAAATAAGAGCAGACTCGGCAAGAGAAACTTGGCCGCACGCTTTGAGTCCATGCTCGGCGCCGGAATACATGGTGCCGAGGTTGGTGCTAGCGTCATAGATGTTGGCGCCGACCTCGGCGCCATGTATTCTGGCGCTAAGGTACCGGCCATGTGAATGCCACCTAGAATGACCTATTGTGCATGGTCAGGCACCTCGGAGCTAAGATCTATAGCGCCGAGATGTTTTACCTCGACGCCATAAGTCCTGGTGTCGACCCCAGGATCTAGAGATGAGTTTAAGTTTCTTAAGAGACCAAACGTAAATTTTCTTTAAAAAAAGAGAGCAAATTGTAAAAAAATGAGGGCTGGGCTGGGTGTCCAATAATTTCACATCCGTGTATCCCGCCACCGTTCGTGCTGAGGCGCATCAAATCCCACGTGCGACGCGTCTCCGAGCTGCCTATAGCAGGTTCAAGGCTCGACTTGTCCTGAGGCCCTGCCGTCGGAGTCGTCGCTCCTCGGACACGCATGATGCGTCCGACGAAAACAAGCAAAAAGCGTCATTGTTGGTGGGGAATTAATTGGGCGTCTGGCACGCCCGGCCCGCGTATATTGAGCGATCGAGCCGCGGATGATGGCGCGGTTTGAAAGGTGGTGCGTACCACGGCCGGCTGGAGTAGTCTACCTGATTCTCGTGACCGGATCAGTCGACAAATGGGGCGCCCCCGGGGATCTCCATCGGTCGGACGGACGGGAGTACGGGACGGGGGGGGCATCCAAAGGATCGCTTTGGCTAATCGCTGCGTTTTGCAGCCGCGTAAGCGTAACTAGCGTCGCAGCCTTAATGTTTCACAGAATCACAGCTTTATTTCAGCTTTCCGTTCGGGCTGCCCAACACATCGCAACAAAAGGCTGCATGCCTTTTAGGGAGAGCAGACGCAATGATGGAGATGAGACCAAAAACATCGTGGCACGGCATTTTTTAATGTGACCAGCGAAAAGTGTCTTGACTCTTGAGAATTCTTATAGAAAAAAAAATATATTTCTAGCCCTCTACCAACTCTTGAAGACATACTCTTAAACAATTTATCTTCATTTTAACTAAATAATCCAAAATAACTGCACATCTCTTTTCTTAAGTCAACCTTTTAAATTTTTTATTAGATTTATAGAAAACTTTAGCAACATCTATATCTCCTAATATGTTTATTATTACAAATATATATATATATATATCATTATTAATCTAATAAAACTTATTACACGTTATAAAGATTAATATTCTTATATTTTTTGTCAAAATTTGAAAAGTTTTAACTCCTTAAAAACCGACATGTTGTTTTAGAACGGGAGGAGCGCATACAAAAAGTTAATATTATTTAGGCTAGGGGACCAATGCGCACCTTGCCGTGCATACCTAGTCCTGACGACGTTCTACTAGAGCTTCTACGTGGTTCGACGATCGATATCGAATAATGATAATAGATAACAATAGCTTCTACCATCAAATAAGCACCAAAATGAGTTTATAAAGATTCAAATGATTCCAAGTTAGACACTATAAGATAGAGCAAATATATATATTTTTAAAAAAAACTGAAACTAGTTTCACATTCTGAGGTAAAACAAAATTTCAATGATTTTTTAAAGATTAAACCAAAATTTAGTATTTTTAATTGAATTATTTTCCATGTTAAAATATTTAGATTCTTTGGAAATTTGTTTTTATGAATTTTTGATATTTTTAAAAATATTTCTAGTCTAGTTTACTCCCTGAACTTTCAATTTAGCACGATTTACTCTTCTAACGTGGCGCCACATTAGCAAAACCACCAAACCATCCATAGTGCAAAACAAATGATTTTTAAAGTTGAGGGAGGTAAAAAAAAACTAGTTTTGTATTTCATGGAGGAAAATCGAAGGACCCCGGTAATTGAGGAAGGTAAATTAGAATTTTTCTTTCTGAATTTTCCAAGGAGGTAGTCTGGAAGCAGAGCCTAGTACCATTTTTACGTGGGGGGAAGCACAGTACCAAATCCATGGAAATTCACAGCCCATTATAACCCAATGACAACCTCATCACGGCCCAAGCCATCTTCGTTGACGATGCATACCTCATCCCTTTTTGCTCCAAAAAATACCATGAAGCAAGCAACGCTTGAAGGGCCCAACCCAACCCAACCCATACGTACATGTTACCAACACAGGCTCCGGACTAGTCTTGCCAGAGCCTTCCACACTGGCTGCACGCACCTGCCCCTCTGCTCGACGTGTTCTGCAGCCTCTGCTCCGCACCGCCGCACCGCGTTGCAACTTGCAAATGCTTCAAGCAAGGTACTATCTGAGTTGTGACTTGTGAGGTGGATCGGAGAAGACGTCCACTCCAAGCGATGGGATGCCGTGCAGAGCTCAACGCCGCACCCTGCTCGTCTCTGCACCGCAAGTCCGCAACGCTTCAAGCGAAAGCCTGCGCGACAGCAGCACGGACCGCGGGTCACATCCCGCCATTCCCATTCCTTGACGCCATCAAACGCGCCCGCCCAGCCCCAAAGCGGCAACACCATTGCCTGCTGCCTCACTGCTCTAACATGCCTATATGGACACATGCATGGTCCATGCACATGCTCAACGATCAACGTCTCAGGTTGCCCGGCGAACTTGTCCGTTGATAAAGAAGATGCGCACGACGCGTTACACGCTCATGGTCGCCCAAGCTCTCGTCGTCTCCGCGTTGTTGGCTGCCACTGCGGCAGAGTATGTCCGTCCGCCGCCAGGGCGGATCATCCTCACGGAGCACACCGAGCCCGCCGCCAATCCTCAGCAGGTACACACCTTCCTATTCACTGCTGACGGCTGACGGCTGACGGCTGACGCCGGTGTGCTGTTATTATGCACATGATCAAGATGACCACCGACGTGATCTCTGCAGGTCCATGTATCGGCCGTCGGGGAGAAGCACATGAGGGTGTCGTGGATCACCGACGACAAGCACGCGCCGTCCGTGGTGGAGTACGGCACGGCCTCCCGGAACTACACCATGTCGGCCACCGGCGACCACACATCGTACCGCTACTTCCTCTACTCCTCCGGCAAGATCCACCACGTCAGCATCGGCCCGCTGGAGCCCAGCACCGTGTACTACTACCGGTGCGGCGAGGCCGGAAGAGAGTTCAGCCTCAGGACCCCCGCCGGCCGCGCTGCCTATCGAGCTCGCTCTAGTCGGTACGTTACTACGTTGGGACGAGGAAGAAAATCCACAAAACTACCCTCAGCCTTGACCTGATCAGGCGCTGACTTTTCGATCGGACGGACGGCTGACAATGGTGCAGGGGACCTGGGGCAGACCGAATGGACGGCGTCGACGCTGCTGCACGTGAGCAAGACGGACTACGACATGCTGCTGGTGCCGGGAGACCTGTCGTACGCCGACACGCAGCAGCCTCTGTGGGACTCGTTCGGGCGGTTCGTGCAGCGGCACGCGAGCCGGCGGCCGTGGATGGTCACGCAGGGCAACCACGAGGTGGAGGCGGCGCCCCTGCCACCGCCTGTCCCAGGCTCGCCGCCCCCGTTCGCCGCCTACGGCGCGCGGTGGCGGATGCCGCACGAGGAGAGCGGGTCGCCGTCCAACCTCTACTACTCCTTCGACGCGGCGGGCGGCGCCGTGCACGTCGTGATGCTGGGCTCCTACGCCCCCTTCAACGCCGGCTCGGACCAGTACCGGTGGCTGGCGAGGGACCTCGCGGCCGTGGACCGCCGCGCCACGCCCTGGCTCGTGGTGCTGCTGCACGCGCCCTGGTACAACACCAACGCCGCGCATCAGGGCGAGGGCGAGGCCATGAGGAAGGCCATGGAGCGGCTGCTCTTCGAGGCGCGCGTCGACGTCGTCTTCGCTGGCCACGTTCATGCCTACGAACGCTTCGTGAGTGTCATCGCTTGATCCGTCGTCTGCTGATCATCAGTTTATGGCGAATTTGTTGGCTGTCCGATGACACGTACTCGTCCCAATTCGAATTGATGTCGTCGCAGACAAGGGTGTATGACAACGATACGAACCCGTGCGGACCCGTGTACATCACCATAGGCGACGGCGGCAACAGAGAAGGCCTTGCCTTGAAGTGAGTATCAATGCTAGTCGCCATGCCCAACCCTGATATGTTTCGCAAACCGCATTGTTTTATTTCGCATTATTGCTTGATTGATCACTCATCTGGACATGTTGATTTGTTAGCTTTGACAAGGACCACAAGCTGGCGCCGTTGTCGATGATGAGGGAGGCGAGCTTCGGGCACGGGCGGCTGAGGGTGGTCAACGCGACCACTGCGCACTGGTCGTGGCACCGCAACGACGACGCGGACTCCGTGGTTCGCGACGACCTCTGGCTGGAGAGCCTGGCTGCCAACGCCTCGTGCCGGCAGCCCGCCGACCCCGCCGCCGTCAATTCATGGGACGATGAGTTGTAGCGGACAAGCGGGGCCATCTCTTGTTTTTGCCCAAAAGATGTAAATTTGCGGCGCGTTACACTTCCACGTCGTGTAGTGCATGTCTCTCAAAGTATACTTTCGTCACACACTCACACTATTCATCAACACATAGACGGTTCCTAACTTTTATTAAGAGAAACATCTTACTACCAAATATGTCAAAACATCAAGCATGCACAAAACAATAAACGTATTTTAAAACTTTTTTGTCAGACAATAATGTTTATTTATATTATTTAAAATAACGCTCTAAAAATTATATAGGATAACCTATAGCCCAAACTTAGTTTGGCCCCAAATTTCTTCCTTCAGCCTGGTCCTATGCAACCCAACGATTTAAATTAAAAGAAAACAGCAAACAATTCACAAATTGGGCACTGTGCAGGATTCGGTCTGACCCAGCTATACATGTGCAAGGACCTTAGATACGAAAACAAAGATGTTGACACAAAAGTGTACAGAGTGCATAATGGACCCCATCATGTTTCTATCGTCAAGACGACCAGAAAGCATACTTGGATCATTGCAAGTTTCTCAATTTTCTCAAATGCAAGAACGGACTGCACCATTGCGTTTTTCTCGTCGACTTGATCGAAAAACATATATGGATCACCTCGTTTGGAGTCCGGATGAATTAATTATGCATTTCAAAAATATTTTGCCCAGAGCCTACACAAGTCGGTTTAGATGACTATGTCCGGTCCAGAACGGATCTGAAACACATTTTGACGTGATTTGAAAGGGGTTTCGACTCTTTGATGGATAATACCACCCCCACCTTATAAATATATAAGGTCCACGGTCGATTGAGGTGTCCAACATACACAATTGCACAAAACCAATCTACAACCTTTCTTTACCCTCTCTTCCTCTCTACTGCTCGTTCTTTTATCGACGTTGCATGGACGATGGATCGACGACGACGAAGCTCTATAGCGGCCAGGTCAAACTTGTTGCTTGTGTCGTTACGCAGAACCGTGGCCTTCTTTTATGTAGAAGTACAAGTTTGCTTTAGATTCAATAAATGGTACTGTTTATGTTTTGGTTACTCATGCCGAAGATGCTAACTTAATGGTTGGTAGTTCATTTCAAATGGCTAGTGAAGATATGTCTTTCTTCTATGTGCTTGGCATTGAAGTACGGTCTGAAAATGATGACCGTTACTAGCCTATTCGTGTGGACAAGGTTTAGCACTGTAGTGCCATAATGATGGTGAAAGCTAGAGGTGGATCTAGCGGGGGGGGGGGGGGGGGGTTGTCATGCCCCTGTACCGCCGCTGATGCTATGGAGCCCTCATGTGTCATCAAAGCTTGGTATGTCATATCGTACTCCGTAGGAGTGTTCGTTGCCTTGCTTCTGCACTTCATCAAGTCCTATACATGAAGAAGTCGCGGGACAACATGGCCATTGGGTTCACCGCACTAATATTTCTTCGCTTGTTAGACTGTGTGCTACATAAATTAACCGTAAGGGCATTGAAGCCAATACGATATTGCCATGTACATAACATAATAGCGGAGAGTGTTGACGGTAGTTAACAACCAATATAAACCATCAATTAAACATGCATAAGGGCATAAATATAATCATCAATGAATGTTTAGGGGTTTAAACTAATAAATTTCACAAGTTTTGGTGAATCTATGTTTCCAAGGGTTTAATCAGAAAACCGCTAAGGAGGACCTAATCGTCAAAGGAAAATATGGAGTTCCGCCCTGGTACCTATGTGGGAAGACTCTAGAAGGATCCAGAAGCCACGTCACCAAGCGGAGGGCCACCCCTTGGCAGGTGGGGCCACTCCCCTATGGGCCCCACCTGTGTATTAAATATATAATAAAAAATAATTAATTATACAGATTGCGACCACTTTAAGTGACGAATTTTTTAAACCTAATTAGTACATGATTTGACAATAAAGTGCTCCGGTAACCCATGTGCTGATGATGGATTAATTAGGCTTAATAAATTCGTCTCGCGGTTTACTGACGGATTCTGTAATTTATTTTTTTATTAGTATCCGAATATCCCATGCGACACCTTCATATAACATCTGATGTGACACCCAAAATTTTACTGTTGGGCACGCACGGGGCCGAATGATGCCAAATCTCCTTTGAGCCGAGCGTGCACACGCGTGCCATGATGTCGACGTCCTTGGTCCGAAAATTCTCTGGGAGCGGGGCCCCAATTTTTTACAATTTGATCCCTTTTTAAAGAAAATTTACATTTGACCCCTGAGAGACGTTGTAACACCTCGGGTGTTTAAATATTAAAAATCTAACATGTCATCATATGCATTGCAAAGCATTTGGCATGTGGTGAAAACTTTGAGATGCATACACTAAAACAAGTTTATATTCATGTGGTATGTGTTGAATTGTATTGTTTGACTCAAGTTCAAAGTTTGGTTGATTTTGAATTTTTCGTAAAAACCCCGATTTTTCAGCATTTAAATCCTACCCTGAAAATCCATTTCAAAATCTAAGCATATTTTGGGGTTGAGCCCAAAAGCAAAAGTGTAGAGCTTGACAAGTTAAGCAAAGTTTGTTTTTGGAGTTTTTCAAGTTGTTTAGTAAAATTTGGAGTAATTCAAAAAGGCGTAAGTCGTTAAATTTCTCCATTTGAATTCAAAAGTTCATTTCAAAATCTAGACTGAATTAGGACTTGGTTATAAAAGCAAAGTTGTAGAACTTTTGATTTTGAACAACTTTTATTTTTAGAGATTTTTGAGTTGTTATGAAAATTTGAGAGTAATTTGTGAATTTTGGCGAATGGTAAACTTGTAATTACTGTGAACAGTGTTCGCCGCCGTAGCTACACCACCGGCGACCTTCGGTTCGCTTCCAGGCGCGCGCGTGGACGTCCACGGCTTCGCGCTGGCGTGGAGAAGTCTCCTGCGTGGCTTCCTTGTGCTTCTGAGCCGCTCTATTTAGCCCTGGCCGTCGCCGTTTGCCCCCGCTCCTTTCCTCTGTTTCCACCGCCGTCGTTACCATAGCTCCGTTGAGCTTTTGTCGTCGAACCAGCGCCCATGCCATCACAGCAAAGCATGTCCCAGCTCCGCTAGTTCCTTGCGCGTCCAGCAAACCAGTCCTTGTGGCTTGTCTTCACCAGAAACTCGCGGTGCACGCTCTTCTTCCTCGCGGCCGGCAGCGTCCCCGTCGCGAGCACTTCGCCGTGGTCAGCGTGTTACGGTGATCCTCTGCCCCTGCTGAGTATTGTTTCAGCTTCGCTGTGATGCTGTAGCCCTCCATGACCCATTGATTTCTTATTTTGACCATCACAGCTCCCGGAACAACATCACCGACGACGATCTGCTCCGCCGTGCTTGCTCGGGACGTCAACCCACCTCTCCGTTGCTCCTCCAGCCTTGTGCTCTACTCAATCGCGTTTGGGATGAGCTGCTGATGCTTCCTAGGCCTTCTGTTTAAGCTGTATAGGTCTCACGTCGCCGGTGTAGCGCTGCCGTGCCACCGCGTCCGCCATGGCCGACGACGAGCTAGTATAGGGCCGTAATCAGTGCTGGTAGGGACGTTAATCGATGCGCCTAGTCTTGGTGATCATTTTGATACTTTAGCCGTCGCCGTTGGACTCACCGTCGACGAGTTTACGTCGGTCAGCGCCGTCGTCGTCGTGGTCAAACGCGCGAGGTTAGGGATGACAGGTGGGACCCGTTATCAGTGACTCAGCGTTCAAATGGATTTTTCTATTTTCAGATTTGAATGAATAGTGATGCAATTTGTTATTTTTGTGTAGATTTATTTGGAGCTCCAAAAATTATAAAATTTTTTGTGTGACTTCTCTGTGATGTATAGTATTTAAGAAAAATATGAGATAATGTTTTTCAGTACTTTTTGAATGTGATAAAAATTGCTCAATTTATTAATAAATGGATTTCTATGATTTTTCTAGGCTTATTTATTTATCCAAAAATTATGAAATTTGTTTTGCCACTTAGTTATCATGTAATGAACATTTACAAAAATTTTGAGCTCAATTTGAATAAGTTGATTTATTTCATAATTTTTAATTAAATAATTAATTCATAAAAGCAAATAGTAACCTTTGATGATTTAGGTTTTGTTTGAAATTTTGGATTGAGTGGTGACCTTGGGTCATTAGTTGATAATGATCCTTGGCAATTGATGTATGTGTTACGAAAAAGATTAAATTGTTTGACTTGCAACTGTACCGCGAAGGAAAGTTGTATTCAATTGTTAATTTTTGCATCCATCATCGAGCATTATGTTTCGTATTCCGCATCATGTTAAACATGGCATTGTTACTACGTGTAGTGAACGAAGGTGAACACGTGGTAGTTAATTAAGTTGCGGAAGAGGTTAATCCGTCTGTTGAGGTCGGATCGAATACTTGTGAAACGTCACAGGAACCGGATTTTTCCGTCAACGAAGGCAAGCCCCGGATGCATACAACCCTACCTTGTATTTTACAAATTGATTTCGCTTTTGCTTCTCGTTACTGCATTAAGTGATTAGAAGTTAAGTAAGAGCCTAATTGGTGCATTATCAACCTTGTTATTCCATATTTACCATATTACCAATTTTAAATTCGTATATGCCTAGTCTTGCTTAGCTATGCGTAGAATGATAAAGTCAGGTGATTAACTGTCACATGCAAGTTTCTAATGGAACCTTGGTTACTTATGTTATCATGTGATATGGGAATGTGGAGTAATAAATCTAGACCGGGTGGACTCGGTGTGTGTGAGCCACAAGACATGGAGGTCTTGTGAGCGGGTTCTTTCTGCCTGTGTCGATTAAGGCACGTCCGTTGTTGAATTGCATGAGGTGAGACTTTGTAGTACTAACCACATACTCCGGTAAGCCTGAACTTGGCGATTCTATTACGAGAATGGCTACTCGCGCACTGGGAGTGGAGAGATGGCGGGAATAGCGTGTACCCACGTGGCAATGGGCTAGATTGGTAGAGTACTGTATTCTCGGGTGGCGTGGACCCGTTCTTGCTTTAGAGGATCTGAGGGTAGATTGGTATATGTAGGTCGAGGACCTGCATATGTCGTGTGGTCTAGAATTCCCAACTGGGTTTATAATCGGTTCGAATCATCATTGCTCCTCGGTTATGGAGACTCAACTCACTGTTCATCATCGTAGAATTAATAACTGGAACTTAAATAAGGCTCGTGAAGGTGTTGGATATGAAGTTTCATGATCTCAGCGTGGATCATGTTAGCTTTGTATATAATTCTTATGAAGTTTTCTATATAAAGAATTTTGTTAAAAGAGCTTTTATGCAAAAGAACTTTGATCATTGTTAAAGCTATACCTTGAATCCCTGAGCCGGCATTCCTAAATTATCAATTAATATTTCAGTTAAGTCTTGTTGAGTACTTTTGTACTCAGGGTTCGTTGACCCTTGTTGTAGGTGAGCCTCATGAGCAGATCTGTTTTGGATCGTGCTGCATGACTATCATTCGTTCTGACGATGAGAAGTAAATGTGTGATCCTTGGGCATGATGTTTATTTTGTGTGTAATGTATATGTTAATTATGCCACTCCACTATTACTATGGTTTGTAGTAAGTATCGAACTTAGTTTGTAAGGTTTGAAACAACTGGTTTGTAAACTATATTATCGTAAGACTTCCGCTGTTTTTACTCTGGTATTGATATTTGAATAAATGTTGTAATACTGCAATGACTCTGTAACATGATCCTGCTCGGAAATCGTGGATGATTCGGGGTTCCCCGAGGATACCCGACAGTCTTCTTAAGTTAACAGAAACACATGCATAGATGTTAAAGGTCGTCGGACAGTGACAGGTGCATGTGGGCCCTATAATTTAGGAGGTTCTGCCATAGACGTAAACTCATCTTTAGACCCTGGGGTCGGCGCCAGAACTCATGGCGCCATGGTAACATGTCTCGGCATCACAGATTTTGGCTCTGAGGTGCCTGACCGTGTGAAAGCTCTAGTTTGGTTTTGATGAATTGATGAAACCTTAGGTGCTAACCTAGTTTATCAAGTGATCATGAGATAGGTATCACATTTCAAGTGGTGAAGCAAATGAAGATCATGGCATGATGATGGTTGAAAGGATCAAGATGCCCAAGAAAGGGGTGAATTGGGCTAATTCTAAATTTCTTTGTAATAATTAAACTCTATGGTTAGCCCAATTAACCCCTTGTGCCTAGAAAGTGTTTCTATTGATCTAACGTACAAAAGTTTAGCACCCTAAGTTCCAATCCTACTCTAACATGGCAATTCTAGGAATGTAAATGATAAAAATTGAATTGCTCAAAGTAAATGCTCAAAGTAAAGAGAGAAGGAAGAATGCGGCGATGTTTTGCCGAGGTATCGGAGAGTCGCCACTCCCCACTAGTCCTCGTTGAAGCACACGCGCAAGGGTGTAGCTCCCTCTTGATCCACGCAAGGATCAAGTGCTCTCTACGGGTTGATTCTTCGACACTCCATCGCGGTGAATCACCCACAACCGCTCACAACTTGAGTTGAGTCATCCACAAGCTCCGCCAGATGATCACCAAGCTCTCCAATCACCCATCTAGGTGATGGCGATCACCAAGAGTAATAAGCACGAACTCTCACTTGACCACAACAAGCCTAATGAGAAGGGTGGATGCACACTTTGCTACTCTTGATCTCACTAATGAGGGCTCTCTTTTGGATTCTCAAATCTCAATCACCCCACTAGGACCTTGCTTTTCTTGGCACTCTCAAAGGTGTTTTTCAACTGTTGGAATGAGCAAAAGTACCTACACACACGAATGAAGGAAGTATTTATAATATGGGCAGAAAAATGAACCGTTATGTGCCTCTACGAGGTGATCGGACGCTCCAGTCATATTGACCGGACGTGCCGGTCAGTTCACCCCGAACTCCAGTGTTTACAGTGCGACCGGGACATGTTCAGTTGTGATTTTTCCTCTCTGGAACCTTACTGGAGTCGACCGAACGCTGGCCCTCAGCATCCGGTCACTTCACCTCTCAGCGTCCGAACACTTCCAGATGACTTCACCTTGATCAAATGAACTGACCGGACTCTGTGCCAGTGTTCGGTCACACCAAAGCCAGCGTCCGGTCAGCATTTGACTCTCCATTCACTTTCAACTTTTGATCATACGTGAATGAAGTTGCTCCAATGGATCTAAGGGCTTTTGAGGAGCTACATAGTGCTAGGTTTAGTAAGTGTGCACCACACTTAACCCACTAGACTTATCTAGGTCAAGCTACCCGTCCATACCCCTCTTAATAGTACGGCCAAAGGAAAAACAAAGTCCTAAACTACTCTAAGTGTCTCTTCAACTCCAATCATCACTTAGAACTAGTCTATCCTTAACCTTACCGTCCATCCTTCGAAAACCAAAATGATTTCCATCGTAGGGGCATGACCACCATGATAGCCCAATCGATCTCCATTACCATGACCTAACTTAATTGCCTCTATAAAACACACGTCAGTCATAGTAATCATGTATTGTCATTAATCACCGAAACTCAACTAGGGGCCTAGATGCTTTCAATGGTGATGCCATGGTGATGATCAAGTGCTTGGACTTGAAAAGAAGAAAGAGAAAAATAAAAGGCTCAAGGCAAAGGTATAAATGATAGAAGATATTTTGTTTTGGTGATCAAGACACTTAGAGAGTGTGATCAATTTAGGTTCAATAGTTGTACTATTAAGAGGGGTGAAACTCATATCGAAATGCGGTTATCAAAGTGCCACTAGATGCTTTAACTCATTGCATATGCATTTAGAATCTAGTGGAGTGCTAACACCCTTGAAAATATTTACGAAAATATGCTAACACATATGCACAAGGTGATACACTCGATGGTTGGTACATTTGAGCAAGGGTTAGGAATTTCACCGGTGCCCTAGACAGAAAAGACAGAGGTTACTATAAGTGACCGAACGTTGGCCTCGGTTGGACCGGCGCGTCCGATTAGTAGAAGCTGCAATGATGCTGGCATCAGTCTCTAATCGGACGCTGGGTCACTTAGTGATCGGACGCTGATAGGGTGCGTTCGTTCCTACTGACATGGCAGCACATAGGGGAGTCACCGTGTGACCGAATGCTGGGTGTGTCCGGTCGTGAAAAGTCATCTCTAGATGCTTACTAAAAACGACCGGACACTGGGGTTCAGCGTTTGGTCACTTTGAGCTGCTGTGTCCAGTCATCTCTTGACTGTTGAGATCAAGCGATCAACATTTGAAGAGAGGGGACACATGGCACGCATCGCGTGACCAGACGTTGGGGTCTAGCGTCCGGTCAATATGACCGGAGCGTTCGATCACCCCGTGCTGTGCCCAGTGAAGGGGTACAACGCTCTATTTTATGGGGGCTTCTATTTAAGCCCCATGACCAGCTCAAGCTCTCTCTCTTGACCATTTACATTGACATAGCAACCATGTGATCTTAGCCAAAGCCCTCCCACTCATCTCCATCATTGATTCATCATCTTTGTGAGATTGGGAGATAATACAAGTGCATTGCTTGAGTGTTTGCATCTAGAGACACTTAGTGTTCATGTTTCACTACAGGATTCACTTGTTACTCTTGGTGGTTGTCGCCACCTAGACGGCTTGGAGTAGCGAAGATTGTTGAGTGGAGGTTGGCGATTGTCGCTGGCTCCGATCATGGTGATTGTGAGGGGTTCTTGACCTTTCCCCAGCAGAGAGCCAAAAGGTACTCTAGTGGATTGCTCGTGGCTTGTGTGATCCTAATCTTGTGTTGGTTGTGCGGCACCCTATTGAGGGTTTGGCATGTGATGCCAATTAGCTCGTGAACCTCCAAGTGAGTGAATTACCACAACAAGGAGTAGCTACCGATAAGCAAGTGAACCTCAGTAAAAATCATTGTGTTCATCATTTGATTCCAAGGTGATTGGTCTTCATTGGTACTCATTCTTATGATTGATTGGCTCCTTCTTCGACACGGCGGTATAAACAAATTGCTCACTCTATTTATATTACTGCAAACTAGTTGTCAAGCTCTTTAGTGTAGCTAGTTATGAGAGCTTGTTAGTTTGGTTCTTTAGTTAGCTTCTGAGAGCACACTAACTTAGTATAGTGTCATAGCTATTGTGTGGAAAGAAACTATATAAACTAAAATTGTGGTAGGTGGCTTGCATTTTTAGTAGGCTAGCGCAATACTTGCTTTGCCTCATAATTGTCTAACCGGTTTATTAAGTGTTGTTGTAGAAATTTTTAATAGGCTATTCACCTCCCCCTCTAGCCATGGTGATGATCAAGCGCTTAAACTTGAAAAGAAGAAAGAGAAAAATAAAAGACTCAAGGCAAAAGTATAAATGATAGAAGCTATTTTGTTTTGGTGATCAAGACACTTAGAGAGTGTGATCATATTTAGATTCAATAGCCATACTATTAAGAGGGGTGAAACTCATATCGAAATGCGGTTATCAAAGTGCCACTAGATGCTCTAACTCATTGCATATGCATTTAGGATCTAGTAGAGTGCTAACACCCTTGAAAATGTTTGTAAAAATATGCTAACACATGTGCATAAGGTAATATACTTGGTGGTTGGCATATTTGAGCAAAGGTTAGGAACTTCACCGGTGGAGTGTCTACCCATAGAGTGTAGATAATCCGACGGTGCCACCGACGCTCTATATAGAAAAGACGAAGGTCACTGTGAGTGACCGGACCCTGGTCTCGGAAGGACCAACGCATCCGGTCAGAAGAAGCAGCGAAGACGCTGGCATCGGTCTATAACCGGACGCTGGAGGGCTATGTCCGGTCCCACTGACATGGCAGTGCACAGAGGAGACGCCGAGTGACCGGACGCTGGGTGAGTCCGGTCGAGCATGACCGGACGCGTCCGGTCATGATTTCTCGCTTCTAGATGCTTATTGAAAACAACCGGACGCTGAGGTCCAGCGTCTAGTCACTTCATAGCAGCGCATCCGGTCATCACTTGACCGTTGGGATCGAGCGCTTAGTATTTGAAGAGAGGGGACACATGGCACCCCAGCGTCCGGTCAATATGAACGACGCATCCGGTCACCCCGAGTTGTGCCTAGTGAAGGGGTACAACGGCTCTATTTTGTGGGGGCTTCTATTTAAGCCCCATGGCCGGCTCAAGCTTACTCTTTTGGCCATTTGCATTGATATAGCAACCTTGTGAGCTTAGCCAAAGCCCTCCCACTCATCTTCATCATTGATTCATCATCTTTGTAAGATTGGGAGTAAATCCAAGTGCATGCTTGAGTGTTTGCATCTAGAGGCACTTGGTGTTCGTGTTTCGCTATGAGATTCACCTGTTACTCTTGGTGGTTGCTGCCACCTAGATGGTTTGGAGCAGCGAGGATCGTCAAGCAGAGGTTGGTGATTGTCTCCGGCTCCGATCATGGTGATTGTAAGAGGTTCTTGACCTTTCTTCGATGGAGAGCCAAAAGGTACTCTAGTGAATTGCTCATGGCTTATGTGATCCTTATCTTGTGTTGGTTGTACGGCACCCTATTGAGGGTTTGGCGTGTGATGCCAATTAGCGCGTGAACCTCCAAGTAAGTGAATCTCTACAACAAGGACTAGCCTGCCGGTAAGCAAGTGAACCTTGGTAAAAATCATTGTGTTCATCATTTGATTGTGAGGTGATTGGTCTTCATTGGTATTCATTCTTGTGATTGATTGGCTCCTTCCTCGACACGGCGGTATAAACAAATTGCTTACTCTTTTTATATTACCGCAAACTAGTTGTGAGAGCATGTTAGTTTGGTTAGTGTAGCTCTTTAGTTAGCCTTTGAAAGCACATTAACTTAGTGTAGTGACATAGCTATTGTGTGGAAAGAAACTATATAAACTAGAATTGTGATAGGTGGCTTGCAATTTTAGTAGGCTAGCGCAACAATTGCTTCGCCTCATAATTATCTAACCTATTTGTTAAGTGTTGTTGTAGAAATTTTTAATAGGCTATTCACCCCCCTCTAGCCATTAGGACCTTTCATCAGTTTTGTTGGAATGCAAAGGGTGCCAGTGATATTCAATAATCGACCATTATTTTGTGAGTTGTTTGGTAGGGCTCTCAGTAAAAGTGAACGAATCTAGCCTTTTTAGCAACACTGAACGGATCTAGGCTTCTCAGTAACAGTGAATGAATCTAGGCTTTTCAGACAATGAAAATAGACTTTTTAGTTACAAGGACGAGGAGTACGGTGACAACAACGATTTATCACTTCCCGTACATAGTACTGGCATGCAAGGAAGCACAACTCCACTCCACTCCATCTCCACCATCCATCTTATGACTGTTTAATCCAAGGGCTAAGGTGAAGAAACACACAGATTGCTGACATGGCACATTAAGAGGCCTTCATTACTCCTCTCAACCTATAAATAACCCCCACTCCCTCTCATTCACACACACAACAAGTAAGAAGAGCACTCCTCAATATTTTCTTTCATTGCAGTACCAATGTCTAGAGGGTCATCCAGAGTGAGAGGAAAGAGGAAGAGAACTACCATTATGTGGGAGGGTTCTCTTGGTCCCAATTTTTTTGAGGAAGCTCTTTATGAGAGGTTCCCAATTGAGAGCAAAAGTAATTTCACCAAAGAGGCACCACTGAGAGGATATGATGAACGGAAAGAAGAGTGGCCAAAATACATGCATGGTGAGGACTGCCTAGTGCAGATGTTCACCGAGGGAATAGATGGAGGTCGTCGTTTCTTCAAATGCCCACGAGCATGGGTAATTACTATTCCTATTTATTTCTTCAATATGTTCCTCTTCTATACAACTTACATGACATACTTATTGCAATCTTCCTTGGTTGAAGAAAACTGTGGGTTCAATAGGTGGGTCGATCGTCGACCTAATTATCCGCATGTAGAGTACATCTACTACCTGTAGGACCGTATCTTCGATCTAGAAAGGAAAGTTAGCAGCGATTACAAGGACGACGAATAGGACGACAACAACAATGGTGCCAGTTTACAGGAGGCACTCTGCAATGATCCATATTGCACATGTCCTAATCACACGAAAAAGGGTCCTCCGCCGCCACCCCCGTCAACAATGGGAGGATACTATGGAAAATATGCAACACAATTTGCTATGTAGCCACACTACTAGAACAAACCAATCTTTTAACGGGCCACATCCATGTGTTTGTTTTTTTGGTTTAATCACCTAAGGCATGTTAGGGTTAGTCGAAAGAAATATATACCCTTGTTTGGTACATGTTTTCACATGCCATTTTATGTGCTTGTTGTTTGCTTCAATTACCTAAGGCATGTTAGGTTTACTTCAGGATCTCTGTACCCTAGTTTGGTACATATTATCACATACCATTTCATGTGTTGTGTGTGTTGAATTATGTAATCCACTACTTCGTTACGTTTTATTTATACTACGTGAGCTCGTTTCACTACCTATGCAATATTAAACTCAATATTATGACAACAAATAATGAAACCAACAACACTATGAAAGATCCAATAATAGAGCACATTAATCAACATAACAATATTTGAAGTACATGACGACAAACTAAAAGTGCATTACATGACAACACAATGCAAAATTCAAGATTAGACAACATTGTTCATGAATATACCATAGAACTAGCAAGTCATGAAGACTACTGAGTGCAATGAGGCCACTTTTTCTTCCTCTGGGCATCGGAATTCTCCTCCATCGTTGCCTTTGCTCAGAGCGCATACTCAAGCTTCCTCTCCCTCTCCTCCCTGTGCGAAGCAACAAGCCACCTTTCCTCCTCTTCCTTGTGCTCCTTTTCTAGAGCTTCCTCTCTGCGTCTCTTCTCCATCATCTCTTTGTCCTCTGCCTCCCACCATAACAGTTCTGCATCCACTCCTTGTCTTTCGACTTGATCTCAGTGTCGATCCACTATTCAAAATCATAGAGCGGTGGAGGGGTCTATAATAAATGCAATTGTTACAAAATAAATAAATCATGCAAGACTTCATTTGACACAAAATAAATATTAAACAACATCGATTTATCACCATCTTGTTAATGCAGCGCTGATGAAGTGTATGCTCAAACGCAAAATTGGCACACATCCAATACCTCTGCCTATACGTGTCCTCTTCATCGAACTTGGCTACCTTGCAAGGATCACCGTAAAAGAACATGGGCACTAGAACACCACTAGGCAGAGGCAATGGGTCGAAGACATTTCCAGTCATCCGGCCATAACTACAATTGAACCAAATTTGTTCTTAAAACCGAAAGCAATGAACATTAAACCCTAAACTTAGGGTTTTTCTATTTGTTACACAAAAATAAAAACATAATATAACACGATGATAAGAGATTACCTTGGCTTACTAGCTTTACCACGTCTTGACATCCTACCGTTACATAATACAAAAAATTAAAAATCACTTCAAACATTAGGTAATAACGTATCTAGGATTGCAAAATAGACATAATATATACCAAATGAATGCGTAAAAATGATAAAGGGAGAGAGGATACCTTGCTCGCGAAGATGTATGGATCAAATCCAAGTATCCAAGGTTAAATTCGTCGATTCAAAAGATTGAACGGGTTAGGGAGAGGAAGAAACCGAGAGGGAGGAGGAAGAAATAAGAGCAGACTCGGCAAGAGAAACTTGGCCGCACGCTTTGAGTCCATGCTCGGCGCCGGAATACATGGCGCCGAGGTCGGTGCTAGCGTCACAGATGTTGACGCCGACCTCGGCGCCATGTATTCTGGCGCTAAGGTACCGGCCATGTGAATGGCACCTAGGATGACCTGTTGTGCATGGTCAGGCACCTCGGAGCTAAGATCTATGGCGCCGAGATATTTTACCTCGACGCCATAAGTCCTGGCGTCGACCCTAGGATCTAGAGATAAATTTAAGTCTCTTAAGAGACCAAACGTAAATTTTCTTAAAAAAGAGAGCAAATTGTAAAAAAATGAGGGCTGGGCTGGGTGTCCAATAATTTCACATCCGTGTATCCCGCCACCGTTCGTGCTGAGGCGCATCAAATCCCACGTGCGACGCGTCTCCGAGCTGCCTATAGCAGGTTCAAGGCTAGACTTGTCCTGAGGCCCTGCCGTCGGAGTCGTCGCTCGTCGGACACGCATGATGCGTCCGACGAAAACAAGCAAAAAGCGTCATTGTTGGTGGGGAATTAATTGGGCGTCTGGCACGCCCGGCCCGCGTATATTGAGCGATCGAGCCGCGGATGATGGCGCGGTTTGAAAGGTGGTGCGTACCACGGCCGGCTGGAGTAGTCTACCTGATTCTCGTGACCGGATCAGTCGACAAATGGGGCGCCCCCGGGGATCTCCATCGGTCGGACGGACGGGAGTACGGGACGGGGGGGCATCCAAAGGATCGCTTTGGCTAATCGCTGCGTTTTGCAGCCGCGTAAGCGTAACTAGCGTCGCAGCCTTAATGTTTCACAGAATCACAGCTTTATTTCAGCTTTCCGTTCGGGCTGCCCAACACATCGCAACAAAAGGCTGCATGCCTTTTAGGGAGAGCAGACGCAATGATGGAGATGAGACCAAAAACATCGTGGCACGGCATTTTTTAATGTGGCCAACGAAAAGTGTCTTGACTCTTGAGAATTCTTATAGAAAAAATATATATTTCTAGCCCTCTACCAACTCTTGAAGACATACTCTCAAACAATTTATCTTGATTTTAACTAAATAATCCAAAATAACTGCACATCTCTTTTCTTAAGTCAACCTTTTAAATTTTTTATTAGATTTATAGAAAACTTTAGCAACATCTATATCTCCTAATATGTTTATTATTACAAATATATATATATATCATTATTAATCTAATAAAACTTATTACACGTTATAAAGATTAATATTCTTATATTTTTTGTCAAAATTTGAAAAGTTTTAACTCCTTAAAAACCGACATGTTGTTTTAGAACGGGAGGAGCGCATACAAAAAGTTAATATTATTTAGGCTAGGGGACCAATGCGCACCTTGCCGTGCATACCTAGTCCTGACGACGTTCTACTAGAGCTTCTACGTGGTTCGACGATCGATATCGAATAATGATAATAGATAACAATAGCTTCTACCATCAAATAAGCACCAAAATGAGTTTATAAAGATTCAAATGATTCCAAGTTAGACACTATAAGATAGAGCAAATATATATATTTTAAAAAAAAACTGAAACTAGTTTCACATTCTGAGGTAAAACAAAATTTCAATGATTTTTTAAGATTAAACCAAAATTTAGTATTTTTAATTGAATTATTTTCCATGTTAAAATATTTAGATTCTTTGGAAATTTGTTTTTATGAATTTTTGATATTTTTAAAAATATTTCTAGTCTAGTTTACTCCCTGAACTTTCAATTTAGCACGATTTACTCTTCTAACGTGGCGCCACATTAGCAAAACCACCAAACCATCCATAGTGCAAAACAAATGATTTTTAAAGTTGAGGGAGGTAAAAAAAAACTAGTTTTGTATTTCATGGAGGAAAATCGAAGGACCCCGGTAATTGAGGAAGGTAAATTAGAATTTTTCTTTCTGAATTTTCCAAGGAGGTAGTCTGGAAGCAGAGCCTAGTACCATTTTTACGTGGGGGGAAGCACAGTACCAAATCCATGGAAATTCACAGCCCATTATAACCCAATGACAACCTCATCACGGCCCAAGCCATCTTCGTTGACGATGCATACCTCATCCCTTTTTGCTCCAAAAAATACCATGAAGCAAGCAACGCTTGAAGGGCCCAACCCAACCCAACCCATACGTACATGTTACCAACACAGGCTCCGGACTAGTCTTGCCAGAGCCTTCCACACTGGCTGCACGCACCTGCCCCTCTGCTCGACGTGTTCTGCAGCCTCTGCTCCGCACCGCCGCACCGCGTTGCAACTTGCAAATGCTTCAAGCAAGGTACTATCTGAGTTGTGACTTGTGAGGTGGATCGGAGAAGACGTCCACTCCAAGCGATGGGATGCCGTGCAGAGCTCAACGCCGCACCCTGCTCGTCTCTGCACCGCAAGTCCGCAACGCTTCAAGCGAAAGCCTGCACGACAGCAGCACGGACCGCGGGTCACATCCCGCCATTCCCATTCCTTGACGCCATCAAACGCGCCCGCCCAGCCCCAAAGCGGCAACACCATTGCCTGCTGCCTCACTGCTCTAACATGCCTATATGGACACATGCATGGTCCATGCACATGCTCAACGATCAACGTCTCAGGTTGCCCGGCGAACTTGTCCGTTGATAAAGAAGATGCGCACGACGCGTTACACGCTCATGGTCGCCCAAGCTCTCGTCGTCTCCGCGTTGTTGGCTGCCACCGCCGCCGCTGCTGCCACTGCGGCAGAGTATGTCCGTCCGCTGCCAGGGCGGATCATCCTCACGGAGCACACCGAGCCCGCCGCCAATCCTCAGCAGGTACACACCTTCCTATTCACTGCTGACGGCTGATGGCTGACGGACGCCGGTGTGCTGTTATTATGCACATGATCAAGATGACCACCGACGTGATCTCTGCAGGTCCATGTATCGGCCGTCGGGGAGAAGCACATGAGGGTGTCGTGGATCACCGACGACAAGCACGCGCCGTCCGTGGTGGAGTACGGCACGGCCTCCCGGAACTACACCATGTCGGCCACCGGCGACCACACATCGTACCGCTACTTCCTCTACTCCTCCGGCAAGATCCACCACGTCAGCATCGGCCCGCTGGAGCCCAGCACCGTGTACTACTACCGGTGCGGCGAGGCCGGAAGAGAGTTCAGCCTCAGGACCCCGCCGGCCGCGCTGCCTATCGAGCTCGCCCTAGTCGGTACGTACTACGTAGGGACGAGGAAGAAAATCCACAAAACTACCCTCAGCCTTGACCTGATCAGGCGCTGACTTTTCGATCGGACGGACGGCTGACAATGGTGCAGGGGACCTAGGGCAGACCGAATGGACGGCGTCGACGCTGCTGCACGTGAGCAAGACGGACTACGACATGCTGCTGGTGCCGGGAGACCTGTCGTACGCCGACACGCAGCAGCCTCTGTGGGACTCGTTCGGGCGGTTCGTGCAGCGGCACGCGAGCCGGCGGCCGTGGATGGTCACGCAGGGCAACCACGAGGTGGAGGCGGCGCCCCTGCCGCTGCCTGTCCCAGGCTCGCCGCCCCCGTTCGCCGCCTACGGCGCGCGGTGGCGGATGCCGCACGAGGAGAGCGGGTCGCCGTCCAACCTTTACTACTCCTTCGACGCGGCGGGCGGCGCCGTGCACGTCGTGATGCTGGGCTCGTACGCCCCCTTCAACGCCGGCTCGGACCAGTACCGGTGGCTGGCGAGGGACCTCGCGGCCGTGGACCGCCGCGCCACGCCCTGGATCGTGGTGCTGCTGCACGCGCCCTGGTACAACACCAACGCCGCGCATCAGGGCGAGGGCGAGGCCATGAGGAAGGCCATGGAGCGGCTGCTCTTCGAGGCGCGCGTCGACGTCGTCTTCGCTGGCCACGTTCATGCCTACGAACGCTTCGTGAGTGTCATCGCTTGATCCGTCGTCTGCTGATCATCAGTTTATGGCAAATTTGTTGGCTGTCCGATGACACGTACTCGTCCCAATTCAAATTGATGTCGTCGCAGACAAGGGTGTATGACAACGATACGAACCCGTGCGGACCCGTGTACATCACCATAGGCGACGGCGGCAACAGAGAAGGCCTTGCCTTGAAGTGAGTATCAATGCTAGTCGCCATGCCCAACCCTGATATTTTTCGCAAACCGCATTGTTTTATTTCGCATTATTGCTTGATTGATCACTCATCTGGACATGTTGATTTGTTAGCTTTGACAAGGACCACAAGCTGGCGCCGTTGTCGATGATGAGGGAGGCGAGCTTCGGGCACGGGCGGCTGAGGGTGGTCAACGCGACCACTGCGCACTGGTCGTGGCACCGCAACGACGACGCGGACTCCGTGGTTCGCGACGACCTCTGGCTGGAGAGCCTGGCTGCCAACGCCTCGTGCCGGCAGCCCGCCGACCCCGCCGCCGTCAATTCATGGGACGATGAGTTGTAGCGGACAAGCGGGCCATCTCTTGTTTTTGCCCAAAAGATGTAAATTTGCGGCCCGTTACACTTCCACGTCGTGTAGTGCATGTCTCTCAAAGTATACTTTCGTCACACACTCACACTATTCATCAACACATAGACGGTTCCTAACTTTTATTAAGAGAAACATCTTACTACCAAATATGTCAAAACATCAAGCATGCACAAAACAATAAACGTATTTTAAAACATTTTTGTCAGACAATAATGTTTATTTATATTATTTAAAATAACGCTCTAAAAATTATATAGGATAACCTATAGCCCAAACTTAGTTTGGCCCCAAATTTCTTCCTTCAGCCTGGTCCTATGCAACCCAACGATTTAAATTAAAAGAAAACAGCAAACAATTTCACAAATTGGGCACTGTGCAGGATTCGGTCTGACCCAGCTATACATGTGCAAGGACCTTAGATACGAAAACAAAGATGTTGACACAAAAGTGTACAGAGTGCATAATGGACCCCATCATGTTTCTATCGTCAAGACGACCAGAAAGCATACTTGGATCATTGCAAGTTTCTCAATTTTCTCAAATGCAAGAACGAACTGCACCATTGCGTTTTTCTCGTCGACTTGATCGAAAAACATATATGGATCACCTCGTTTGGAGTCCGGATGAATTAATTATGCATTTCAAAAATATTTTGCCCAGAGCCCACACAAGTCGGTTTAGATGACTATGTCCGGTCCAGAACGGGTCTGAAACACATTTTGACGTGATTTGAAAGGGGTTTCGACTCTTTGATGGATAATACCACCCCCACCTTATAAATATATAAGGTCCACGGTCGATTGAGGTGTCCAACATGAGGTGTCCAACATACACAATTGCACAAAAACCAATCTACAACCTTTCTTTACCCTCTCTTCCTCTCTACTTCTCGTTCTTTATCGACGTTGCATGGACGATGGATCGACGACGACGAAGCTCTATAGCGGCCAGGTCAAACTTGTTGCTTGTGTCGTTACACAGAACCGTGGCCTTCTTTTATGTAGAAGTACAAGTTTGCTTTAGATTCAATAAATGGTACTATTTATGTTTTGGTTACTCATGCCGAAGATGCTAACTTAATGGTTGGTCGTTCATTTCAAATGGCTAGTGAAGATATGTCTTTCTTCTATGTGCTTGGCATTGAAGTACGGTCTGAAAATGATGACCGTTACTAGCCTATTCGTGTGGACAAGGTTTAGCCACTGTAGTGCCGTAATGATGGTGAAAGCTAGAGGTGGATCTAGCGGGGGGGTTGTCATGCCCCTGTACCGCCGCTGATGCTATGGAGCCCTCATGTGTCATCAAAGCTTGGTATGTCATATCGTACTCCGTAGGAGTGTTCGTTGCCTTGCTTCTACACTTCATCAAGTCCTATACATGAAGAAGTCGCGGGACAACATGGCCATTGGGTTCACCGCACTAATATTTCTTCGCTTGTTAGACTGTGTGCTACATAAATTAACCGTAAGGGCATTGAAGCCAATACGATATTGCCATGTACATAAACATAATAGCGGAGAGTGTTGACGGTAGTTAACAACCAATATAAACCATCAATTAAACATGCATAAGGGCATAAATATAATCATCAATGAATGTTTAGGGGTTTAAACTAATAAATTTCACAAGTTTTGGTGAATCTATGTTTCCAACAGGGTTTAATCAGAAAACCGCTAAGGAGGACCTAATCGTCAAAGGAAAATATGGAGTTCCGCCCTGGTACCTATGTGGGAAGACTCTAGAAGGATCCAGAAGCCACGTCACCAAAGCGGAGGGCCACCCCTTGGCAGGTGGGGCCGCTTGACCCCTAGTGGACCCCACCTGTCAGCCTCGTCGCTATGTCGGTTTCTCACCGCCTTTGAAGATGCATCTAGGTCGTTGCTTAAGTTGGTTTGATCCAAGGGCTCACGTTGGACCCTCAGGGATATATAATCCATCTGCTGCATCTCCCCCCTAGGCATAACCAAAGTCATCAAGTCATTTGAGAAGACAGAAACCCTAATCTCCTCAGAACTCCTCCATAGCATAGCTAGTTAGGATAGATCTAGAGGGTGGCAAGTAGGACTTCGCTTGGATTCTCGATCTTGTCAAGAGCATGGTTCGATATAAACTTTGTACCCCTCTCTCTCTTATTTCTCCATTATTTTTATATGCTAGTTACAATTGTTATGACAATCTCAGTGTTCATCTTATTCATGTTCTTCGTTATGATGTTCAACGTCTACTTTGATTATATACTTAGTATACCTAGTTTATCATTATGTTTATGCACAAGTTCGTATAGCGCTCACTCTAAAGTAGATGGGGTGGGTGGTCGACATTGTGTAAGCGTGGTGCTTATACATTGTTTACCTGCGGATACACCCTATATTCTGGGTCATGTGGTATATCGTGGATCTAACACTTCCAGTTGAGTCCTTTGTAGTCCACTCCCCAAATATAGGTGCACGTAGGGTCCGACTACGAAGGTAGAACGAGCTCTGCCCTCAATCTTCCTTAGTAATATCACTTATGTGTAGATATGATGATGATTATAGCCATGATTACTAGGTATAATTGCACTAATCAAATATATGCTTTGACTTGTAATTAAGAATGACTTAGGAATTATTTCTCTAATATTCTACCTGACCATGCTAACGTTGTAGAAAGGAGTGCTCTGAGTGATTTATCATTATTATTACTTATCATTTATACATATCTTATCCTATGACTTATCCCTGTTGTGAGTAGAGTGATGGCTATGGTTTATTTCTCCTTTAATAGTATAAGTTATCAATACATGTGCATGCTAGACCTTCCTAGTGGTAAAAATATAAATAACGATATCTGAAATACTCTCGGGTAAAATGCTATAATGGTATATTATCTGTGCACTTGCGAATACTTTTCATTCATAGATTTATATATATTCTCTCAAGTGTCAAGTCACATAATTACTAAAGAACCGCTTAGTGTTATTATAGTAGTAATACTATGTAGTATTAACACATATCTCTGGCATCATCACTAGGGATGACAACCTAGTAAAGTTAGGGGATATATGTTTATAATAGGTGGCTAAGTACTCAAACAAGTGACACGTTAATAAAAACCAACAAGCATTTTTGGCGCCGTTGCCGCAGAAGGTAACTTGCAAAGAAAGTATTGATAAACTTATACTTATTGATGGGATTGAGATAACCATTAACCTCTGCTCAAACAGGCTTACCCTTTGTTTTGTCTACTTGTGTATCTTATGCAGGGTAATGTATGACTGGTTTTGACCTTCTGACAAACTACGTTGAAGATCTAGAAGCATTAATCAGGAGAACCAGAGCTAAACTCAAGAAAGTCTCAGCTTTGAAATTGGAAGATAACCATATAAGGCGATGCTTAACACTAGAATTTGAAGCCATGGCTAACAGGTCTCTCTATGAATTCTCTGCTCCAACTATGGCCAACATCCATACTAGACCGACAGTCAATGTCGGAGACAATGGATTCGAGCTTAAGCCAGCTCTCATCAATATGGTGCAAGCAAACTAGTTTTGTGGAAAGGCACATGAAGATGTAAGTGCACATCTCCAACACTTCTTGGAGATCTGCAGCACCTTCACCATCAAAGGAGTAACCCAGGATGCCATACTACTTCGCCTTTTCCATTCTCACTTTTGGGAAAGGCAAAGCAGTGGTTTTACGTCAATAAAGATAGAAATACTACATGGGATAACTGCTCCTCTGCCTTTCTAGCAAAGTTCTTTTCCACAGGCAAGACCAATGCTCTGTGTGGGACAATCTCAAGCTTTTAGCAACAACATGATGAATCTGTCCCTCAGGCATGAGAATGCTTTCAAGACTATATATCAGAATGTCCTCATCATGGGATGGAGATTTTGCTACTCATGCAGACATTCTACCACGGGTTGACTAACAATACCCGTGAGACCATGGATGCTGTTGCTGGAGGTGCATTCTTGTCACTTACACTTCCAGCTGCGACCACTCTTGTGGAGAAGATGGCCTCCAACCAAGGCTAGAATGAAGAACGTGTTCATACCCGCAAGAGAGGTGGAGGTATGCATCAACTCAAGGAGGTAGACATGCTATCTGCCAAGATGGACCTACTCATGAAGAAGCTCGAAGACCGAGCTAATGAAAAGTAAGAAGTCATGCACATTCATGATTCTCGCATGACATGTGAAGTGTGTGGAAGCACTGGGCATTTAGAGAATAGTTGTCCTAAGACCCATGAGGATGTGAATTTTGTCAACAACTACTACTTCCATCCTCAGCAGAATCAAGGATGGAACCATCAACAAAAGTCGAGCTACCAAGGTAATAATCAAGGTAACTTTGAAGGTAATAATTTCAATAATTTCAATCAAACACCCTTAAGAGAATTAATTGCTGGTCAGTCCAAACTTATGGAGGGATTATCTAGAAACATAGCTTCCAATGATAAAATTTTAGAAAATATAAGTAATAGAATAGATAGCTTTGCTTCTACCATTAAGAACCAGCAGTAGCTTTAATAAAATAATAGAATCACAAATAGCTCAGCTGGCGGCTGTTGTTCCTCCATCTGACAAAGGTAAGATTCCGGGGCAACTGGAAGATCTAGAAACTATAAATCTTGTTGATATTCACAATGCAGCTTACTACTACATGGAGCCATCGATGGAAAGGTGGATAGATTACACCTTGCCTGACAAGAAAGGTGATCTAGGGAGACCTGTCATCCCCATCGCCATTGAACCTCACATCTTCTAAGAAGCTATCTGTGACTTCGGAGCAAGTTCAACATCATGCCTAAGGTAATTTATGATCGAATTAATAGAGATACTTTGTTATACACAAATATGCGTTTGGAGCTTGCAGATCAGTCACTCTGTTACCCCAAGGGAATTCTTAAAGATGCTATTATTCTAGTGGGGCAATCATATGTTCTCATAGACTTTATGGTTTTGAAAACTGGTGGAGTTGTAAGGGCACCCATTATTTTGGGCCGACCTTTCGTAAGCACCGCAAAAGCCATCATCTACTGCGGACAGTGCCAAGATCTATTTCACGATCAAGGATAGAAAGGAGAAGTTCACTTTCAAGAACCTCATCTTGCAATCTCCTAGTCATCCACAAAAGGCATACATGCCCAAAGAGACAATAGTGACTAAGAAGAAGAACAACCAAAGAAGGAGGAAGAATAAGACCGGTCAGCCACAAGAAGAAACGGTCAGCATAATCAACACACTCCGATCTGAGTATGACCACCTCCTCGCTTCACCATTCCTTGCTAAGAAGGATGATCCTGGTGTACCGACGATCGAGTGTACCATTGGACAAAGAATCTTCCACAAGACCTTCTATGACATTAGATCGGACGTCAATATAATGTCCAAGGTAACGTATGAATATTTATTCGGTAACGAACCTTTGTTCCCTACATATATGCAGTTGCAGATGGTGGACCAATCAATATGATTCTCTGAGGGAATAGCGAGGGACGTTATGGTAAGAATACAAGATCACTATACCCCTACCGACTTCATGGTCCTAGACACAGGAGAAGAAGAAGACAATACACCCATCATCCTTGGAAGATCGTTCCTCAACACCACCAATGCGATCCATCTACGTCGGATCTAGGACAAATCCACTTCCAATTCCCTAGAGAAAAGGTACGTTGTTATTTCAATAGTTATACTACTTATGAACATCCAAAGAAGAGCCACCCTAGGAGGAGACATCGATCATCCCAATGTCAAAGGAACCAACCCCTGATGGAATGGATGGGAAGATGAAGAACCTAAAGAGCCTATGAAATATGAACCTACTCCGCCTAAGATAAGTCCACAGTCCAGGCAGGTGTGGAAATAAAAGTTGACATTATCATCATCAGGAATCACCATCACAAAATGTGTAGCCATCTGGGTCTCCATCCTTAGGACCAGATGATGCACCCCAAAAGTGAAGGATTCTTCTCCAATAAAGTCATGTCCAAAGGACTTAAAATCCAAACCCTAGCCGTGAGGTAACATCGGTAGTTATCCATATTTACTTTTTAGTATTGCAAGAATTATTTTCACTTTAGCATATTTACTTTTCTACATTAGCATTGCATTTAGAAAAGAAAAATAAAAAGTTTTATTATTGCATTACATCATTGCATCAGGAAAATCCTAAGCCCCAGTGTGAATAAATCTATGGTGTGTAGAAGCCTAAGGGAATATTCACTATGGTGGCATAAAAATAAACAAGCATGCGTATTTTCTTTCTGCATTATATATATAAGAAAATCCAAAAATATTAAATAGACATCCTGCTAGAACTTTGTCAATTAGAAAATCTGTCTAAACCTCCAAGGACAACAAATCTCTGAATGAGTGACCGCTAACCCCTTATCCTAATCTGTGCCACGAGCTTTGGTGTTCTTATTGGAGTATTTTGCAAGATGATCAGAAGTAAAATCATCCATCCAAAGTACATTCTTCTAAATCGCTACTACACCCGCTGCACGAGGAAAACAACTTCTGAAATGATAAGAAAGATCTTAAGAAAGACCACGACAACATCTAGCTTGGGGGAGGAGCATCCCCCATGTATCTAGCTAAGTATTTATTTCCCTTTTTAGTTTTACTATCTTTGATTTTTCTATATATTTGCTAAAGTCATAAAAAGATGCATAATAAAGAAAAACAAAATAAAAATTCATCTTAGATATATATATAGTAAGGTGTGATCTTAAAAATAAAAAACAAAATAAAAGAGTGTGTCTAGTTTTTAGGAGCTAAATATATGAGCTCTGAGGATAATCTCTTGCAATGGAAATGATGAATAGTTACTCTATCGTAATTCCTTTCAAGTATCTAGTTTTCAAGCCTTGAATTCTCTTGAGTTTTGGATAAGACTGTTCTGATATAAGAATTTACTCTAAACTTGAAACTCGTGGGTAACATACGCTTGATCTAAGTCTAGGAAATTGACGGGTATGATATGAGAAGGTCTGAGCTGTTGTTTATGTTGTTCCTAGTGATACTAAAGTTCTGAAGATTTATCTTTTGAAAAACATAAAAATCTTACATGATGAGCTCCTGTATGACACAATTTAAATTCCTACTAAGGTCATATATGATATTTAGATTAGAAAAACTTTCACTCATATATGCAGCTTGTTTTGTATTTAGTTTAGTCAAGCTTTGTTGATGCCTTATGAGAGGTTTGTCATGCTCTTAAAATCAAGATCACTGTACACACCACCCAAATATGCACTACTCCTATCTAGCTTCACCCAAAAATGTTTTACTCCTACACTAGGGAGAAAACACCAAAAATATGCCCTATAGGATATCCACCAAATAAATGCTCCAAGTTTTTGTTGCTATCTCTCAAAAGTTTTGTTGTAGTCAAAAGAGACATGGGGCTATGCAAAAGTTATTCATAAAAAAAGAAAGAAAGAAAAAATAAACAAGTGCCTGAGATATTGAAAACAATGAGTACTCCAATGTGCGCCTAAAAAAAGAAAGTTGAATAAGATAGCCCATGATTTCTTACAAAATTGTTTCTAAGTTTGAAAAGAGAGATATGTTTTCAAGGAGCAAAGTAGAATTAGGTTAGCCACCATATACATCCACACACATGCACATCTTGATTTGATTGTATGACTTAACTCTCTTTGGATCCAAGGTTTGACTTTACAATATATATATTGCAAGTATGCTCTTTATGCTTTCTCCATTCCTATGAGCTCCACATAAGCCTTAGTTGTAGGAAGAGAAAGGCATAACATTATTATTGCCTTGGTAAGGATCCACAAATACCACAAATATTGAGAGATTTGAGAGTGTCATACAAGGGAAGCTTTGAGTTTTATTTTGAAAATTTATAAAAACTCTAGAATAATGGTTGAGCGAAGAACTTGAGGCATAGTGCTTGACTTGATTGTTCTGTCTTTCAATTGCTCAAGACCTAAGTGAAGGCTGAGAAGCCCCATGGTTGAAGGTAATATGGATAAGTTTGAAAGTCAGATCGGTTTATTCTAATCCGGAGGAGAATTCTTGTTTGAACTGCATGCTGTACTTTTGAGGAGTTGCTTCAATGTTTTCAAAATCCTTAAACTCCAGATTTAGTTACTAAGTTTAGTTTTGCTAAGGGACTAGCAAAAGGTAAGCTTGGGGGAGTTGTTGACGGTAGTTAACAACCAATATAAATTATCAATTAAACATGCATAACTGGCATAAATATAATCACCAATGAAGGTTTAGGGGTTTAAACTAATAAATTCCACAAGTTTTGGTGAATATATGTTTCCAGCAGGGTTTAATTAGAAAACCACCAAGGAGGACCTAATCATCAAAGGAAAATACATAGTTCCGCCATGATACCTACGTGGGAAGACTTTAGAAGGGTCCAGAAGCTAGGACACCGAAGCGAAGGGCCACCCCCTGACAGGTGGGGTCGCCCGGCCTCTTGGTGGGGCCGCCTGACCCTTGTGGGCCCCACCTATCAGCCTCATCACTATGTTAGTTTCCCACCACCTTTGAGGATGCATCTAGGTCATTGCTTAAGTCAGTTTGATCCAATGGCTCATGTTGGACCCCCCCAAGGCTATATAATCCAGCCCTTGCCTCTCCCCAGGCATAACCTAAGTCATCAAGTCATTGAGAAGATAGAAACCCTAATCTCCTCAGAGATCCTCCTCCATAGCATAGCTAGTTAGGATAGATCTAGAGGGAGGCAAGCAGGACTTCGCTTGGATTCCTAATCTTGTCAAGAGCGTCGTTCGGTATAAACATTATACCCCTCTCTCTCTTGTTTCTCCATTATTTTTATATGCTAGTTACAATTGTTATGACAATCTCAGTGTTCATCTTATTCATGTTCTTCGTTATGATGTTCAACATCTACTTTGATTATATACTTAGTATAGCTAGTTTATCATTGTCGGTGCGAAATGTGGCCAACAAGTAAATATTTGTAGTTTTGCCAGTGCGCTGTGATTGGATGTGGCCTAGCACGCGATGACATAGGATTTATACTAGGTTCAGGCAACATGCCCTACTTTCAGTTTCAGTCGGTTGGTAACTTAATTCCTAAGCCTAGGTGCTCGAAGTTTGCTGTGGGGTTACAAATGAGTAAGGAATAGGAAGGGAGTGTTAGAGGCCTGGTCGGACTCTGAACCGAGTGGAAGAGAGTGACGGATGCTCGTGTGCTAAGTATTAGAGTGTATGCTCTGTGTGTTCGAGCTTATCAGCTATTGAGAGCGTGTAGACTGTGTAGCTATCGAGCTCTAGAGCTATTGAGCTATTTAACCATCGTCCTTTTAGGAGAGAGAGCATCCCCTTTTATAGATGAAGGGGATGGCCTTACAAGTCAAAGACGGAAAGGGAGAGAATGTGTACGTGTGCTACCTAGTCTTGTTCATGACCTATTGTATCTGACAGGCTACACAGTGTTCGCCCACCTTACTGTTCATGACCTGGCCGGCTGCATGGTGTTTGCCAGGGATGGCAAACGACAGCGCCCATAATAGTGTTTGTGTTCTGACATGACTGGAAGGCTATATAGTGTCCATCTAACATGGCCTGGCGGCACCGTCCTATAGGTGTATAGGCATGGCAGGGTATGGTCCTCGGTATTAAGGTTGACATGAGCGCCTTACCTTATCTGATCTGCCTACTCCCCGGGCCCACATCGAGCAGGCATCCTGGTCGGTCGTTTCTAGTTCGGCCTGACCATGTTGTCAGGAAAGAGAGGTGGGCAAAGGTCCAACATATCCTCAGTCGGAGGAATGGGGTTAGAGTCAGAGTGTGGTTCCACCATGGCCAGGACTTTCGGGTGGGGCTCCCACTAGGTCTCCTGGCCGAAGGTGCTGGTCGGGGACCAGATCGTGGTGTCAGCCTGTCATTATGTATCTGGGCCAGCCCAAATGCATGCTATCGCTGCGCTACCTATTGGGCCAAGTATTGTAGGGAAACAGGTCCATTGGGGACCCCAGGTTTATGAACCCGGCAGGAGCCCCCGAGCCCCTTTGGGGCTTCTGTGAAGCCATAAAGGGGCTGTTGAGTTGCCGCTTTTGAGAGCGTACGGAAGTATGATGCTAGAAGATCTCTCGTAAGGTGAGAGCATCATACGTCTCAGACGGACCCCTGTCCCAGATTTTGGATCAGAGGACGAAGACAGGGAGGAGGGCATTGTAGCGGAAGAATAAGGATCTTGGCTCCCTTGTTCCGCTTCATGCCCCAAGGTGCGGAGCAGTCCCGAGGCTGTTCACACATGCTTTGTGTGTTATTGTAAAAGCCCGGGGCTTATGTTTTTAGCTTAATGAAAGCTTGTATTTGCTTTGTAATTCTTGTGCCCATTGCGCCATGGAGGCAGGCTATTTATTGGAACTTTGATGTTTTCTCCCATGGTTTGTTGTACCGCATAGGGTAACCAAGTAGGATTTAGGCACCCAGTCTCCACGAGGAGGACTAGTGAAGGCCATAGAGGCATGCTGGGGGATATTATCACACAGCCCTTGATGAGGAGACTAGCGAAGGCCATGGAGGCGTGCCGAGTAGACATAGGCGCCCAGCCCCCAAAGGGAGTAGACATAGGCGCGCACCCGGTGGGTGTAGTCCCTGAGCCTATGGCCGACTGGTGAGTCGGTAAGAGGCTAAACACCTTAGTAGTCTTTCCTATGGCTACAGACTCCTGTGTTCCTACTGGTTAGGGTGTTGGCCCGTGTTCATCCCCCCCCACAACCTACGTGGATGATTAGATTCCTGAGTTGATGTCAGGTGGCCTGAGCCCCTGAGCCCCATTGGGCTTAGTAGGGGTCAGTCGAGTTTCCTACATCAATCCATCCATGGTTTCTGTAATCGGAGGGGTTGAGCTAACGTCGCTTGCCTCGATGGCTTGAGTGACGTGCTTGATGAGCTCACTAACAGGCATGTTCAAGTGGAATCTAGGTCTGTCGTTCATAACAGGGTTGGCATAGCCCTCATGTGGCATTCCATTGCTCCTTAATCCGCCTCCCGGTAGATGCCTAAGCCGTTCCAGAGATCAACTCAGGTGGCCAGCTATCCTCTCCTCGATGGAGATTCTATGGGCATGGCTCGATGTCAAGATCAAACGAGAAGGTTGAGATGACCCTATCCGCTCTCAAGCGGGTTGGGTGAGGGCCGCTAGGGCTCATCTGTGTTTTCTCCTATGGCTCTATTTGACATGAGGCGGCCTCGAGCCCTTCGTGGGCTGGCCTTTGAACCCCGGTCGGTCGCAACTCATATCGAATGAGACGACTACCACTTCGTGATGCGACACAAAGTGTTGTGATGCAACAATTGCATATGCAATGCTTGGATGTATGGGATGAATGTATGGCTGTATGTATGAATGCATGCATGAGAATGGATGAATGAATGCTCATGCACTAGAAAAGTAAAACGAGGGTTGGTAAAGTTACCTCAATGGCTGGAGTGATGGGTTCGGGGAGCTCCTATCGGATATGTTCGAGTGGAATCCAGGTCCATCATTCATGACAGAGTCGACATAACCCGCATGGGGCATCCCACTGCTCCTTACCTATCTCTCGATAGCCGCCTGAGCCATCCGATCGACTCAGGTGACCCGATGGACTCTCCTCAATGGGGATTCCGTCGGTGGGCCCCTCTAAACCCTGCCTAGGAAGGCGAAGGGTCGTTTATGTGTGGTTGCGCCTCATTTCCCATACCTAGATTGTGGTAGTGGTGTCCCCCGCCCAGGCCACGTCCCATTAGCCAGGCGACGTCCTATCGGGTAGGCCACGTCCCGTCAGCAAGGGCCATGTCCTATCGCATGCCTTTCTGCATTAAATAGGGGGAAAGGGAGATGGTTTTCCTCCCACTCTTTTGCCATTCTTCAACCACTGTCATTTCTCCTTCCTTCATTTCGCCAAGCCTATTTGTGTGCCGCGGCGGTTTCTAGGAGAGAGGAGGATAGAGTGAGGGAGAGGAAAAACTCATAGATTTGTTTGTAAATCCGAGGTGCAATGTCGAACTAGAGGCCTTCTAACATGGATGAGGAGGTGCTGGTCGCCTTTGCGGAGAAGGGGCTGCTCCCATAGAAGGAAGTGGCATATTGGAGGGCTCCCATGCCAGGGGAGGTTGTTCCACAACCCTAGGCCGACGAGGTCATCTCCTTCCTTGCCTTCCATGAGCACGTGCTTGGGTACCACGTGCACTAGTTCCTGCATGGACTCCTCAATGAGTGGGGCCTAGAGTTGCAGCACCTCAACTCGACTGGGGTGCTGCACATCACCGGTTTCATCACCGTCTATGAGGCCTTCCTCAGGATGGAGCCACATGTGGACCTCTTCCGGTGGATCTTTAGTGGGAGGGCCCTATCTGAAGGGAAACCGCCCAGAATCACTCCTGTTGGTGGGTTTGCCATGCAGAAGTGGCCTAAGCCATCAGTCCCCTACCCGGTGTACTCCCCTACAGACGCCAACTGGGGATGGCACGGCGAGTGGTTCTACATCAGGAACCTAGTAGAGGTGCCATTCCTAATGTTCACCAGGGAGAGGCCAGAGAGGAGGGAAAGCTGGTCATGGGGTCCCACCCGTCAGTAGAACAAGCTGGAGATCATCGAGATGGAGCTTCAGAGGCTCATGCGACATGACCTTGATGGGTTGTGGGTCTTCCATACCTTCTTTCATCATTGGGTCACCCTATTGGTGGAGAGAACGTGGCCGATGTGGAAATATTCTGGCCTAATGGATCTCGACCGCACGTCGCCGGAGGAGATTATCAAGGGATGAAGTCTAGAGTCATCTCGATCGGGTACTGTAGTTGGGGGATGATGAGTCCCTCAAAGGGATGACTGAACCTCTCAATGCCACGAAGTTGTCCAATCTGGTATACTCCTTTCCCATGACCTTTTTCCTTTCTGTTCTGATCTTTAGATAGATTTTAAGCCACCTGTTTCATAGGGGCTCACGGGGTATAAATCCTGGCCGCATCTTCTAAGAGGGGCAGAAGGCACGGCTTGGCAAGCCACCCAAAGGGAGGCCATGCTTGCCAAGAAGAAGAAGAAAAATGAGAAGGTCTAGAGGAGGTTTGATAAGGAGAAGGAGATCAACTAGTGGGACCATGGTGGCAAGAGCCGAAGCAACATGGAGGTGGAGCTCAAGTCAGAGGAGCCCACAGAGATGGGTGATGACGTGACTTCCTTAGAGGATGAGGGAGATAGGGGCACCACAGTAACCTTGGTGGAGCACCGTGAGCCTATGGCTACACCTGTCGACAGTGGACGCGGTATGGAGACACGCGGTGATGCTCTTGAGTCAAGGAAACGTGTCGTGGGTGAGGATGCTACCCGCGAATGGGAGGCAAAGTGGGCACGGTCATCATGCCCTTTGGAGGTGTCATTGGCTTCGCGGGCCCCTGCTCTGAGTGTGGTAGAGCATGCTAGTTTGTCGGGGGGACGTGATTGTTCCCGTACATCTTCGAGGTCGATGTGTGTGCATGACCCCTAATGGGGAGATGCTCGCTAGTTGCTCTGATGGTTTTGCCATGAGCTGACGGTGACCGTTTGAGGGATGCACGGGGACCGACCGGGTTGCCCCCTCCCTTGATTGATCTGAGGGGGCATGGGTCACGACCCTCGAGTGATCCTTGTCTAGTCAGCTCATCATCAACCGGTCGGGGCTTCAAGGTTCTGCCACTTTCGTCTGGGTATGTATTCAAGCTTCCCTTTGTTCTCATAGTTGAGTTTTTGAGCATGACTAACCTACACTTGTATGGCAGTAGCCAGGAGCCAATAGGACTGGGGATCTCCCCACCTTCTATGCGAGAAGAGTGAAGTAGGCTGGTGGTGGCGTGACCTTCCTTAATAGGGGTTGCACCTTCCCGATCGGTCGTGAGCACGACGGCGACCATGATGGCAGTGATCCCCATGGTGATGGTAGAGGCTGGGTGGGAGGTGACTCTTGTGGTCCCTCCCCCACCGGTTGCGAAGGAGGAGAGGAGGGACTTCCTGAGCGCTGCCTCAGTCTCCAGCAAGTTGCTCCTGAATTTATCATCTGTTTCTAGAACTGGGTGGGAAGATCGGCTTCCTAGAGCAAGAGTTGGAGACGGTCAAAGCGGTGGGCGATCAGAGCATGGAGGCGCTAGCCCAATCCCTTAAGGAGAGACGCACTCTTGAGGGAGAGCTCGACCAGCTTCGCAACATTGCGCAGGTGGTGGTCTTCGAGGTGTTCGGGTTGGGACCGAGCACCAGTACGAATGTCGTCCAGCTGGTAGAGGTCCCGAATGAAGTTTGGGTGCTCATCTCCGATGGCATGTTCTATGGGACGTCAGGGGTGCTGGCCTCGGTGGTGACCCACTACCCTGATCTAGACTTCATGGCCATCTATAGAGGATATGATGATGGGTGGAGCGCAGACGAGATCCATGCGCTGGGGGAAAGTTTGGTGCCACATGCACAGGTGGTCGCTGAGTAGGTCACCGCGCAGTGGGTGATGGAGGCTCGCCATTCGATCATGGCCATAGATGTGCGCCGGGAAGATGTCGTCCAGCCAGTGGAGGCAGCGGAGGTCGAGTTGGAGGCAAGCGTCGTCCCACCCCCAACTGAGCCGAACGTTGTCCTGACCATAGCCAAGAAGAGCGCCATCGTCCTAACCTCAGCTACACTGTCAACCGATGACACTGGGGGGGGCACAATAGAGTTAGAGTAGAAATAGTCAATTTATGTAAAAGATGAATTCATCGGGGAGCCCCTGTGTGAACAGTTTTACATTCATGGATATTTTAAATTTGTTTTGTGATGAAATCACTCATGAGGGGAAGCTTGTCCCGTCCGCCCTTGTTTTTATCCTTGTGTAGCTTTGTTTTTTGTCCTTTCTTTTTTTGCACCTGCCCATTGACCCGTAGGCTGCAACCTTAAGAACTTGGACATGGCCCACGAGGCTTAGTTGCTCGTAACCATAGGTCATGGCGGGGTGTGATCGGTCGAGAGGTTAAAGCGCAAGTTATGCAGGACAATCAAAGGAATGGGATGCCCTTTTGTTTGGGCGATGCCCTTTTGTTTGGGCGAAAAGTGTTACTGGATGATAGTTAAAATGATAGAAAAAGGGGGTGGTATTGCACCCCATGGAGCCCCCGAGAGACCCAGGCTAATAGTGCTTGGGCTAGGGCGCTATAGGAGCAAGCATTGAATGGAAATAAAATGGTAAGACCGAGCTTTAAGGAAAGAAACAACCTAACTGATCGATGTTCCATGTGTTGGTGAGAATGTTGCCATTGTTGTCTTTCAACCGGTAGGTGCTCGGTCGGATCACCTCAGCCACCGTGTACGGTCCTTCCCAAGGAGGAGAGAGCTTATGTTTGTCCTTGGTTGACTAGGTCCTCTGGAGTATGAGATCACTAACCTCGAGGATCCTCCACCTGATTTTTCTTTCATGGTACCTATGGAAAGTTTGCTGGTAATGAGCGGAGCGGATGACGGTCATCTCATGAGCCTCCTCAAGCAGGTCGACCGCATCCTGCTGAATCTCCATGGCTCGGTCTTGGTCGAAGGCCTTTACTCTTTGGGCGCCATGATCAAGGTCGGATGGCAACACTATTTTGGCTCCATATGCCAGGAAGAAAGGGGTGAACCCCATGGACTAGTTTGGGGTCGTTCTTAGGCTCCAGAGGATCGCTAGGACCTCTACAACCCATCGCTCGACATACTTTTTGAGTTGGTCGAAGATACAAGGCTTGAGTCCTTGGAGGACCATGCATTGGCCCACTCGACCTAACCATTAGTACGTGGGTGTCTGACCGAGGCCCAATCGATCCTGATGTCGTATCCATCATAGAAGTCTAGGAACTTCTTCCCAATGAAGTTTGTTCCATGGTCGGTGATGATATAGTTAGGAACACCAAACCGATAGATGATGTCGAGGAAGAACTTGACAACCTCTTCTGAGCAGATATTGGTGATGGGCTTTGCCTCTATCCACTTGGTGAACTTGTCCACCACCATGAGTAGGTGAGTGAAGCCACCTAGGGCCTTGTTGAGGGGTCCGACCATGTTGAGGCCCTAGACAGCAAATGGCCAGGTGATGGGGATGGTTTGAAGCTCATGCGCTGGCAGGTGAGTTTGTCAAGCGTAGAACTGGCATCCTTCAAACCTACGAACCACCTCCTCAGCATCTCACAGCGCAATGGGCCAGTAAAAACCTTGGCAAAAGGCTTTCTTGACCAACGACCTTGGGGCCGCGTGATGTCCATAGATTCTGGCATAGACTTTGAGGAGAAGTTGTTTCCCTGGTCGATCGGGATGCACTTCATGAGCACTCCCGACAGACTTCGCTTGTAAAGTTCGTTACGAATGGCAACGAATGTCTTGGCGCGTCGAGCGATTCATTACATTTTAGTCCTTTCTAGTGGGAGAACCTCCTCGAGGAGGTAGGTGAGTAGTGGTGCTCTCTAGTCGGTCGGATCGAGTGCCATCATGGTGATGTTGGCGGGCGATGTTGCCATGGAGGCACCAAGGTTGGAGCCCCCGAGTGCTCGGTCGGGGTTGGGGCATGTCGGGGGGTCAAAGCCCCCGAGTGCTAGGTTGGTGTTGGAGCGTGTCTAGGTTGGATCCTCTTGGATGCGAGCAGACGGCTCATGGAGGTCGTTTACAAAGACCTCATCAGCGAGCGATTCCTATCTGGCCGCCAATTTTGCAAGGAAGTCAACGGCGGCGTTGTCCTTTCAAGGGACATGATGCAGTTCAATCCCTTAGAACTTGTCCTCGAGCTTGCACACCTCCTAGCAGTATGCTGCCATGAGAGGGCTCTTGTAGGAGGACTCCTTCATGACTTGGTCGACGACCAACTCTAAGTCACTATGGACATATAGCCATGTGGCGCCGAGCTCGATGGTGATGCATAGTCCATTGATGAGGGCCTCATACTCCGTGGCATTATTCGAGGCTGAAAAATGGAGACGGATCGCGTAGTGGAGCCTGCTCCCATCCGAGTAGATCAAAACCACTCCAGCCCCTAAGCTAGGCGCCCTGACCAACCCATCGAAGTACATCATCTAGTACTCGTGGGTGATGTTCGAGGTCGAGAGCTAGACTTTCGTCCATTTGATGATGAAGTAGGCAAGAGCCTGAGACTTAATAGCGGTGCGGGGCACATACCTGATGTCGTGGCCTATGAGCTCAAGAGCCCACTTGGAGATCCAGCTGGTGGTATCATGGTTATAGACGACCTACTTGAGTGGGAACAAGGTGACGACCATGACCTCGTGGTCGGTGAAGTAGTGCAGGAGCATCTAGGTCACCATCAGCACAGCGTACAGAAGCTTCTAAACCTAGGGGTAGCGAATTTTGGCATCAATGAGTACCTCACCGACGAAGTACACCGGTCGTTGGACCTTTAGAGGATGTCCTGGCTCCTCCCTCTCGATGACGAGGGTGGCGCTCACAACGTGGTTGCTTGCCATGATGTAGAGGAGGAGGGATTCTCCTCGTTCAGGAGCGACGAGGATTGGGGCCAACGTTAGTGATGCTTTGAGGCTTTTCAAAGCCTGTTGTGCCACCTTTGTCCAGACGAATGTGTCTGTCTTCTTGAGAAGTTTGTAGAGAGGCATCCCCCATTCGCCTAGTTAGGAGATGAACCGGCACAGGGTGGCCAAACAGCCAGTGAGCCTCTATACGCCCTTGATGTTATGTATAGGGCCCATGTTGGAGATGGCCATGATTTTTTTGGGGTTTGCTTCGACGCCGCGCTCGAACACAATGTATTTGAGCAGCTTCCCCTTTGGAACCCTAAAAACACATTTTTTAGGATTCAATTTGATGTTGAATCTTTGGAGGTTCATGAATGTGGCGGCCAAGTTTGCGATTAGGTCGCTAGCTTGAGCCATTTTCACCACTATGTCATCTACATAGATGGCGATTGTTGGTTTTGGCCGCTCGACTTGGTCAGGTTGGTCGGGCGGGTCAATTTGGTCGGTGAAGCATTGCTGCATGCATCATTGATAGGTGGTACTAACGTTCTTTAGACCAAAAGGCATGGTTACGTAATAGTATAAACCATATGGGGTGATGAATGAAGTCATGACCTGGTCGGACTCTTTCATCGTGATCTGGTAGTAGCCTGAGTAGGCATCTAGGAAGGAGAGGATTTTGCACCCTAAAGTAGAGTCAACTATCTGATCTATGTGTGGTAAAAGGAAGTGATCCTTTGGGCATGCCTTGTTGAGACCAGTATAGTCAACACACATTCTCCATTTCCCATTCTTCTTTTACACAAGAACAGGATTAGCTAGCCAGTCAGAGTGGTATACCTCTTTGACAAATCCGGCTGCCTAGAAGTTTGGCGATCTCCTCGCCTATGGACCTACACCTCTCATCGTCAAAGCGACGTAGGCATTGCTTGGTGGGCTTTGAGCCTAGGATGATGCATAGTGCATGCTCGACGACCTCCCTCAGTATGCCTGGCATGTCAGAAGGCTCCCACACGAAGACATCTTGGTTGGGTTGCTAGGGTTGATCTCCACCGCCTTAGTATCCTCAGTCAGATGGAAAGTGTTTGAGGAGGTCTCCCCATTGCAGTCGGGGACTGCTAGAGTCGCCAAATTCTCGAGCTCTAGGAACTCGGTGGAGTTGATGACGTTAGTGGCGACCTCATAATGCTCACGGTCGCACGTGTAGGTGTGCGAGAAGGTGCTACCTACGGTGATGACGTCATTCGACCCTGACATCTTTAGCTTGAGGTAGGTGTAGTTGGGGATTGCCATGAACTTAGCGTAGCATGGCCGCTCCAAGATGGCATGGTAGGACCCTGGAAAGTCTACTACCTCGAAGGTTAGGACCTCTAAGCAGAAGTTGGCACGGTCACCAAACAATACAGGCAGGTCAATCTGCCCGAGTGGGTATGCCTACGTCCCCAAGATCATGCAGTGGAAGGGAGAGCTCACTAGGCGGAGCTCCAACCGGGGGATGCACATGGCATCGAGGGTGTCAACGTAGAGAATGTTAAGGTCGCTGTCTCCGTCCATCAGCACCTTGATGAGGCACTTCTTGTGAATGATGGGGTCGACGATGAGTAGGTAGCAACCCAGTTGGGCGACGTGGGAAGGATGGTCTCTTTGATCAAAAGTGATCGGGGAGTCTGACCAGCTAAGGAAAGAGGGGATGGCCGACTCGGCAGCACATGCCACTCGGTAGCATACCTTATGCTGGCGTTTAGAGTGGATGGCGTTGGATCCCCCAAAGATCATGAGGCCTTCCTCATGGTCAGGAAAGTTGTCTCCATCCTTACCCGTCGTGCCTCCCATCTTGGCTGCCTCCTCCTTGCCTTTCCCTTCCTTTGGCTTGGCAGCTTGCCGCAGGAAGCGCTTGAGGAGCTCGCAGTCCTTGTAGAGGTGTTTGACGGGATAGGCATGGTTGGTGCATGGACTCTCCATGAGCTTGTCAAAGTGGCTGGGCTAGCCCTGCTGGGGCGGCTTCCCACATGGTCGACCGTGGCGACCAAAGCTGGGTTGGTCAGTCAGCGCCGATCCTTCTTGTTCTTCTTGCCCTTTTGTGTGGAGGGGCCCTCGCCTTGGTCCTCGTGCTTAGCCTTGCCCCTATCCCGACCACCACTAAAGACCACCCCGACCACATCCTCACCAGAGGCGTGGTTCCTAGTGATGCCAAGCAGGTCACGGGTGGTACGGGGCTTCACATAGCCGAGCTTGTGGATTAGGGACTTGTAGGTTGTCCTAGTGAGGAACACACTGACGACATCCGCATCGACGACATCAGGAAGAGAGTTGCACTATTTTGAGAACTTGTGGATGTAATCCCGTAGGGACTCATTGGGCTCCTGCTGGTAGCTCTTGAGGTCCCAGGAATTCCTAAGACGGACATACATCCCTTGGAAATTTCTGATGAAGACCCTCTTGAGATCCGCCCAGTCATGGATGTTGTTGGTCCAAAGGAATTCAAGCCATGCTCGAATATGCTCCCCCATGCAGATGGGGAGGCACTAGATGATGAAGTAGTCATCATCCACTCCCCCAGCTCGGCAGGCGAGCCGGAAGTCTTCGAGCCATATACCGGGGTTCGTCTCCCCGGTGTACCTGGTGATTTTAGTGGGTGGTTAAAAGCGCTATGGGAACGATGCTTTCTGGATGCGGTGACCAAAGGCTCATGGCCCCAGGCCATCCAAACTAGGGCTCTAGTCATTTGGTCAGACGCCATGCCAGGGATGCGTGTCCTCGCACTCCTCGATGGTTAGGCCAGAGCTCGTGCCGCCTGCTTTGGTTGCCATTCAATGGGCGTCATCATCATGTTGGGCGTGGCGTCGATTGTTGATGACGCTGCGAGCATCACGGTTTGGCCTGAGCCATTAGCGCATAGGTGGTCGGTGTGGAGTGGGCGTCGGGTTGGGCTGCGATGCAGCTACGGCTTCTGGCTCCACGCCCGGCATCTGCTATGATGAGTGGACGAAGTGATTCAACTGGTGCGCCCTAGTTCCCTGGTTGGGCAAGAGGCCACAAGCCAGTGTTGCGACACGGAGCTCTCCGCCTGCTGAACGATGGCGGTTTCCACCAGCACCCAGAGGTTTCGGTGGATTGCCTGCTTCTGGGGGTCGATAGGCTCGGGGAGGCCATGTAGAAGCATCGCCGCAGCAGTGATGTTTTGTCCAGCCCGAGCAAACTAAGGGGGTCATCCCCTCTATCTAGTATGTTAAGCTAGACCTGACGAGCATGATCTCGAGCGCCGCTTGCCGGGTTGCGCGCATGTGGTGCAGCGTGCTGCACCGGGCATGTAGGCGCAGGGGGCGGCTGGCTCTGTCGCCTTTGTCGTAACTCCTCACCGTGCTCCTACACACTCGCCAGGGATTGTGTACGGGGGTCTAGAGGGGTGTGAGTCTGCAGAGACTCCACCACTTCTGATAGTTGTCCCGAGGCATCCGCCATAGTGCACTCCCAGGACAAAGGGTGGCTAGGTGCCATGAGGTCACCGAGGCTGGAGCCGTCGCTTTCGACCTGATCATCAATGAGGTCATTGAAGGAGGCGGGGACGTAGCCCACCATCCCCACGAACTCAAACATGAGAGGGGGTGGTGTCAGCATCCTCTGGAGCCCCCATGCGCATGTGTCCACGGGGACACAAAGCCATAGGGGGACCGGTCGCACGGCGGTCATGGTGAGGACAATGGGGTCCCTCTGGAGACTTAGCGAAAGATGTTAAATAGTGAGTAAAGAACAATATGTACATCTCTCACTGTGGGGTTTGAGCCTAGTATGGGCTCGAGGCAAAGCGTGGGTGTCTCGACGTTGAGGTCGTCGAGTGGCCTAGGGCCGGTGGAGGGTTCTCCTCCTCCAGTGGGCGCCAAGACAAGCACCTCCTCATGGAAGCGGGGTATGCCGAGCTGGTCGGCGTTGAAGTCTAGGCTCCCAAAGAGGAAGGTCTGGAGTGGCATGAAGACAGGAGGAACCCACATCCTGACAAGTGGGAGCGTGGGAAACTCCAGCGAGCCAAAACAAATCATATGGCTCGAGCCCGCCATGCCAAAGATGGTGGAAAGGTGGGCCATCCGATGACCAAAAGCATGAACGCATGGCGTCTTTCCCCATAGGCGGCGCCAACTGTCGGTGCAAAAATGTGGCCAACAAGTAAATATTTATAGTTTTGTCGTGCACTATGATCGGATGTGGCCTAGCATGCGATGACACAGGATTTATACTGGTTCAGGCAACATGACCTACGTCCAGTTTTAGTCGATCAGTGACTTTATTCCTGAGCCTAGGTGCTCAAAATTTGCTGCAGGGTTACAAACGAGTAAGGAATAGGAAGGGGTGTTAGAGGCCCAGTCGGACTCTGAACCGAGTGGAAGAGAGTGATGGATGCTCAAACGTGCGCTAAGTATTAGAGCGTATGCTCTGTGTATTCGAGCTTATCAGCTATTGAGAGCGTGTAGACTATGTAGCTATTGAGCTCTAGAGCTGTTGAGCTATTTAGCCATCGTCCTTTTAGGAGAGAGCGCATCCCCTTTTATAGATGAAAGGGATGGCCTTACAACTCAAAGACAAAAAGGGAGAGAACGTGTACGTGTGCTACCTAGTCTTGTTGCCCACGCTGTTAGGTACAGCACGCCTCACCCACCTTTCTGTTCAAGATCTATTGTATCTAACAGGGTGCACAGTGTTCGCCCACCTTACTGTTCATGACCTAGCAGGCTACATAGTGTTCGCCAGGGACGGCAAATGACGGTGCCCACAATACTGTTTGTGTTCTGACGCATCTAGAAGGTTGTGTAGTGTCCATCTAACATGGCCTAGCGGCACGTCCTATAGGTGCACAAGGCATGGTAGGGTATGGTCCTCGATATTACGGTTGACTTGAGCGCTTTACCTTATCTGCTCCGCCTGCTCCTTAGGCCCACATCAAGCAGGCATCCTGGTTAGTCATTCCCAGTCGGCCCCAACCATGTCGATCAGGAAAGAGAGGTGAGCAAAGGTCCGACATATCCCCGGTCGGAGGAACGAGGTCGGAGTCGGACTGTGGTTCCACCATGGCCAGGCCTTCCGGTTGGGGCTCTGACCAGGTCTCCTGGTCGGAGGTGCCGGTCGAGGACCGGATTGTGGTCTCGGCCTATCATTATGTATTTGGGCTGGCCTAGACGTGCGCTGTCGCTGCACTGCTTGTTGGACCAAGTATTGAAGAGAAACGGGTCCATTGGGGACCCTGAATTTATGAACCCGATAATCATTATGTTTATGCACAAGTTCGTATAGCGCTCACTCTAAAGTACACAGGGTGCGTGGTTGACATTGTGTAAGCATGGTGCTTATATATTGTTTACCTATGGATCCACCCTATATTCTAGGTCATATGGTAGATCGCGGATGTGACACTCTCGTTAAATCATTTATAGTCCACTCCCCGAATATAGGTGCACGTACGGGTCCGACTACGAAGGTAGAACAAGCTCTGCCCTCAATCTTCCTTAGTAATATCCCTTATGTGTAGATATGATGATGATTATAGCCATGATTACTAGGTATAATTGCACTAATCAAATGTATGCTTTGACTTGTAATTAAGAATGACTTAGGAATTATTCCACTAATATTCTATCTGGTCGTGCTAACGCTGTAGAAAGGAGTGCTCTGAGTGATTTATCATTATTATTACTTATCATTTATACATATCTTATCCTATGACTTATCCCTGTTGTGAGTATAGTAATAGCTATGGTTTATTTCTCCTTCAATAGTATAAGTTATCAATACATGTGCATGCTAGACCTTCCCAGTGGTAAAAATATAAATAACGATACCTGAAATACTCTCGGATAAAATGCTACAATGCTATATTATCTGTGCGCTTACGGATACTTTTCATTCATAGATTTGCATATATTCTCTCAAGTCACATAATTACTAAAGAACTGCTAAGTGTTATTCTAGTAGTAATACTATGTAGTACCAACACATATCTCTGGCATCATCACTAGGGATGACAACCTAGTAAAATTAGGGGATATAGGTTTATAATAGGTGGCTAAGTACTCAAACAAGTGACATAATAATAAACACCAACATAACCAACATAGAGCGAAGAGTTATGCTGTTTTTGCCACTTGGAGGAGGTGGATTTTTAACGAGGCCCACCCTGTATTTTCCTCCAAAATAACTATCTCTTATATTATATCTAGATAAATGTCCTCTACTACTCAACCAATTTGAAAAAAAATTTGGCAGAAAGCTTGTAACCAATTTGCCGAACTCGACCAATGGGGTGGGGGTGGGGGGCTCAAGCCCCCCTACCACCGCTGATACCATGGAGCCCCTCAAAGAATTTTTGCCATGGTTATTTTGAGGAGAAGTTAGAGGATGAAGATGATGATAAACTAGCAACTTCAGCCTCCCTGAACTTTCATCTAGATCCGTGGAAGTATTTGGTGGTATCTATGCCATAATTATCTTTCTGATTAAGCCTGGTTATGTCTAGTGTTTGTTTGTGACTTTAACTAGTAACTTGGAACTTTTACTTTCTAATGTGTTTATGTTTGTTTGAAATATATTACTGCTTTGTGTGTTGTTTTCTTTCCCTTTGCGCTTTTGTCTTGCACTCCTTGCTTATTTATGTTCAAACTACATGCAATTGTAGTGTATTTTACTATTCATTTTGATGTGTAATCTTTTTATCCTATAGTGTATGTTGCTACTGCATTATTTAGAATGCTCTTTTGAACTATTTGTCTTGTTCTCTGATTTTTTCCCCAATTTTTATGAGTATTTATTTGTTTGTTTTTTTGTCTCACTTTGAAATTCTTCCAATTTGCCCTTCATAGAAATAATCTTATATTTTTTGGCCTTTTTATTTGAAATTTGTATGCTTTATTTGCTTTCCCCATGAAATTCTTCCAATTTACCCCTCATAGAAATAATCTAGTATTTTTTTGGCCTTTTTGTTTGAATTTTGTATGTTTTATTTACTTTCCATTTGAATTTTTTCAATTTTCCTTTCATAGAATTAACCTGTTATTTTTTTGGCCTTTTTAATGATTTTTTGTTTATTAGATTTGGTATTATTTTGAAATTTCGCCTTTGTTGGGCACTCTTTGTATTTATTTTTTATTATTTGTTTTTTGATATATATTTTAACATTTATTTGATCTTTTATATTCGGTTCCTTAGATCTAGATCATGTGGTTAGGGAATCAAGTGTTCTGTAGCCTTGGAACACTCAGATTCTATTAGCTTGGTAAAATTGAGTGTTTGGAAAGGATCTGACAGCTCACTCGGTTGTCAGATCTGAGAACACACGAAAGACTGACTCTCTATACAAAATCCTTGAAAGCTCCCTAAGTCCGTATAAACGAAGATGTAATAATCGCGGTTCGGGCAATTTACATGGGCGACGAGTCAAATCATTAGTTTAGATTAGATGGCGACGCCATTGCTAAACGATACAATGACACAGGCTAAATACCTCTGCGGCAGTGCCGGCGGCCTTTGCACGCCGACTATGCTGGCCCCCGCGCGCCGCCCGCAGCCGCACCACCTACTCCATCGTCGACGACGACGACGTCCCGTTGGCGCCGTCGACTGGTCCCTCGACCTCGACGCCGCACGCGCCGGTGCCTACGCAGGTAGAGGAGGAACGCGAGGAGGCCGAGCAGCAGGGCGAGGCTGCGGACGAGGCGGCAGCGGCGGCGGCTCCATCTCTTTCTTGCCCGCCCCCGCGGTGACCGCAATGGCCGCGGCTGTTGTTGGCGCGCGTCGGCGGACGGTGCCTCTCCTCCGTCCATCGCTGCTCTGCCGCGCACGGTGTTGTTTGAGCCGGGCGAACGCAAGGAATATGTTTAGGAGGGAGGGAGCTGATTTCAGGGGACGATTGAGGATCGTGTGTCGCAGGCTCGCAGCTATAAAGACTACGTGGTACACGACGTGCAGTGTTTTCTTGCAGGCACAGTTAGCAATCGCAGATCGGGTCCGGAGTTCGGGCACGGATAACGGATCACTGATGTTTATAAGGCTAGTGTCGGTCACGTGAGTTTCATTTAAATTAACGGAAATACTATACAATACACATGTGTTTTAGCACAAAGAAACACATAAATTTTTTTCTCTCTGCTCTGCGTGCACTGACACGTGCGTAGTGCAGCGTGCGTGGTGCAGCTCCGCTCTACGTGCTGATCCGCTCTGCGTGCGTGGTGCAACCGACTCCGCTCTGCGTGCGTGGTGCAGCTGGTTCTGCGGCGGCGGATCCAGCTCTCTAAGTAGGCCACTTCTCATCCTCCTCTGCGATATGTGATTTATCATTTCATAGAAAAAAATTATTTCTTATGATATGTTGATCTGTGATCTTGTGATTTATGATTGTCTAGAGATAGAAGAAGGCTGGAGGCTGGAGGTAGAAGGAGGGTGGAGGCTGTTGGATCTTAATTTTATGGTGTAAAAAAATTCATGTGTTAAAACTGCATAAAACACATGGTTGTTAAGTAGACAGACTCAATAAATTGACACATACTTCCTCCATACTTAAAAATAAAGTGGTTTTGGACAAGACTTGGGTCAAACATCGTGAATATAAATCATGAATAACTTTTAAGTTGTTGAGTTTGGAAATGTGAAAACTATATGTATAGATTTGTCTTAAAAAATACTTTCACAAAAATTTACATATATCACTTTTTGATAAATATCTTTATAAAAATAAAGTAGTCAAAGTTATGCTTTGGAGACCGTGTCGCTGTCCAAAATGACTTCATTTTTAAGTATGGAGGGAGTAGGTATTTTTTATGATATGACAGTGTATTTAAGAAAAGAGAGAAGAAATAAAACTCTCTTGACACGATTAGCAAGTATCTATGAGTCATGAAATTAAATGCCTATAAAACTATAAAATAAAACTTTAAATTGAGAACGGGTGTTTAATCTAAGTTTCATTGTCTTGAAAATAACAGTCGTAAAACTATCCGCTGAGGTTGGCCTAAGTGAAAAAAATGCAAACACGTGCTACAAAAATCACATAATCGATCTGTTTAGAGAACTTCTTTTTTGATAGTAAAAGGTGTCTGCTTAATTTAGAGAACTTTATTTATTTGAATGATGAAACACGAGAACCAAAGTAGCTAGGATTATATCCACAGGAATTTAACCATGCGGATCCTATCCTAGCCCGACACTGCAGCACTACACTTCCGACATCAGAGCAACACGGCATTATTTCCCAGTGTTGTCCACACGACTACCACGAGACACGTCAGTCTTTTATTCGGTCGCCATACATAGAACTACTACTACTTCGCAGCTGCAGCAGCTATATATATGTCAGCACGTACGCACGCAATTAGACACGTGAATGAAGCATAAAACACTACACCAGCGGCCTCGTCACTTCTTGCACACCAGGCCAGTGGTGACCTCGCCACTGCCGCAGGCCGCGTCGGTGGGCTCCTCGATGATGCCCACGGCGGGCCCGGCGGGCCCGTCGTCGTCGCCAGCGAACCGCCCGACCTCGCAGTCCGTGGCGAAGATGCCGCCGGACACCTGGTACCTGCGGGCGCCGCCCATGACGGGGACCCTAGCGCCGGCGTCCACCCCGGCGGCGCTGACGTAGTCCGGGCGGTAGGTCTGGCCCAGCACGCCGTGCACGTCGGAGCTGAGCGCGTAGAACTTGAACGCCACGTTGAGGTGCGCGAGGCTGCCGTCCTCCTCGGGGCGCAGGCCGTACCCGTGGACCCTCGAGTCCTCCTCGGTGACCGGCACGGCGTTGGCCACGATCCGGAACACCCCGTCCAGCTGCACCACCACGCCGTTGGCGGGGCCCGTGCGGAAGATGGACAGCGCGGGCGCCGCCGACGTGGGGCTCCAGCTGGCGCCGGCCACGGCGTCCAGCGGGACGGGCGCGCCGTCGAAGGTGATGGCCAAGCGGTCCACGGCGTCGTCCCAGGTGGCCGTCCTCCGGACGCCGAGGTACAGCCGGTGCCCGCCGAAGCGGATGCCCAGCGCCTGCACCCAGGTGAAGTCACGCGCCACGCCCGCGTTGTTGCGCTTGCCGATGAAGTGCGCGTTGATGTGCAGGTTGGCGTCCGACAGCAGGCAGAAGTCGGCGTCCCGGCGGCCGTGGAACAGGAACTTGTTGCCGTCGCCGCCCACGAAGCGCGGGTCGTAGCACTCCGTGCCGGTCAGCTCACACACTGCTCAAAATCACAAACTGATCAAAATCTTTGAGCAGGATAGAGCGAATGCGTAGAGTATGTATGTGTGGACGCTTACGGCAGACGAGCTTGCAGGACGGGCAGTGGACGTAGCAGGTGTCCCGGCAGCCGCGAGGGCACTGGAGCGCGAGGACGTTGCACTTGGGCTCCGACCCTTGCTGCCCATGGGTGTCGTTGTAGCAGGTCACGTAGGTGGGGGGGTATACGGGGATCACGTTGGGGTCCGACGAGATGGGATTCGTAGGGTCCGTCGGCTGGGCTCCCACTGCCGCGGCGAGGAAGGAGGCGGCGAGCAGGGCCACGGCGAACCGCCGGACGGACGCCATCTCAGTTTGGGTGCCTGCCGGCTGAGACCGGAGATGAGACGACGATGATAGTTGAAGGTGGACACGCTGATGTGAGTGGCACGGTGTGTAGTAGGCCTTCTTTATAGTCGGGGTGAGGGGGTGCAATGCGCCATTGTCTCTGACTAGCAACAGTGTCGTTGGAACCAAGCATGGCTTTTTCATGGATCAAGTCTCGGGAAGTCAACTGTTCACCCGGATCACATGAAACGATTCCATGCTTGTCATGCCGGGCAACACAGGCGAGAGGGATAGTCAGAAGATGAAACGAACTGATGAAATCTAGCTGTCTGTTTTGTTCTTGATAATGGTGTGGAGTGACATCCTCTCCACGTTACCACAAACAGAATATACATGGTCAGCATCTGCAAAGAGAATTTAACTGTCCGGCTGCTACGAAGGCAAAGGAATACGCACCGCGGCACCGATTCAGCTTCGAGTTCTGAAAACCATGATACTGCTAAAACTTCAGAAACTCCACATCTCTCTAAACAAGGTTTGGCGCATATCTTGTTCTAAAATCAAAGTTTTTTGATAGTTGATACTACAATTTCTCAAAACCACAACATCCAAATATGGCCTTGTTTGGATGTACTTTTCGAAAATTGTGATATTATAAGCCAAAGATATACAAAACCGTGGGGTTTTGAAAAAGGTCATGAGTGAGAGTTACTAAAAACTCCAAAAACTACAGTTTTAACAAAACCATGGCTTTATAAACTACAAGATTTGTTATATCCAAACAGTCCATAGCTTTTAAAAAACAAGTATTTAGCAAGACCGTAGTTTTCTCCAATGCTCCAAAAATACTTTGCATCCAAAGAGGGCTAGGTGTAAATGGAAAAACACATGAGTACGGTACAATCTTTAGGGGGAGGTGTAGTTGTGTAGGGCACGACCCTAGATGCACATGTTGCAAATCCTTTTAGCTTTATTAGCTGCTATAGTATCATGGTTCAGGTTTAGGCGTTTCGGATGTTACTCTCCTAACAAGTCATCCCGAGTCTGGACCACACAGCTGGGCTACCGTTGGAGTTTGCATATTGCACACAACGTGAATTGTAAATCCACAATTTGCATAGATTGAGTGTGTTTGCCAACTTACTCCACTAATATAGAAAACACAAACTGTCGTTAACTCCTGAATGGAGGCTATGAAATAGCCATAATCTAAATAGGCACTCGAACAATGGGGAGGACAAGTGGCTGTCATAAGTCACAAAGTGGAATGTAACTGTATCATCACCAGATACATGATTTTAACATTTTGCAGGTATGTATAAGCAAAATCACTTGTTAGCAAATTAAGTGGCTAGTTGGAGGCAGAGTACTGTGGAAGTTAAAAAGTGTGTGGCATTGCTGATAATACACCTCAAGCAACAATATTTCTCAAGTTTGAAACAATGATACTAACCTACCAAAAGAACCACTTCCTCCCAGCTGGAGATTTTGTCCTCTCCCCTGTAGAACTTTGGTTCTCTCGTTTTGCCATGCCATGGTTCAGTGCTTCTAGCCTTTTCCTGCAAAAAACAAAATTACAGATTTAGAAGTATATAAGTACAGACTGTTAAGACAATGAATACTTTCATTTGAAGCAAGCATTGAAGCACTTTAGTGACAGTATATATTGCTTTGTTCAGTAACTTGCAGACCGTAGTTCTGCACTCTTTAGTATACTATTCCAGAGCAAATGCCACATCGGTAATATGTTGGCAAAACCAAAACAGAAATTCAATAAGGAATATTGATTAATCAAGAAGGTAAAACAACAATGTAGATGGACAGTGATGACAGGAATAAGAAACTATGTACCACTGTAAAGATGTATCAAGTCACTCGAGGGCGGAACTATACGTATCTGTGTATAATCAATTAAATTTACTTTCCTGTTAATGATCACATAGCGTTTCTGTGCACAATACATAACTGAAGCTTAGCCAAAGTTGGCATGATCATTTCAGATGCTTGATTTTGTAAATTAGATCATTATCGGGATTTGAATTATGAAGCTACTGGTTTTATGTTGATCATTGTCATTCCAAATCAGAAAGAGGTAAGTACCATTAGCCCACTATGTCATAGTTCATATTTACTAGAAAAATCCTTTCAACTGTTATAGAGTAACAGAAATTAACACAAGCTAGTATGTGACTAGTACAGAATCAAAACAACTACCTTGTATCTTCAAGCTGTCCGTGCAAGCTCCATCTCTGTCGAAATCCTTCCATACCCTCAAGTCCACTAGCAAGAATCATGCGCCTACAAAGGCATGTAAGACCACACGCAAGCAGAATAAAGCTGCATGAACGAGTCAATAGGAAATTCAATATGGTTCACGATTCCCTCCATTTACTGTACTGTAACTAACATTAAACAAAATAAAATGTCTCCAATTTTAAAATAAAGCTATGTAATATTATTTTAAATCAGATCGACATGCATATTTAGGGAATTTTTTTATTACTTTTGCCCTCTTTTATTTAAGAATTTTATTTGACCTCTCAGCATTTATGAATAACATCCACACTAACCATTGTATCTACTATCACGTGGTCCCAAGAGATTTAACACTAAGGATCCCAGACATGTCACTTCACATTCTCTTTGTTTGTCACCTAATTCTTGTGCTTGACCAAAATATGCCTTACAAAAATGGAACCAACAGGGTACAACTGTAAAATATCATCAGGGCTAGTTTTACTAGCGCATTCTTTTGGAATGTCCGGTGTTACACGTATGTGTGTGGAACACCAGAATAAGCACTACTTGTCAGAACAAATAATTGGTGTACACATGAAGGTCTAGGGGCTCCTTCCTACAATAACAGTATGCTAAGTAGGATCTGAGCAGCTATCTCAAATGCCAAAGGATTTGGTGAAACATAGGATTTTAGGGGGTGTAGGGGCTATGAATCTAATCTAAAAGCACAGAAGCATACTGTACAAAGATGTTTACATTGTGTGTTTTGTTTTTCATGATTCATGATTCTTTGGCAACAGTCAATACAGCTCTGTGAGGTCAAGTAGAAAATTTATCCTAAAAATAGATATAGGAAAAATAAGAAAATATGTATTTGGCACAATGAAGCTAACATGCATTGAGAGCAGCTATGATCTGTTGTTCCTCACTAAGAGCCTGGGCCTAGGATCTCAGGAACCTGTTCGTTTCGGCTGAAATGATCGTGGATTATTACTGCTAGCTGGTTTGGTGTGAGAGAAAAATACTGTTCTAGCTTATAATCCACGATCATTTACAACCAAGCCAACAGGCTGTTGGTCTTGGGAGTAGTCTAGTTTTTCTTTCTCCCTGGTTCTAGTGGTCATCTCTCTCCTATCCGTGGTGTGATTGTTCTTATTTTCTAGTGCATGTGGATATGTGGAGTGTGTGCGTCATGTTTTGCATACTCTCTGTTACTATTTCCTTTTTAATGAAATGACACACAGCTCTCCTGCGCATTTAAGACAAAAAAAAGAACATTAATGTTTAAGGTAGACAGAACACACTTAGCTTCCTAATATGTTGGAGGATTAGACTTGATAGAAATGGTTGTCGGCATCCCATTATGTTTACTACCATTACTCTCTAAAAAAATATGCAATTCACCCCAGTAGTGTTACATAAGCTTTTGCTCATAAAATAGTCAATTCCTATATTGAAGCTTGCTACAACGCAATTAAATCTAATAGGTGCAATAACTGTCAAAGCAACGAGGAAAGCAAACAGTTGTATGCTATGTAAGCATCAAATGGCCTAATAATGGATTATGTGACAAAATCACAAACTAGACTACCACATCCACAGGACAAATATTTCGTATGGGAGTTTAGACATCCATTGATATAGAAGGTTACATCAAATTTTAAAAACACTACCATATGTATTGGTGAATCTTCTGAAAGCTTGTTGGATCAGTATACACACTTGGATTATCCAGATTAATGGTGAAGAAATTAAAATTCCAATGCACATGTTCATGCCAGACTCCTTACCTAGTTACTAGTGTCAATGGGGAGGAAAAACCTTGATACAAATGCATTCCTTGTTAAGTGTATCACTCCACTACAGTTCCTAAATGTTTTATGAGGAAAAAAAAAACTTTGAAGGTTCATATAGCAGATAGGATCATAGGAATACCATTTCACAAGCTGCTTATCACATGATCATTGCTATGATTGATTAAAGGGAAACTTGTTAGTACTGAACTACCTTTCTAGCAGTGTTACTTCTGATTGGAGTTGAGTAGCTCTCTCCTTCCCTTGTTCCAGGGGCATTGAAAACCCCAATTTATATTCACTATTTTGCATCCGCTCTCTTATTTCCTTGTCCTGTTATAAGACACAAAGCTGTACTGTTGAATAAACACCAAATAAGATCAGGCATGGCCAAATGGTTTTAGTATAACTAACCCTTTTCTCAGCACATTGTCGGTATAACACAATTTCATCTTGGCAGAATGGCTCAATATCATTGATTTGTAGGCCTGGACAATAGAAATAATGTTTTTTCTATAGAACACTTCCTTCACAAATGCACACGGAATAAGAGAAACATGATATCAATGTCACAAAAACCAGTTACTCACATAAGAAAAGGTTCCTGAGTATACCATCACAAAGCTCAACACCTTCAAGGACATGTGATGCGATCTCTTTCGGTATGACAGGGGATGGCGGCCCGCGCATGAGATCATCACCAACAAGGATGGTCTCCTCCATTGTTTCTTGCTTATCAACTGTAAGAAAAATAGTCATGAGAAATTGACCGCATGATACAGAAGCTATAATCATTCCACAAAGTTGAAGGCTGCAAACTGCGGTTGGATTCAGCAAAGCTGAGGTACTTACTATAAACTGAAGATTCAAATTGTTTTTCCACTTGTTTATATTCTTTGATGGCATAAATCAACTACTTGCATAATCAGCAAAAGAGCTTTTTATCATCCACATCTCATTCATTTATAAATACGAAACCTATTCTGCTCAATGTGTTGCAGCGCAACATTGCGCATTGTGCGCCCCTTCTATACTCCTTTTGCAATTAAACTTTACTACTTCATTCCCAGATTATGTGCTATTTCCATGAGCAGTTCTTATATTAACCTGCCTGACATCACCTTTAGCACAAGGGCTTGGCACCTTGCTAACAAACCATTTAACAAAAATCTTACTCCCAACCCAACACTAGTAACCAGCTACCAATCTATCTGACTACTCCCCCAAAATTGACACCACATAACTTATGTAAATAGGGATGAAACTAGATCGGATACGAAAGGATATTGCAGATCTCAAATACGTAGTGTCGGATGCAGCAGAGATTAATAACTACTCCATATACATATAAGAAATTTAACTTTGACTATTCGGATTAGGAAACAGTACGGATATTAAATGTCCAGATTCATATACGGATTATCCATGTAGTCTTTAAGCCCTTTCGGGACAGACAGATATCGGGAAATATCCGTCCCATTTTCATCCCTACATGTAAGTGACAAAATGGGAACAGAAAGAGAGAAGGTGTGCCCTTACCATCCATGGTGGCTGATTAAGCTCGCACACCCCCAGTGAACAAGCAACCTGAGTCAGTTAACACCGAAAACCCTGCAGCAATGGCAGGAGAGGGTCGTCAAATACTTTTTACAACCTAAAATGTAATATTTGGCAATGTATAACACCATATAGTAGTAATTGTATAATCACAGCAGATATAACACATATTTAAGCACGATTTCATAGAATTGAACATAACTTGAAATTGTTTAACATAGAAGTACCAACTGTTCAACATATCAAAATGAAAATGTCTGAAATATAGAGAGGATATGAAACAACAAAAATGATTAAAAAAACTTACAAATTACAAGCCAACTCAACTTGCTCTAAGTAATTCTCACATGTTTTAGCTCTGCTCCTTTGAAGTCATTCACAAATTAACTCCAATAATAATAACAGAGAAGCCAATTGAGTGATTTATTACCAAATTAATAACTTACAAATTCAATTCACCGGTGCTGGTGGACAGGACAGGTGGAGTGGTAGCTCATTCGCTCTGCTCCAATCGGCAATCGCCCGTCGCCCTGGCCTCTCGGTGCCGCCCAGCGCTGCCGGCCGCGGAGGCTCCAATCTGCAGTGGCTCACCGTCTCTGCTCCAATCGGCGGAGTGGCAGACCGCCGGACACCCTACGCTGAGCGCTCGGTGGTCGAATGCCCGCTCTGCACGCCAGGCGCGGTCACCCGCAGCCCCAGGTCACCGCCGTCCGCCGCAGCCGCCAGGGTTTTGGAAATGTGGGGGAGAAGAGAACGGGAGAAGAGAGAAGACAGGAGGAAGGACCGAACAAGTCGGCGACTCGGGTTACTCGCGTGTGTGCCTGCGCGTGGGCCCTTGGCGGCGGGGCAGTCTGGGAGAAGCTGGGCCTATGGCTAATGGGCCTTGTTGGGCCTGCGCGTAAGGGTTTCTGCGAGGTGCAGTATAAATAGCGGCTCCTCAAACCTCACTAGCCCCTTGCTCGAAGAAACCCTCCGCCGCCGCGGCGCCGCTACTTCTCGGCTCGTTCCTTCCACGATCCAGGTACGTCGCCTCAATCCTCTCCTGTTTTTACGTATCCTGGTTCCTGTTTACGTGTCCTTGTTCGGGATCATTGCAGCGAGCGATCTGATTGTTGGTGTTGGGGTTTGTTAGTGCTGGTATATTTGGTGCAAAATGCATGGTTTCAAGTGTTATATTGACGCTGTAGATTAGATTTTTTTTAGGCGAAACAAAGGTGTTTTGCGATGCTTTTTGGTTGTGGAGGTTCGGGTCTGGATGAGTTGTTTAATTTGTGCTCTGTACTCTGATCGAATGTTGACAATTAGGACTAATTATATTTGGCTTGTGTTATCGAATTATTAGCCTGGTTTTACAAGCAGGCGAAACCATGGTTAAGATTTGTTGCGCCACTTAACGCTCTCTATAGTAGATGTGTATCGGTTTATATCGATTCGTGTATCCGGATTATGGAGATCCGATGGATATTTCCTAGTGGTGTATCACCCCTGTACTTTGAAACACTTAACTTCATTGTTTTGCAATTACACGTAGATTTCCTTTTCTTATAGAGTTGCAATGTGGTTTCAATTTGATTTGTAGGTTAATTTGTATAATCATGTCATTGAGTTTGCTGAATGTACTCATGTTGATTCACTATATGTCTTAATTTAGTTACTTTCATTCATGGTGCTAAAAATATGGACTAATTGTGACACTACTTTTGGCTTGAGCAGGATGAAGTTTGTTGCTGCCTATCTGCTTGCTGTTCTCGCTGGCAACAATGACCCCTCTGTGGAGGATCTGAAAACTATTCTGGAGTCAGGTAGTTACATTTAACTGAATACCCGTTACAATCTTTTATTATTCTTAATTAATTTATCTTCTTTCTGTCAAAAGAAGACATCTAGTTTGGCAGATGCTTGATTGTAGAATGCTGATAAGGTTGATCATTTACTCAAGTGTTTGATTATATTTTTTTCTGTGTTGAATTGATCACTGCAATACAAATACGCTCTTATGATATGATGCATTCTGTGTATAATTAATTAAATTTCTTATTGTTGCAGTTGGTGCTGAGATTGACACTGATAAGATGGAACACCTGCTGTCCCAATTGAGTGGCAAGGACATCACTGAGCTCATTGCTGCCGGTAGGGAGAAGTTTGCTTCTTTCCCTTGCGGTGGCGGTGGTGTTGCTGTTGCAGCAGCTGCCCCTACTTCTGGTGGTGCTGCTCCTGTAGCTGAGAAGAAGGAAGAGAAGGTGGAAGAGAAGGAAGAGAGTGATGATGTAAGCTCACACAGCATTGTTCTCTATGTTTTCTCATGACCAAGTACCTTATTTCATGTTAGTTTGTGATTTCACTCCAAATGCCATCATGGTTTAGTCTTATTTTAGGCACCAGTCGTAATAACACTGATCTATTAAACTGACCTCAGCCACTTACTGATGTTGAACATTTATTTGCAGGACATGGGCTTCAGCCTGTTCGACTAAGTGCTGTGACATATTGTTATCATCAGGGCAGAGGAAACCAGTCATGATGTCCGAATTTTAACCTTGTAGGAGACTGATATTTAGTATGTCAGTGTTGGATGTTATGCTGGTTGGTTTGCTGCTGAACCAAAGTTTTGCTACCCTATCTCGATGTTTTATTATGAATTGAGTACCTTGCTTCAGCAATGAGCAATGTTGCATGGTTATTTCTGTTCTTTTTCTATCTGTCTCAATTCATTCAGTTCTTCCTGATTAAGATGGACTAATTTGACTCGTTTAATTCTTGGTTGACAGTTTTAATATAATTTGTTGCGATTGTGACCCATTGCTGATATTTTCTGTAATATCTTTGATTTAGCTTTAATCGAGACTACGATCTTGCCTCCTTGGAATACAAAACCTTCTGTTCGCTTGGTTTATAAGCCGTATTTTTTCAGCCAACGAATAGTATTTTTCTCACAATAAATTAGTCAACAGTATTTTCAGTCATGGTTTATCAGCCAAGCGAATAGGGCAAGTTGAAAGGCATCGTATCAGGCATAAACCAACCAACCTGTGCAAACTTAGAAACTAACAATCAGGATCACTACATGCTGATCCAATGGATGGGGTGAGAGGTGGGATTTTTTTTTTTGCGCTTAAGCCCCCCACTCACCGACCTTTTTTTGCGCTTAAGTCCCTCACCGCATCAATTGAATCAGCATCACAGTGGTTTTGGTGCATCAATTGAATCAGCATCACAGTGGTTTTGATTGATAGTTTCTAAGTTTGCACAGGTTAATTGGTTTGCACCTAATACGTCGCCAAGTTAAAATATAGATTTGCCTATTGTGACCTTGTTGAACGAGTCCGCAGCATGTTTCGGCCGAGGTTGAGTTTTGCACTCCAGTTAGCATATCAATACGAAACAATGGGCCTGTTTGTGTTACCAATGCAGAAATTTCATAAAAAAAATTGTGTAGATTTCACTTGAATCAGTTTGAATTCAAAGAAAATGTAGGAATAGAAAAAAAATTCAAGTGTTCCAAACAGAACCTCAATCCAAAAATTTTCAAGGGTTCCAAACCCGCCCACGATCCAGAAGTAGTTATTAGGAAGCTACAGTATATTGTGGTTTTTAAAGACCTGTCCAATACAAAGAAAACCTCACCCCTGGTTTGCGTACGTGTGTTTACATGGGTAAGTGCGTGCGTGTTGTGGGCGTACCGTATAATTCTCAAAAAAATATTTGGTGACATGTTAGGTCTATTTGTCATCCAATAAACCTCTCCTCTCCTACCTGTTTCTTTCTCTCATAGCGCCACATCTCACATCTACTCTCTTAGCATTTGTCGAAATCCTTAACGCAGGATATCTTGTAGCAGCTTTTGCCTTAAAATGTCAGTGGTAGCGTGCTACAGTAAAAGGTAAGGAATTGTCATTTTTTTAAAAAAAAGTAAGGAATTGTCAAGTTTACTCAAAGGCTGGACTCTGTATATATCTACGTGATGTTTAGAATGATCCTGTCCAAAACGATGTTCTGTGATAAGAAGAAAAATTATTTGAAGTTGATATCATGTAATGTGGTACAGTAATTTCATATGGATACTATACTTGATATAGTTTTGTTTCTTTAGTTCTGATGAGCCTCTTCATGTCTTCTAAAGCCAGATGTGGCCGATGTCCAGTTTCTTGTCTCTGTTAAGATCTCATCAGCGGAAACTGCAGGAATGGAGATTGTTCTGGGACGATGAAACTGCACACTGCTTTTCAGGATTGAGTCAAGCGATAGGAATTGTTGGCGCCCATGTAATTGTCAGTTCTGCGGATATATGCACTCACCTGCTATGTGCTACGGCATATTCTGAACATTATAGTACTACCGGTACCCTTTTTTAGGATTCATAGATGATCCGGATTCGAATGCTTGACTCTGGTTCTTCAGTTCCGTAAGAGAGCTTTTCCATCTAAAATGAGCTAATTGAGAACGATGCCACAATACATCGCTTTTCTGGGGGGTAGAAACCGCAGGTGAACTCTTTGCGCGCGCTTATCATTGGAGCAACAGGCGTCATCCACGCAGATGTACTGGGCATGCGCAGACGGGCCTGTAGCCTGTTCTGTTTCTGAAACTCAGGTTCAGAAATGTCTGTTGTTGCTGTTGCACTTGCACAGCTGCCACAGCATCTTCTGAGTTCTTACCTGGACAATAACATCTGCAAAGTGGTCCTTGACACGGTAAGATTCACCTGTAAACAAGTCCCTCGAAATAGTTGTTTCACTTGTTGCTGTCTGCAGAGGCTCGGTGCTATGTATGCTGATTCTTGTTTCTGAAACGCAAATTGCATTGCCTGTCAACTAGGATCATGAGAGTGGACATGTAGGCCAGGTGTCACCCCATGCCTTCCTTGGATTCCGGGATACCAAGATCCAAGTCTACTATCCGATATCTTCTCGGTTGATTGCCTCGCTCTCTCCATCATCCCTTTTCCGTCGTCTTGAGTCTTGACGACTCACACGGCAGCAGCCTACTGTGGTCTGTGGTTACGCATCTCCTGGCTCCTGGGATACCACGGTCCAGACACATGCACGGAACACGCGTGGACGGACGGTCCTTTTGCTGCAGAAGCCACACGGCTTTTACGGCCGCTTCCAGTTGACACCGGCAGCGTCAGATCGCAGTCGCGGCGTGCCACCTTGAGCAGTTGAGCCACATAAACACGTTCCCGTACGCCACCGCCACCGATCATCTCTCTTCTTCATGTGTCGCTTCTTTCTCTACCCGCGGCGGTTCGACGAGATGAATGCGGCAGGGGCGTGTACCGTAGCCCTATAAAACCGGCATTTGACGAGCTGGTATGACCGACCGGCAGTACCTCTCGGTTTTACGGCTAGGAGTGAGTGAATGTACATGAGAAAAGTTTGGGGAGAAATTTGCTGAGGGCCTGTTTAGATTCCAAAAAATTTTGCGCAGTACTCGTCACATCGAATCTTGCGGCACATGCATGGAGTACTAAATGTAGACGAAAAAAAAACTAATTACACAGTTGATCGAGAAATCGCGAGACGAAACTTTTGAACCTAATTAGTCCATAATTAGATACTAATTATCAAATACAAACGAAATGCTACAGTGAGCCAAAATCCAAAAAAAATTTCATCTAAACGGGGCCTGAGTCGAGTCTTCGTCGTAGACTCGTACTAGGTAAGGTAAGTTAGGGTGGGTGACGACGTGGTACGTGTCTGTGTTTGTGTTGACCTTCGTGGCCCGGCACGGGGACGGGGAGCCGGTGGCCCTGCCCGCTACCACCTGCTTCGTGCATGCTGCTACATAGGGAGGGCATTAGGGCATCGGCATAGCCGAATGAAACCTAGGGGTCGCAAGGAACCGGACGCACCACGGACGGACGGGCCCTTTGCCTCTGCCGTGACGAACAAAAGGAACTGCGTCGGCCGGCCGGTCGACTGTAGCGCGACGGTTGAAACGTCATGTGGTGTTCGTCCATCTCGCGCTGAAGGGTGATGAATGGCCGGACGTTGTGGTACATATGCACGGCACGGCAGGTCGGCGGTGCCGATTGCCCACTGCTCCGCTTCCGCCCCACCTCGCCAGTCGCCAGGACGACGGAGGGGGATTATTGGATACGCACGCCCTCCTGTTCGATCGTGGGCTGTCCCCGCCGGATCGAGCAGGATGCATCCACGCCGGCGGAAGCGATGATAAGTCCGAGAGCGAGAGAGCGAGCCCCCGCCATGTGTGTGTGAGCGGCGGGCTCCACGTACCCATATCCCACCGCACACGCTTCATATCTCCAATCTCTCAGTCCCCTGTATCTGTATTCATGGCGAGCGAGAGAGCGTATCGACCTGGGCCTCGGATACCTCTGCAACGGCACGTGACGATGTGGAGAGACGAGGTGGACACATACGCAGGCAGTACGCACCGTCTCCATCGGCATCGGGGAGGGAACAGCAGGAGTGCCGAGTGCGTGCGTCTCTCTTGTCCGCGTCCACCGCCAGCTTACCGATGCATCCATCATACACGCACGCAGCCGCCGCTGGCTCGTTCCCCGCCTTGCCCAGTTGCTAGTATGTGCCGCCGCCGTGTTCCCGTGTGGCGTCGAATCAGAACATGCACGAGAAGTTGCAGGGGCTTCGCTGCAGAGAGTACGTACGACGAGATCGCACCGCGGCGGCAGGTGCCTCGAGGCCGCCAGCAGCAGCAGCAGACGCCACGCAAGAGTGCGATCACTGACCGTGGCCGCCACTGCCGGCCTCGTGCCGTGCGCGGCTGCGCGCGCACTTTCCGGTCATAGGACAAGGGTTTTTGGGGACACACCGGTGTTGAGTTGAGGGCGCGTTTAGTTCCGAAAATTTTTGGCTTTTGGCTACGGTAGCACTTTTGTTTGTATTTGACAAAAATTATCCAATTATGGACTATTTAGGCTTAAAAGATTTGTCTCACGATTTCTTGGCCAACTATGTAGTTAGTTTTTTTTCCGTTTACATTTAGTACTCCATACATGTGCCGCAAGATTCGATGTGACGGGGAATCTTGAAAATTTTTTGTTTTTGGGTTGGAAGTAAACGGGGCCTGAGTCACTGTGACCCATTTGGCATTTGCAGTTGTTGTCTAATTGCGGGCACCGGTAGTTCCACGGCGGGGCATCTCGATGGATGGGGTAGAATTAAAATTCTAATCCCTCGTCGCATCAGCTGGGGACCCAAAGCGGTATCTTGGCATCTCCGGTTGGTAACAAAGGCGGCACAACTTCAGGGGTGTTTGGATCCGTGGCTAAATTTTAGCTTTTATCACATCAAATGTTTGGATGATAATTATAAAACTAATTGTTAAAGCTCTAGGTTAATTTACCAAATAAATCTATTAAACATAATTAATCCATCATTAGCAAATGTTTATGGTAGCATCACATTGTCAAATCATGGACTAATTAGACTTAATAGATTTGTCTGACAAATTAGCCTCTATTTATGCAATTAGTTTTATAATTAGCCTATGTTAGTTGGTATCAAAGATCCGACGTGGCACCTACAGGAACCAAACGGGACCGTCATCATTGTTTCTTTTATCTTGAGATGAGTGATCTTAGTGGTACTAAGAGTTTTACGATTTGATTACCGGATGCTGAATCCTGCGCACCAATGGTAGTTTCGTGTTTTTAAAAATATATTCTTTGGAGCACGCTACGAGAATACTCTCTTGGTACCCAAAAAAAAATGAAACGATCCAGACCGATGAAATCTGATGTTTGGGAGTTGGTTGCCCAGTCTACCCTGTGTCTGTTCAACCATTCACATAATAACTAACCATAGGATTTGGTGTAAATGGCACTCCTAATGAACTACCATGTCAAGTTCCACATTTTAATAAGAGTCTACTTTGAACAATGAAGCGGAGGACCCGTGTTTAACAATTCCTTAGGCAGTTTTTTGATCTATTGAATTTTATTAGTAGGTGCTAACTTGTGGCCTTGTGGGGTTGTTTGCTGGTTACCCAGACAAAACAAAGTCCACAAAATTGTGATGATCGAGGTCGTGCACCGTTCAACTAATATTACTATGCTGGTCCTGATCTGCTATTATTCTAGTGAGTAATCTGCAAAGATGAAAACCATATCCAACGGATCATGATTCTTAGCCATGATCCATTCTTCACGATGCTTGCAACTACCTCCATGGACGAATTGACGTAGCAAGTTGGAGAGTTAAATGAGAAAAAAAATTATTTGACACTTGAAAAACTTTCATATTTGACACGTAAACTTAAAATCTTTCCTATTTGTCACCCCTTCAATTTTTTCTTTGTTTTTTTTACAACATCAATTTTTTTCTTTGTTGTTTGGCACTTCTATTACAAAAGTACCCATGTATCTTTCCTCAACAGTGTTAATATTATATTTTACACACCTTAATTGAGCAAAATAGCACAACTCTAACAACTTTTATTTTGTGCGAGCTAAATAGGATACCCATAGAATTTTTTTAGTTCCTTGGACCTCTTTGTAAATTATTTTTTTGGAACATTTTGTACATTTTCTTGGAGATTTGTAGTTTTCTCTCTCTCTTTTTACCAAAAGTATCATGAAGTTCAAGTTATAATTGTATACATAAGACTTGTATCTTAAAGGTAGCCTCTTTTGTTGTGATGATTTATAAAGAAGGCTACATTTTAAGATACATCTTTAGGTATACAACTAATTATTATTACTAGAATTCAATGATGTTTTAGGTAAAAAGAAGAAGAAACTACAAATCCTCAAAAGAAGGTATAAAATGATCCAAAAAATTATTTTACAAGAGGTCCAAGAAACTAAAAAAATTGTGATAGACTCGACATTGGTTTATCAAGGATTATAGTTCACCAAGAGAAAACTGACGGCTTAACTTTATTTCACACGAAAAGGAGATAAAGATGACAATAGCTTTAAGGCAAGAAATATAGTGACTATAGTTACATAAAACTTGTGCAATAGAGCGCATGGAGAGGGAGTATCAATCTAATCTCCTACAACTAAAAAGAACAAAAGTAAGACTATTTTTTCATGTGATTTTTTTTATTGCTCCTCCTTCCCGTCCGTGCGATACCGCATCACGCGCTCCACTCCAACCTCCCCCCGCCGCCAGCCCCGCACGCCTGCAGCCTCCCTCCACGCTCGTGGCCCCCTCCGTGTCGATCCATCTCCCTTCATCGGCATCGCGATGGCAGCGGGGTGACCCAGCGCTGCGCCCCCCTGAAGGGTCGAGATGGCGACTAGAGGGGGGGAGGGTGAATAGTCTTTTCTAAAACTTAATTGCGTCGGCTAACCGATACAAATGCGGAATTAAAACTATCGGTCTAGCCAAGACTATACCCCACTATATATGTTCACTAGCACCTTGCAAAGATAACAATTATGCAACAAAGGTGCCGGGCTAGCTAGAGCTCTCCTAAACAATTCTAGGAGCAAGGTTACACAAACCTATGCCACTAGTACTTTAAGCGACAAGGGAGCTCCTACACATGCTAGTAAGCAAAAGCACAAATCTAACTAAGCTCACTAGCAATGCTCAATAACAAGGCAACCAATGCCTAATTAGAGAGCGCAAATACTCAGCTACACAAACTAAGCAATGTGACTAACAAGGTTACTAAAACCAAATTAGCCACGCAAGGGAGCTACTTCTATGCTACACAAGCAAGAAGGTAATTAGCAAGCTACACAAGCTATCTAATTACACGAGCAACTACACAAGCTTAATATGTATAAAAGTAATTGCAAGCTTGTGTAATGGGGATGCAAACCAACGGGAAGAACAAGGTTGACACGATGATTTTTCTCCCGAGGTTCACGTGTTTGCCAACACGCTAGTCCCCGTTGTGTCGACCGCTCACTTGGTGGTTCGGCGGCTAATTAGCATCACCCGCTAAGCCCGCACGTCGGGCACCGCAAGAACCTACCCCTTGAGTGAGGGTAGCTCAATGACACGCTTTACTAGAGTTGCTCTTCGCGGCTCCCGCGGGGCGAGCACAATGCCCCTCACAAGCACTTCTCCGGAGCGCCGCACAAGCTTCTTGCGCGCTTCGACGGAGACCACCACCAAGCCGTCTAGGAGGTGGCAACCTCCAAGAGTAACAAGCACCACCGGCTTGCAACTCGATCACCTAGTGCCACTCGATGCAACCTCACGATGCAATCGCACTAGAATCGCTCACTCACACAATCGGATGATCGCTATCAAGTATGTGTGAGATGGAGGGCTCCCAAGCACTCACAAGCATGGACACTAAGTCCCTTGAGGTGCTCCACACACGCCATGGCCGAAGGCCACTTCTATTTATAGCCCCAAGGGCTAAACTAGCCGTTACCCCTTCACTGGGCAACGGTCGGGCCGACCGGACGCTCCGGTCGTGTTGACCGGACGCTGGACCTCAGCGTCCGGTCGCCCATAGACGACCACGTGTCCCGGTTCCAACGGTCACTTGACCTGACCGAACGTAGCAGCACTCAACTGACCGGACGCTGAACCCCCAGCGTCCGGTCATTTCCAGTAAGCTCCCGAGCATGACCGGACGCGTCCGGTCGAACGCGATCGGACGCAGCCAGCGTCCGGTCACTCTCCAGCTACTGCGTCACCGTACGTCAGCCTGACCGGACGTAGCCTTCCAGCGTTCGGTGCATTCAGATCCAGCGTCCGGTCAGTTGATCGATGCCAGCATCTTCTCCATTCTCTTCACCCAAACCCATCTCACCCCTGCAAACACCACCTCCTTTGTAAATGTGCCAACACCACCAAGTGTACACCACCATGTGTAAGTGTGTTAGCATTTTCACAATCATTTCCCAAAGGATGTTAGCCACTCAACTTGCCACGCCACTCGATCCTAGCGATAATGCAAAGTTAGATCACTCGAGTGGCACTAGATGACCGATATGCAAACAAGTTTGCCCCTCTTGATAGTACGGCCATCTATCCTAAACCCGGTCATAAACTTCTCTACACACCTATGACCGGTGAAATGAAATGCCCTAGGTTATACCTTTGCCTTGCGCATTCCATTCCATCTCCTTCAATGTTGATGCAACACATGCACCAACACGATCAACAATGATATGATCCACTTCATATCATCATATGATCATATTGGTTCATCGATCTTGACTCTACTTGCTCTTCACCGTTGCCATCGTCCATCAGCACCAAGTCTTGCTCAAGCTTCACCGCCACGCGGTCCATCACTCCAAAGCCTTCGACTTGCCCTTCACGCTTGCAACCGGTCCATCAAGCCAAGTCTTGTCTTGATCTTCTCCACCTTGATCACATGACTCAATGTCATGTCTCATGTGCATTTAAGCTACTTCATCATCACATGTGTGAGCTTTGCAACATCTCCAAGCCATTTTCACCTTCATGGTATATGTTGCTCACACACATGTACCTGTGGACTAATCACCTGTGTATCTCACATAAACATAATTAGTCCACCTAAGTTGTCACTCAATTACCAAAACCAAACAAGGACCTTTCACCCCCCCATGGGAGACGCCCACCCAGAAGACGCTCACCACCCGTGGCTTTGTAAATAGGAAGGGGGCGTTCTCCACTCACAATCCCATGGTGCGCCGCCCTCGCTCCTCCGTCCCTCTCCATAGCCCATCGCACACGCCCTCACCACCGTCGCCGCCGATACCGCGCCACCCCCACTCGTCCCTCATCGCGGACTCCGACGCCGCCCACCCCATGCCCAACCATCGCTGGATCTGAGGACGCCCCCACGCCCGACGCTAGTTGGATCCCAACGGGAACGTGACGATGCCTCCAAGACTGCACAGCCATTCGGTGTCCTCCGATTGGTGCCCTACGACTCTAATAAACTGCTCAACATGGCCACGATTTTCAGCACCGGCAACCACGTCAATGCACCTCCGGCGCTGGTACGTCTCCCACTCGGTCTCTCATCTGCAGTGCGTAGCTCCAGGATCTGATCAGGTTTGTGTTTCTTGCGCCCAGTTTCGCAGAATTTTGTAGCTTCAGTACAAGTGTTCATGGTGCACCGCCACCGCCCCCTTTGGCTGTCGCTCCGATTCGCCCGGCGCCTGCTCCGCCCGCCCCGGTCGGCTGGCCAGGATCATGCGCCGCCCTCACCCAACAAGTTGCTGGACGTCGCGATCACGACCTCGCCCGATTGGCTAGTTCCTGGCTAATGGCGGTGGTGCTCTCTTGGCTCCTGCTCGGCTGCGTCTACGTGCTGGGGTACCCTGACCCAGACCTGGTACGGGGGAGGGGGGTACCGGGGCAGCCGTCCGTGGCTTTCCTGTAGTTCGCTGACTATGTGGACGAGGACGAGGGCGCCAGGAGGAGTACCTCACCGAAGCTGAGGACGCTGCCAAGTCCAAGCCATCCCTGCTCAACGGAGGTTCGATCCATTATTACTCACCTGAGTCACCCGTCTTGATGAATATTAAAAAAATGTGATATCATACTCTTCCTGTTTGTTACTCAGTGCTAGCAGGATAGTAGTAGTTGTGGTTAGAGGCCGTCACCTGTTATTGATGTTAATTTCCGTATTGTTTGCTTTCCATTTCACTGCATGCTAGAGCAGAGGAATTTCGCTGGAGGTTTTTGTTAGTTACTGAAAGAAATTCATTTATTTCAAATGTTTCACATTACAATTCGTTTTGTAACATATGGTAGTACTGTCATAATTTCGGTTCACTCATTAATCTTCTTGAAAAATTTATGTATTGCACTGTCCATCTCTAATTGAATGGACTCTACATGCGGTCGATTTTTGTCATTGCTCTATTAGAGTTGATTGCCTCGCATCCAAGAAAATGAGCTACATTCTCATATTGGTAATTCATGGGAGTTACAACATATGTAGTTTTATTTTCGTTTCTTTGTTTGTTATCTCACAGGGATCAACCTAATATGATCAATCCTTTTTGTTAATGCTCTAACCAATTATTTTATAAAGGAGATGTGTATTGCCCCAGTTCCATATATCTAAAAAAGAAATATGCAGTTTTTTTTGGTAACCGACCCGAGGAATATACATATGGTGATATGATATGGCCCTCTGGTGGAGGCAATACGCTTGTGTGGCCATTCCTGCCAAGTTCACTTTTGCAAGCTGCGGCTATCAGTAAGAGGAGCAGATCAGCCCTTGTTTCCCCCTTCTTTTCTGCACTAACGCTCTCTTCATTTTATGTTTATTAATATTTTTATTTTATTATAATGCAGGGCACATCATTTTCAGTAAGACAGACATATATCAGGCAAATGTCAAAATCTTTAGTTTCGTAGAAAGATGAGTTAATATTTTTAGGAAACTTTGTATTATGAGATATGTTGTATCATTAATAATTGACAACTGTTTGGATTGGTAAATGCTTTGGCATCCCATTGTGAAGTATCTTTCCTTTTGATCATTCCAGTTATGCAAAGAGAAGTGAAATCGGTGTGTTTTCAAGTGAATGTTATCAAATATCAATAACTGAGTGAGACTCGATGGAGGAGCAAAGTGGTTGCGGCTGGCGCTTGTTATATTTGGCAAGGCAAAGTAATGCATTAGTTTCAGTGGGACAATTGTTCTTTCTGGCAGGATGGATGTAACAGAACCGACCAATTATACGAAATTAAGTAAGAAAACCACCCGTTAGAGCTGACGATTTAGCAAATTTAAGCCCGTATAACCCGGTAGTCCGTGAAATCATGAAGGATTTCAAACCAACTCACATACCAGCCAAGATCGTAATAAGTTTAGTGGTCACCATCACATATTACATAAAAGTTCGCATCTCAGATACATCAGCGTTTAAACATAGTTATTACAAAACGAGTTCAAATAGAAGTAGCGGTAGCCATTTGTTCAAAACCACACACACTCACACGGAGTTCAAATACAGTGCCAGCTAATGATCATCTCCAACAAAAGCATCAGACGAGATGTAAGGAATGACCATGCCCATGGTCCTAAGCATCACCCATCGCAGGATAAAGACAGTTGATACAGTAGCCATAATACATCTACCCATCCGCAACAAGTGGGAATAAAACCCTGAGTACGAGAAGATACTCAGCAAGACTTACCCGACATAACCGAAAATAAAATGACACCAAGGATTATGAAGGGCTTTATAGTAGGGTAGCTGACTCCTTTGCAAAAAGAGGCATTTTTAGTATTTCAAGAACCTTTCCAAAAGCATTATGGTCAAGTTAATTATTATTAACCTATCGATTATATTTGCACCTATACTAGAGCAAGCATGTGATTAAGCAAATAATGATAACCAATGATCATTAACAACTTTCATAATGTCATATTCATTATAACTGTCCAAGTGTTCCATCAACATTACTACGATGAAGTCACTCAAGTCAAGTGCTCACTATCCAGGAGCGATGGCGATTCGAATCGATTCCTAACCAGTTGGTGATTTATTCCTTACACAAACCTCACTCACTCGCTAAAGTGAGGTATCGGTCACCGAGTCAACTATCCAGGAATCTCGAGTTTGCCAGGAACCACATGTACCCGGGGGCCGACCGACTGTCCTTTGGTCTTATCATCGCGCCCCCGTGTCCTACCACACCTGCTCCGGCATAGTGCGCTGCGGGCAATCTACTCAGCCCAAATAATCTCCCAGCTTCACAATCGAAAGGTACTTTATTTGGCCAACTAAATATAAGGCATGCGTTCAACATGACTCGAGGCCCAACAACGGTCGGTCCTTAATCGACATAGACAGAAAGCACTACAGTCCAAAACTCTTTAAGTCTCCGTCCGGTCTCAACTTCAGATTAATACTTAGTTATACCATGACTACATAGTTATCCAAGCAGATCCAGGTAACCACCTATAGCTCGCAGGTGACAGGAAATCACCCGACTTCTACCGGTCTAAGCCAGCTAAGCATTGACTCGACTGCGGATACCAGGGTAACAAGGATATAGTATAACAAAGGTAGACAAGGTACAATGCAGCAACTGTTGCAAACAACTCCTGAACGTAATGCATCAATTAAAGTAAAGTATTTAATTAATAATTGCAAACTGGGGAGAAAAATACTCCGGGGCTTGCCTCTCTCGAAGGAGCTCGGGCGGTGATCGGGGCACTCCGGAAGTTCCTCAACGTCCTCCTCGTCTGCTTCGATCACTTCCTGCGGCTGCACCTCGAGCTGCTCCTCGGGCTCCTTGGGTATGATGACTGGGCTCTCAGTTTGCGATCTTGTATGATGCATGTGCGTAAGTGCTTATGCAAAAAGTACATCGGATGAAATGAACACAATGGATATGCTTGAATGCAAGGTAGTCAACATCATCCAAGAACACGTACTACAAGCACATGTCATCTACTACATTCTCTTCTACAACTAATATGCTAAGTCAACACATCTCATTAATGCTTCAAAGATACACCAAAGCTTCACTAATCTCTTAATCATGCATAAAGCAACATTTGATTCAACCCTAATTAATAATAGGTTTGAATAGCAACATCTATTTTTATAGCTTAGAAAAATCTTAGAAAATTACCATAGCATAGTACTACCCTAGGTAGTCTACCATCAGAATTTTATGGCATTTGGATAAGTGGAATGGCCTACACAAAAATGACAAGCTAGTGCGTAATTATGAACATGAAAATACTTTGTACTGTAAAAAGTGTCAAACAACAAATGTAATATTTTTCCTATGTTCTACACAGCAAATAATCACTGTATAAAAATTATCACATGCATGTTTTATACAAATTTTGCTCTCTAGCAAAAATAACAAAAATCAGCCATTAAAGGCACTTGAACTACATCTCACAATTTTTCTACAGGACATGTATGGCATATATTTTTCCTAGGAAGTACATTACACAAGAAGAGTAACAAACTTGGAAGCATACTTTTTTGATACATATAGGTTTTACTACACATTTTACAAGATATCAGCAATATCAAGGATTAAATAAAGCTCTACAGAAAAGTATCTCAAAAATGACATGCAATATTTTTATCATGTAGATCTGGTGACAAGGAACACAACAAAATTTGTTTCAACAAATTTGGAGCAAATGTGAGCAAGTTATAAATTTCCAAAGCATTTAACAGAATTCTGAAAAATCATTTCTTAAATCCTTTTTAAAACCAACCGACGAAAATGCTGGGTGCACCCGGATCTGAACACGCGTGTGCACACACACGGATAGACAAACAGGCCCAGGGTTCAGCGGGACCCCACCTGTCAGCCGAACCAAAACAGGGGAGATCACCGGCGGCGAGAGCTCGCCGACGGTGAGGTCTTTGGTCCGGTGAAGGTGACCAGCGTGCTCCCCACACCCGCGCGAACCCTGCGGTGCTCGTGGCATGGGCCAAAGAGCACGGGAAGCCGGCCGCTGCCGTGCATGGTAGAGCGGCGGCGCGGGTCGTCGCCGGTGGAGCATCTCCGGCCATGGTAGGGCGAGAGGAGGTGCTCGGGAGACTCAACGGTGCAGTGCGGTGCTCGTGCGTGAGAAAGAAAGGCGGGCAAGGAAGTGGAGCGGGGAAGTCCACGGGAGCGGAGCTCACTAGTGAGCTCGGCCATGCTCCGACGAGCAATAGTGGCCGGCTCAGGCCTTACCTCACCGAACTGTGATGAGCACGAGCTGCGTAAGACCGGGGCGAAGGCGTAGCGAAGACGTAGCGGGCTCCGGTGGCCAGGCGTGGCCGGAACGGCTACGCCGGCGATGGCGCGCGGCGGAGCGAGCGCTGCTGCGGCTGTTGCTGCTGCTGAGCGAGCGAGAGAGTGAAGTAGGGAGTGAGAAGGAGTGCAGCACGGCCGGGCAGGTGAAGGCGCGACAGGAGGGGGCTAGGCAGGCCGGGGCTGCCGCGCAGCGTGCGTCGCCGGCGCATGGCGGCCACGCGGCGAGCGTGCCCTGACGCGGTCGGGCGCGGCGCATGGGAACAAGCGCGACACGGCGTGAAGGCAGGCCGGGTGAGCGGGCCAGCGTGGAGGCAGGCGAGGCCGGCGTGAGCGGCTGGGCCAAAAGCGAGGCTGCGGCCCATTCTAGTGAAATGTGATTTTTTTAATTTATTTTCTATCCCCATTTCCTTCAATGCAAATTTTGAGCAATTTCAAAGCAGTTTCAAAAGTTGGTGTAAAAATGAAAGTTGTTCCATTTTTCAAGATCTACAACTTTGCTTTTATGACCACAGTCCAATTCCAAATTGACTTTGAATTACAAAATAAACATCAATATTAATTCAAACCCCTAATTTTGAAGAATTGTTTAAAAGCAAAATTTGGCAAAACTTTGAATATGAACTTGGCTCCAATTTGTATCCCAAACATTTATAAGCTATCTTAGTGATCAAAACAAGAATCATGGCATCCAAACATGAGCATGGCATTTCACATTGTTTGAAACATGAATAAATTTTCAATCAACTTAAGCATCACATGAAATGATACTTCATTTCTTTCAAAATGAAATGCATGAATGATGCTTATGCATGAGGTGATGATGATTATGTTCATGGGATGGAATGTTAGTGCATGCTTAACACCGAGGTGTTACAGCCCTCCCCCTTATAAAAATCTCGTCCCGAGATTTGGGTTACAAACCATTTGTTATAAAAATCTTCATAAGCTTTTTGTAGATATTCTCTCGTTTCCCAAGTTGCATCTCCCTCATCATGATGATTCCACTGTATCTTGTATGTTTTCACCACACTATTCTGAGTAGCACATTCTTTAGTGTCTAGCACATGGACCGGTTGCTCACGATACACCAAATCTGATTTGAGTTTGATGCCCCAAGGTTCTATTCTTTCCTCCGAAACATGCAAACACTTCCTGAGTTGTGATACATGGAAAACTAGAAATACGGTACTCATTGTCTTAGGTAACTCTATCTTATAAGCTACTAGACCTCTTCTTTTCAAGATCTTGTATGGTCCTACGAATCTAGCGGCGAGCTTTCTCTGGACTCCAAACCATTTCTTCTTCATTGGCGTGACCTTCAAATAAACATAGTCACCAACTTCAAACACAAGGGGTCTCCTTCTTCTGTCTGCATAACTTTTCTGACGTGATTGGGACGTCTTCATATTTCGTTGAATAATATGAACTTTCTTCTCGGCCTCTTCTATAAAGTCAATGCCATAATACCTTCTATCTCCTGGCTCGACCTAATTCAGTGGTGTTCTACATTTTCTGCCATACAAAGCTTCGAATGGAGCCATCTTGATGCTTTCTTGATAACTATTATTGTAAGCAAACTTAGCTAATGGTAACCATGACTCCCATGAACCCCTAGAAGACAACACACAAGCTCTTAACATATCCTTTAGAACAGCATTCACTCATTCAGTCTGACCATCTGTTTGAGGATGATAAGCGGTACTACGAATCAAACTAGTTCCCAAGCCTTTGTGCAAATGTTCCCAAAAGTGAGCCGTGAACTGTGGCCCTCTATCAGATACTATAGTCTTTGGTATACCATGCAGCCTCACAATTTCTATAATATACTTCTCGACATATTGAGGTGGTCGATAAGTTGTCTTGACAGGTAGGAAATGAGCGGTCTTGGTAAGACGATCCACAATCACCCAAATCGAATCATGTCCCTTTTTAGTAGTGGGCAAACCCGAGATAAAATCCATACTTATATCATCCCACTTCCAACTAGGTACGGACAAAGGTTGCAACAAACCGGCAGGTTTCATATGAATAGCTTTCACTCTACAACACATGTCACATCTGACAACATAGGCTGTAACTTCTTTCTTCATTTTGGTCCACCAATAACGAGGTCTTAGTTCTTGATACATCTTACTACTTTTTGGATGGATAGATAGCTTAGAAAGGTGAGCTTCATCCATGAGTTTATTCCTAAGCTCTCGATCCTTGGGAACCACAAGACGGTCATCAAACCATAACACGCCCTGTTCATCCACTTTAAAGTGCTTAGATGGCTTTTCTTTTAATTTCTCTTTGATATGGAATATTCCCTTGTCTATTTTCTGGCCTTCTATTATCTTACTCTCCAAAGAGCAACTAATCTAAATACTATGTAACATAGTAGGATGCATCAGATCGAACCTATCTTCAAGTAATGGCTGCACATTCAAGCAATGTGACTTTCTGCTCAAAGCATCTGCCACTACATTGGCCTTTCTAGGATGATATTGTACATTCAAGTTGTAATCTTTGATCAATTTCAACCATCTTCGCTGTCTCATGTTCAGCTTTGGTTGGGTAAAGATGTACTTAAGACTCTTGTGATCTGTAAAAATATTGCACACATTACCAAGTAGATAATATCTCCAAATTTTAGGGCATGCACAACTACAGCAAGTTCAAGATCATGTGTCGGATAGTTGCCCTCATGCTTTCTCAATTGACGTGAGGCATAAGCAATGACTCTTCCTTCTTGCATAAGAACACAACCCAAACTAGTTTTTGATGCGTCGCAAAACACATCAAATGGTTTCTCAATGTCCAGTTGTGCGAGAATAGAAGCAGTGGTCAACAGTTTTTGCAAGGTGTGGAAAGCTGCTTCACACTCCTCTGTCCACACGAACTTGTGATCTTTTTGTAGCAGACTTGTCATTGGCTTGGCAATCTTCGAGAAGTCTGGTATGAAGTGGTGATAGTAACCAACTAATCCTAAGAAACTTTTAATCTCAGAAACTGTGGTCGGTGCCTTCCAATCCATAACCTCTTGCACCTTACTTGGATCGACTGAAACTCCATTTTCTGACAGAATGTGACCAAGGAGAGGAACTTTCTTCAACCAGAATTCACATTTGCTAAACTTAGCATACAACTTATGATCTCTAAGTCTGGTCAAGACAATTCTCAGATGCTCTTCATGATCCTTCTCGTTCTTGGAGTACACCAGAATGTCATCAATGAACACAACCACGAACTTATCCAATTCTGGCATGAAAACTGTATTCATCAAAAACATAAAGTATGCAGGAGCATTTGTTAATCCAAAGAACATGACAAGATACTCATACAACCCATATCTGGTGGAAAATGCAGTTTTTGGTATATCTTGTGGCCTAATCTTGATCTAATGATAACCGGATCTCAAATCTATCTTTGAGAACACCTTAGCCTTGGCTAACTGGTTAAATAGAACATCAATATAAGGCAAGGGATACTTATTCTTGATGGTTACAGCGTTAAGTGGCCTATAATCCATGCACATTCTCAACGTGCCCTCTTTCTTTTTTTTCACAAACAAGGCGGGACATCCCCATTCAGACTTGCTTGGTCGGATAAACCCCTTTTTTGATAACTCTTCTAGTTGCTTCTTTAGCTCAACTAATTCATCCAAAGGCATCCAATAGGGTCTCCTTGAAGTCAAAGCTGTTCCGGGGATTAACTCAATTCCAAACTCAATATCCCTATCTGGCGGAAGACCAAGTAGCTCATCCGGGAATACATCCGGAAACTCACACACTACCGGAATCTGATGAATAGGAATGACTTCAGTAGCACATGTCACACTTATAAGGTCTGTTCTCCGAGGCAATGGTACTTGGAAAGTACCCTCACCCAGGGGATCCTTAAGGGTAAGCATCCGACTTCCTGTATCTATAATTGCTCCCCAATCCTTCATCCAATTCATACCTATAATGACATCCAGAACTAGTCCAAGCATAACTATCAAGTTCACTCGAAACTTTCTACTACCTAATTCAAGGGTTGCCCCTCGAACCATCCGATTGGTCAAAACATCAGCCCCTGCTGAACTTATACGGTAACCATAACCCAATTTTGTGCATAGTTGTTCATATTTCTGTGCAAATGCTTGACTCATAAAAGAATGTGATGATCTAGAATCAAATAGAACAACTGCAGGGTTTTCGTTGATAGGAAACTTACCAGCGGTTACGGGTTCTCCCTCAGGAATCTCATCCACAGTCATACTATGCACCCAAGCATTATAGGTATGTTGCTTCTTCTTGGGCGGATAAGGATAGAACCTTGAGAAGTGGCCGGGTTGATCACAATTGTAGTAGGGTCCCCTTACTGTACCAGCAGATCCCACGGCTCCCTTGGAACTACCCTGTACCACAGTTACGGCTGCCTTGTTAGACTGTACTGCCATCTTGTAAGGCTTCTAGGGTCCCTAGAAATTCTGACCTCTCTACTGTGGTGGCCTGAACCTAGCGCCAGGTGTAGATGGACGATAGGGAGGACGACCTCCCGCAGGTGCTCTTGCTTGAGATGGACCACCTTCTAGGGCTCTCTTGCGAGTCTTGGCTGCGCTGCTGGCATTGTTGTTCTTTTCCTGCTTCAGACAATCACTGATGAAGTCATTGAATCTAGCGTGGGTGCTGGTACCCACATGCTTCATCATCTTTGGATTGAGTCCTCTCTTGAAACTAGTGATTCTCTTAGCATCAGTGTCAACCATGTCGGGAGCATAACGACACAAGTTGTTGAAAGCATGCAAAAATTGCGTCACGGTCTTGGTGCCCTGATTCAATGCCAAGAACTCTCCCAACTTCATCTCGGTCAACCCGGGTGGAATATAAACTCCACGGAAGGCCTTAGCGAACTCTCTCCATGTAATCTGAGCATTTGGAGGGAAGGTTGTGCGATGGTGCTTCCACCACATTCCCACCGGTCCTTGCAACTGATATGCAGCATACTCAGTTTTTAATACCTTAGTCATCCTCAACACATGAAATTTATCTTCCATAGTGTTGATCCATTCTTCAGCATTGAGCAGTTCTGTTGCTTCCTTGAATATGGGCGGCCTGGTGTCCATAAAATCTTTGAAGCTGCTATACTGATTCACCCCAATGCCACCACCCTGATTATTACCGCGCTGAACATTGTTGGCGATGGTACACAGAAAATCCTCCATGTTCTTCTAGGATTGTTTCGTGTTGCGCTGACTCCCAAGCAACTGTGCGAGGAACACCTCTGGGGTAAATGGGGGGAGGAGGTGGCAAATGTGGTTCATGGGGAGGTTCATTGTTGTTGACGTGGTTTCCACCAACACCACCGGTCCCCGCACCGTTAGCACTGGTCTCAGCGGCCTCATACGTGGTACGGCGAGTATTTGTCATCTGCATATTTTAGCAATAAGTAATGCCTGAGTGAAGCTGTAATAATCGTGAGTGAATGAAAAATTATGCCAAACTGAATTTACTGGAGAGAATAAATTTATACAATAAAACAGAGGCACAATAATCGCATCCCAATTAAAACAACGTCACTAATTAAATTACTTCAACAGCAAACATCGCGTCCATACAACCAAATTGCCAGCATACATACACTGGACTTTTATGCGTTCAGATATCGCATTACTAGCCAAGTTCCAATCACATGCCAAGTCTCATAAGTTCGAAGCCAGATACATTAGGTTACATGCCAACAAAAGAAAGGTCATCGCGACAGGACCTAAGCACTAGCGCAAGGCAACTAGCCTACTCCTCGAGGCCGTCGTTGGGGTCAGAGACATCACCATCGCCCCTAGGTGAAACTACAGGCTTGTCCTCATCGTCGCCATCGATGTCCATGCCAGCGGCATCTAGAGGAGCATATGGGCCAACCCCATTGTAGAGCGCACGAAACTCCTCATGCAGGTTGACGTTGTACTCCTCTAGCTCATCGACCCTCTGCAGCAGAAGGTCCCTCTCGTCCCAGGCTTCATTCCTTTCCTAAACCAACTGTCTAATCATGCGGTCTGCATTGTTGTTGGCCTGAGTCAACGTATGCACCCGCTGCATAGCTCTATCACCTCTCTCTACCGCCTGGTTTTGCTGTAAGCTCATATCAGCCAACTGCTCCTGCAAACTAGCTATAGCACGTGCCTGCTTCTTCTTCTTCTTTCTCACCTTGAGCTTATCATGACCACGTAAGCCAGTCAAAGTCTAGTAGGTACTCTCTAGACCCTCATACGCTCTAATAGCGGCAAACATAGCACTCATAGCATGGTTGTCGCTAGCCTGTCCCTCAGCTAGACCTCTGACCAAAGCACTTCCCTAAGGCTGAACCCAAATAGCATCACGAGGATCATCCCTAGGAAAGGTGCCAGCTAGAGCTGCTGCAAGCTCACTAGGAAATCTGCTCATGATATCCCTGATGACACAGAAAGCTGCTCCCTCTGCACCCTCAACAGGAGTGCGACCCTCAAACTCCAAGTGCCAACCATCCCAATCTGGAGCATCACTAAGGGCAGGAACTATGATCTCTACCACTGTAAGTCCATCCTCTGCTAACTGGCTCTCATTCCAAGATTACACCAGCTCTTGACCCTCTAGGTACCCCACATCATGGAGCACTCTCCAAAGCAAGGTCAGCATGCCAAACTCGCTCAAGAAGGTGTCCATGGTGCAGTGCTCCCTTAGGGCCAACGGACGTCGAGGTGCTCTTCCTCCGATGGACTTACGGGCAGTCTGCTTCGTGCGGGCCATCTGTAGCAAAAGTTCTTTTATTACCCCATGGAAACATATTTTAGGTGATACAACTTTTATCAAAATGAGATAATCAATTTATAAGGAGAGGAATGCATGACATGAATGAAATACACAAGTAATATGATATATGTACGTGCCGTACGTTCTCACAAACTTATGAAATAAATAATTTCTAGCGATGAATTCAGTGGCATACAAACGATCTCTCAAATATGTATCTAATACGTTCTACATGATAACATTGTTATGTACCTGCAGAAGATTCATTTCAGCCCAATTCCTAATGAATGTATAAAAGCAGTAAAATTTATCTACACGCTCTACACGAATCCCCAGATACGTGTACAACGGTAGTAACTACCCGAACCATCGTCCTATTGATGGCATCGCCTCAATAGATGGAATACCCACATATGAGATACCTTTGTAAAACATGCGTAGAACATATAATTACTCCAGCATCATATAAGCATTCACCCTAGATCGGCGGTGCATCCGATCATGCTCTCACAGCTCACACTTACCGAGGCGTAGAGGCAAATGATTCATACACTATCACTCAAACAAGTGGCACTCAAACAATAGCACGTCGTATGAGCAACGAAAGAAAAATATGATGCAAGAACCCCAAGTCAGTACTTAATTAAGCCACCTAGAGTCATTAACTGGGCATAAAGGATATGACCACTGGCACACTTTTTAGTTTGGAAATCACGTTTTTCAAATGCCTTTTTGTTTTAAATACACTTGTGAACAGTAACATGCTAAACCATGCTCTGATACCAGCTGTAATAGAATCAACCAATTATACGAAATTAAGTAAGAAAACCACCCGCTAGAGCAGACGATTTAGCAAACTTAAGCCCGTATAACCCGATAGTCCGTGAAATCACGAAGGATTTCAAACCAACTCACATACCAGCCAAAATCGTAATAAGTTTAGCGGTCACCATCACATATTACATAAAAGTTCGCATCTCAGATACATCAGCATTTAAACATAGTTATTACAAAACGAGTTCAAATAGAAGTAGCGGAAGCCATTTGTTCAAAACCACACACACTCACATGGAGTTCAAATACAGTGCCAGCTAATGATCATCTCCAACAAAAGTATCAGACGAGGCATAAGGAATGACCATGCCCATGGTCCTAAGCATTACCCATCGCAGGATAAAGGCAGTTGATACAGTAGCCGTAATACATCTGTCCATCTGCAACAAGTGGGAATAAAACCCTAACTACGAGAAGTTACTCAGCTAGACATACCCAACATAACCGAAAATAAAATGACACCAAGGATTATGAAGGGCTTTATAGTAGGGTAGCTGACTCCTTTGCAAAAAGAGGCATTTTTAGCATTTCAAGAACCTTTTCAAAAGCATTATGGTCAAGTTAATTATTATTAACCTGTCGACTATATTTGCACCTATACTAGAGCAAGCATGTGATTAAGCAAATAATAATAACTAATGATCATTAACAACTTTCATAATGTTATATTCATTATAACTGTTCAAGTGTTCCATCAACATTACTATGATGAAGTCACTCAAGTCAAGTGCTCACTATCTAGGAGCGATGGCGATTCAAATCGATTCCTAACCAGCTGGTGATTTATTCCTTACACAAACCTCACTCACCCGCTAAAGTGAGGTATCGGTCACTGAGTCAACTATCCAGGAATCTCGAGTTTGCTAGGAACCACATATACCCGGGGGCCGACCGACTGCCCTTTGGTCTTATCATCGCGCCCCCGTGTCCTACCACACCTGCTCGGCACAGTACGCTGCGGGCAATCTACTCGGCCCGAATAATCTCCCATCTTCATGGTCGAAAGGTACTTTATTCGACCAGCTAAATGTAAGGCATGCGTTCAACATGACTCGAGGCCCAACAACGGTCGGTCCATAATCGACACAGACAGAAAGCACTACAGTCTAAAACTCTGTAAGTCTCCGTCCGGTCTCAACTTCAGATTAACACTTAGTTATACCATCACTACATAGTTATCCAAGCAGATCCAGGTAACCACCTATAGCTCGCAGGTGACAGGAAATCACCCGACTTCTACCGGTCTAAGCCAGCTAAGCATTGACTCGACTGCGGATACCAGGGTAATAAGGATATAATATAACAAAGGTAGACAAGGTATAATGCAACAACGGTTGCAAACAACTCCTGAACATAATGCATCAATTAAAGTAAAGTATTTAATTAATAATTGCAAACCGGGGAGAAAAATGCTCCGGGGCTTGCCTCTCTCGAAGGAGCTCGGGCGGTGATCGGGGCACTCTAGAAGTTCCTCAACGTCCTCCTCGTCTGCTTCGGTCACTTCCTGCGGATGCACCTCGAGCTGCTCCTCGGGCTCCTCGGGTATGATGACTAGGCTCTCGGTTTACGATCCTATATGATGCATGTGCGTAAGTGCTTATGCAAAAAGTACATCAGATGAAATAAACACAATGGATATGCTTGAATGCAAGGTAGTCAACATCATCCAAGAACACGTACTACAAGCACATGTCATCTACTGTATTATCTTCTACTACTAATATGCTAAGTCAACACATCTCATTAAATGCTTCAAAGATACACCAAAGCTTCACTAATCTCTTAATCATGCATAAAGCAACATTTGATTCAACCCTAATTAATAATAGGTTTGAATAGCAACATCTATTTTTATAGCTTAGAAAAATCTTAGAAAATTACCATAGCACAATACTATCCTAAGTAGTCTATCATCAGATTTTTATGGCATTTGGATAAGTGGAATGGCCTACACAAAAATGACAAGCTAGTGCATAATTATGAACATGAAAATACTTTGTACTATGAAAAGTGTCAAACAACAGATGTAATATTTTTTCTATGTTCTACACAGCAAATAATCACTGTACAAAAATTATCACATGCATGTTTTATACAAATTTTGCTCTCTAGCAAAAATAACAAAAATCAGCCATTAAAGGCACTTGAACTACATCTCACAATTTTTCTATAGGACATGCATGGCATATATTTTTCCTAGGAAGTACATTACATAAGAAGAGTAACAAACTTGGAAGCATACTTTTCTGATATATATAGGTTTTACTACACATTTTACAAGATATCAGCAATATCAAGGATTAAATAAAGCTCTACAGAAAAGTATCTCAAAAATGACATGCAATATTTTTATCATGTAGATCTGGTGACAAGGAACACAACAAAATTTGTTTCAACAAATTTGGAGCAAATGTGAGCAAGTTATAAATTTCCAAAGCATTTAATAGAATTCTGAAAAATTATTTCTTAAATCCTTTTTAAAACCAGCCGACGAAAATGCAGGGTGCACCCGGATCTGAACACGCGTGTGCACACACAGGGACAAACAAACGGGCCTGGGGTTCAGCGGGACCCCACCTGTCAGCCGAACCAAAACAGGGGAGATCACCGGCGGCGAGAGCTCGCCGATAATGAGGTCTTTGGTCCGGTGAAGGTGACCGGCGTGCTCCCCACACCCGTGCGAACCCTGCGGTGCTCATGGCGTGGGCCAAAGAGCACGGGAAGCCGGCCGCTGCCGTGCAAGGCGGAGCGGCAGCACGGGTCGTCGCCGGTGGAGCGTCTCCGGCCATGGTAGGGCGAGAGGAGGTGCTCGAGAGACTCAACGGTGCAGTGCGGTGCTCGTGCGCGAGAAAGAAAGGTGGGCAAGGAAGCGGAGCGGGGAAGTCCACGGGAGCGGAGCTCACCGGTGAGCTCGGCCGTGCTCCGACGAGCAATAGCAGCCGGCTCGGGCCTTACCACGCCGAACTGTGATGAGCACGAGCTACGCAAGACCGGGGCGAAGGCGTAGCGAAGACGTAGCGGGCTCCGGTGGCCAGGCGTGGCCGGAACGGCTACGCCGGCGATGGCGCGCGGCGGAGCGAGCGCTGCTGCGGCTGTTGCTGCTGCTGAGCGAGCGAGAGAGTGAAGTGGGGAGTGAGAAGGAGTGCAGCGCGGCCGGGCAGGTGAAGGCACGACAGGAGGGGGCTAGGCAGGCCGGAGCTGCCGCGCGGCGTGCGTCGCCGGCGTATGGTGGCCACGCGGCGAGCGCGCCCTGACGCGGTCGGGCGCGGCGCGCGGGAACAGGCGCGGCGCGACGTGAAGGCAGACCGGGTGAGCGGGCCAGCGCGGAGGCTGGCCAGGCCGGTGTGAGCGGCTAGGCCGAAAGCGAGGTTGCGGCCCATTCAAGTGAAATGTGATTTTTTAATTTATTTTCTATCCCCATTTCCTTCAATGCAAATTTTGAGCAATTTCAAAAGTTGGTGTAAAAATGAAAGTTGTTCCATTTTTCAAGATCTACAACTTTGCTTTTATGACCACAGTCCAATTCCAAACAAACTTTGAATTACAAAATAAACATCATTATTAATTCAAAACCCTAATTTTGAAGAATTGTTTAAAAGCAAAATTTGGCAAAACTTTGAATATGAACTTGGCTCCAATTTGTATCCCAAACATTTATAAGCTATCTTAGTGATCAAAACAAGAATCATGGCATCCAAACATGAGCATGACATTTCACATTGTTTGAAACATGAATAAATTTTCAATCAACTTAAGCATCACATGAAATGATACTTCATTTCTTTCGAAATGAAATGCGTGAATGATGCTTATGCATAAGGTGATGATGATTATGTTCATGGGATGGAATGTTAGTGCATGCTTAATACCGAGGTGTTACAATGAACTTACTATATATTGATCAATGTTTGGTCCTATTCCGGACGTGTTATTTATTTGATCAAAGCTGGTGGTGTTTTCAACCTCGACATGAGATTGTCGGTAGGATTTATTTGATCGCGCTAATATGTTGAAACGGAAGTACGAAACCAATGTATGATGTTATTTTACATTAGCTTAACCCAACCAAATATATAATTTCATAAATATTTTTGGTTCCCGTTGTATCACGGAAAGATCTATATAGTAGAGTTTGTAAGCCTACGGCGCCGTACTCTTAGTAACTGTTAATTTTATAAACTTTGTTTTTTTGGATTAAATGTCAGTTTAATGTCTTACCGTATTGTTATCTTAACGTGAGATCTGTGTATTTTTAGTACAAAAGTTTAGTTGCCCCATAACAACGCACGAGCTCGCTATCTAGTCACATAAAAACTAAGAACAAGGGCTTGTTCGGTAGGCTGGTTGAATAAGTTAAAATACTGTTCCGACTGATTTGTTGTGAGAGGAAAATACCGTTCTGGCTGAAAGACACTGTTCATATGAACAGTACCCGAGTGAGTAGTCTGGCCAGCCCAAGCCAGCCGAACAAACTCCAAGTTAGCTGCCCGCAAAATGCTAGACTAGTTAGGATCTATTTGGATTCAGTGTGATTATGATAATAGATTAAAATAATCTAATTATGCTCCAAACAAACTAGATTGTAAGGTGGATTATTATAATGAAAACATCATATTATAATAATATTACAATCCACCTTGTACTTGCTTTTTGTTGATTATAAATATTTCTCACTTGAACTAAACATAATCTAATCCATGAACATACTCCGACTATAATCTAAAATATAATAATTCCATATATAATCTAGATTACGATAATTCAGCTGTGATCAAAGAGACCTTGCTAGCAAGTAACAATGCATTTAAAGTGGCACCGTACGTGCATGGACCCTCACAATCTTTATTCCTCTCCAGGCCTTGTTTAGATTATAATTTTTTGCAATCTGGATACTGTAGCACGTTTCGTTTGTATTTGACAAACTTTATCCGATCATGGACTAATTAGGTTCAAAAGATTTGTCTCATGATTTACAACCAAACTGTGTAATTAATTATTTTTTTACCTATATTTAATGCTCCATGCATATGTCTAAAAATTGATGTGATAGAGAGAGAGTGAAAAAACTTGGAATTTAGAGGTGATCTAAACAAGGCCCCAATCCCATAATAAGCACCGTATTTAGTGGATCTGATCAATGCATCCCGGATTTCGTACCTGCACAGCAAAGTGACAAACGCCCCCACACATCTATAAACGCCGCAGCTCGTACTCGGATTTGCATCTCAGCATCTGCATGGACCATGGGTGTGCGCATCGGACGTGGATCCGGTCGTGACAGTGCGAGTTTTTTTATTATTATTATTTTTTACTATGCGAGCGAAGCGAGCCGTGCTGCTGGGCGCTGCAACGAGCACGAGCGCAGGCCGCGGAACGAGAGGCTGGCTGGGTTTCAAAATTTTGTGGAGGGAAAAGAGCCGACGCATGGACCGAGAAGAGTCAGCGTGCCTGTTTCGGCTGTTGGCTGTTGCTCCCAACAGCCGACGTGTAGCCCTGCCTGCGGACTGCGGTAGCCGTACTCCGTTTCGCGTTGACAGGCGTTCGTTCGGGGCAGTTTAGATGCCAAATTTTTTTGGCAAAAAGCTACTGTAGCGTTTTCGTTGTTATTTGACAATTAGTATCTAATCATAGTCTAATTAGGCTTAAAAAATTCGTCTCGTGGATTTCGTCTAAACTGTGTAATTAGTTTTATTTTTTATTTATATTTAATGCTTCATGTATGCATCCAAAAATTCGATGTGATGAAGAATCTCGAAAAATTTAGCATTTTGGGATGTAACTAAACAGGGCCTCGGTCCCTCGCGTTCCGATGGGCGAGATTCCGTCGCGCCGCCTGCCTCCTGCCGCCTGCCGCGGACGCCCGTCGGCCGTCGCACAATCGCATTAGCTGCGGTGGACTGTGGTGCCCGCCCGCGCCACGCGACGGGAACAGATGAATATGCGCGCGGCAGGGACGAGATCGCGCGGTGGTGCCGTGGTGGTGGTGGGGTGCGGCGCGAGCAAAGACGCACACGAGGCGCCTGTGAGTGAACGTAATACTGCGTGGGCCGGGCGGAGGTGCGGCGCGGCCCCAGCCCCAGCACAGTGCTCCCCTGGCCACCGCTGCCGTCACGGGGCCTCACGAGCTCACTTGCAAGCGTCACCGCTACAGCAAAGACAGACGGATTTTTTATATATACAAAATGTTGCTACGAGCTGCTCACCTACTGACACAGTGATTATCCGTAAGCATGTGGCGCTGCTGACGCGACGGGCCACGCAGGTTTGGCGCAGATCACAAATCGGCAGCGTTGTGGTCTGGGAATTGGATGCCCGTTTTTTTATATATATAATATAATATTGTACTACTCCTACTACTCTGTAGGATAGACAAACGCTATCACAACCACTGGTAGCAGCAGCCGCATCTACGGCATTGTAGTTTTTTTTTCCGACAGCATTGTACTCCATTAACTAAATATATTTTAAAAAAATATTAATATTTATAATACATAATTAATATGTTCGGAAAGATTTTTGGATTTAGCTTTTAAAAGTTTATTTGGAGATACAAATATTACATATATTTTCTACCAATCTAAGTTCTCGCCTGGTAGTTGTCACGGTTAATTTAGGACGGACGAGTAGGTTTGAATTTCCAACAGGAGACGGCAACGAGACCAAAAGCAAAAGCAGGTTCTCGCCTAGTAGTTGTCACGGTAGCACTAGGAGTATTTTTTTCTTCTTCACAACAACAGGAAAGGAAAAGGTAAAGCAGATGCAGATGCAGATGCCTCCTCCAAATTTTTAACGATCGACAATATCACGTCCGGTCCGGGCAGTATTCCGCCGCCTGCCTTTTCCCGGCCTTTGCTCTTTGCTTCAGTGCAAGACCGACCGTACGTACACCGAGGGAGAGAGAGTGATGACTGATGAGACGAGGAAAAGGGCGAAAGGGAGCAGCACGGCCACGGCAGCCCAGCAGGCTGCGCCCCTCTACAGACTACAGGTATTAATAAATGCCTGCAATAATAATAAAGAAAGAGGCGTACAAATCCTAGGGTGGCGGTGGCGGTGTGGGCCCGAGGGTTTTATCGGTTTGCGATGGGCTGGCGCGTCCCTTGTGCACAGCGGGCGACCGTGGGAGAGAGAAGGGCGTGACAGACTCCAGAGGAAGAGGAGGAAGAGGGGACTGGGAGAGAGAGAGTACTAGTAGGGCACAGGGGTGTGTGTGTGAGGGGGCGTGACAGACTCCATCATCTGCTCCTCGTGATGCGCGCCGCTCATTGCTGCAGAGCGCTGCCGCTTTCGCCCTCGCCCACTCTTCCTCTTCCTCTTCCTCTTCCTCATCCCCATCCCCATTCTCTTCCCCCCCACTCTCGCCGCTCCTCGCCGCCGTTTCGGGGGCCAAAAACCCTAGCACATCCTCGCTCGCCGCAGTCAGCTTCTCCAGGTGGGAGCACCGCACGCCGCCGCCGCCACCGCCGCCGACCGAGCGCAGGCCGCACCAGCTCCTGCCGCCGCCGCCACCCTTGCGCGTGCCGAGCCAGGGCCAGCGGCCCCGGGTGCCGCCGTCCGGTAAGATCCTCCGCTCAAACCCCCCAGCTCCTCTTGCAGGCCATCTTTCTGTTTCTTTTTGTTTTTGTTTTTGGTTTGGGTTGCTGTCTTTGTCCAAGTCGTAAGCATATCCCCAGATTTTGGGGGGTGTTTGCTCGTCTGCTTGCGTCGTCTTCTCCCTCAACGCGCAGGGGTTTACGGATCTTGCATCATTTTGCTAGGAAAAGAAGGGGAACACCCTGCCTCAGCCTCACCTACCGCGTCTCTGTTGTTCCTTTTGCTATCTCCCTTTATTTTCATTTTATTTTAAAAAATCGTAGCTTTGGAGCGGGTAAGAGAAAACGGCCGGACGTTGGACACCAAGATCTACAGGCCTTAAGAGTTTTTTTTTAAAGACTTTTCTCTACCATTTTGCTAGCTCCGTCTGTTTTCCCCCGTTTTATTGCCTGATTCATTTCATATTTCGTTCTCGTGCAGGACTCCGTGGTGCCGGTTCTTGACCCGGGAAAGCGGCTTCTCTTCTGTTCACCGAAGTGCAAGCAACCGTGGGTCCTGATGCCTTGAAATGCAGCAGCCGTTCTACGGCCGGCCTCCCACCCAGATGAAGGTTCAGCTCGTGGAACAGGAGGAGGGCTCGAAGAGGATGGGTTCTTCCGGGTGCTCGGAGATAGTCGAACTGGTGGACGAGCCGAAAGATGCTCGTCAGGGTGGGCTTACCCACCTGAGGGTGAGGATGAAGCCAGTGGGGCAGGAGCATGGGGCGCGGTCATGCTCGGTGGAGGATGATCTTGACCAGCTCATCAGATCGATCAACGTGCGCACGTCGGCGAGGGCTTCTGGGCAGACGAGCACAGATAGGCGGCTTATTGCGCTCGGGAAGTCACCGGTGTCGAGCTCGGAGATTGTGGAGTCCGTGAGCCTGAAGCAGGCCCTGAGGAAGATGTGCATCTCCCAGGCATCGGAGATGGCGGCCATGAAGAGGCTGTCGAAACCGACAGGGGTGTCCACCCCTTCTGATTCTGGGGCAATCAAGAAGCTGTATGGCTCTGCTGCAGTTCAAACCAACGAGGAGCAAGATGACAAGGCTAAGGCGGGGAAAGCTTCTATGCTGCCTGAGAAATCAGCAGGAAGTTCAGTGGGTAAGCCAAGTGAAATCAGTAAGGGGCAGAGCAAGAGCTTGGCCAAGAAGAATTTGAGATCAGCATCTCCTACCACAGGCAAGGTTCATAAAACCAGAATCCAAGATGTGATCAGTAACAAGTCATCAGAGGGAGTTGAAGATATTTCTGTAGGAGCAACACTGCCAAAACAGAGAAAGGGAAAATCTGTGAAAACATCTAGCCCCCGGGCTGTTCCAGTAGGTGGTTCGCGGCTGGTGAGGCCAATGTTTCGGAATAAAACTTCGACGAAAAAGAAGGTCAAACCTGAACCTGCTATAGTGCCCGCATCACACAAGCACTGTGAGACGAAAGGTCCTAAGTCTCACACTAATAAACAGGAGTCGTCCCTTCAGGATGAACCCAGAACCCCAGCACCAACTAACAAGAAGGCTACTGTCAGCTCCACCACCGTTGATGGAGCTGATTTTGGCACAAAAGGATGTGGTCTCGGTGTGATCCATGGCTCGAAGGTTGGGGAGTTGTCAAGATCAAAGGAGAAGGGCGAATGCTCCCAAAGCTCCAAGAGTAGCATCGGTGATTATAGCACCAGTACAAGCATCAGTGAGGACAGTTATGGCAGCTTCAGTGCTAACGGAAGCAGGCCACACATGTCAAAGGATGTGAGATGGGGAGCCATCAGGCGCATGGCTATCCAACAAGGGAGCTTGGGATTGAAGAACTTCAAGCTTCTCAAACAACTTGGTTGTGGGGATATTGGTACTGTTTATTTGGCTGAGTTAGTGGGCTCAGACTGCATGTTTGCATTGAAGGTTATGGACATTGATTTCCTCATAAGCAGAAAGAAAATGCTCAGAGCACAAACTGAGAGGGAGATACTGCAAATGCTCGACCACCCATTCCTTCCAACTCTGTATTCTCATTTCACGACGGACAACCTTTCTTGTCTGGTAATGGAGTTTTGCCCTGGTGGTGACCTACATGTTCTTAGGCAGAAACAACCTACCAAAACCTTCTCGGAAGCAGCTGCAAGGTATGGACCTTCAGTGGTGTCATAAATTTTCTTATTCACTATTACACATGAATTTGTCATGATTGAGCTACTTTACCAAGAACTAAAAACGGTGATTATATAATCTCACTGCATTTGCTACCAGATAGATGTTTTTTGTTCAGCGATAGTATATCGTGCTATTGTAATCCAATATTTTACATTTTTTTATATAGGCTGCATTTTACTACTGAGTTATTGTAACTTACAATTTATATGTTTCATTTTAGTACTGAGCTATTGTAACTCGAGATCTACATTTTGTAGGTTTTATGTTGCTGAAGTCCTCTTAGCCTTGGAGTATCTCCATATGTTGGGGGTCATATACCGTGATCTGAAGCCAGAGAACATACTTGTTCGTGAAGACGGGCACATCATGCTCTCAGACTTTGATCTGTCTCTGAGGTGCTCAGTGAGCCCAATGCTTGTGAGAACATCATCAGTAGGCAGAGATGAGCCCAGTAGGCCTTCTGGTCCCTGTGCACAAAGCTGCATTGATCCCCTGTGTATCCAGCCGTCCTGGAGCAATTCGTCCTGCTTCACGCCCCGACTGGTTGCGTCTACACCATCAAGGACACGGAGGCCTAGAGCTGAGCCCCTGAAGAAACCATCACTTCCGCAGCTCGTTGTTGAGCCCACGGAAGCAAGATCGAATTCGTTTGTTGGGACCCATGAATATCTTGCCCCAGAGATCATTCGAGGAGATGGCCATGGTAGCTCGGTTGATTGGTGGACTCTTGGAATCTTCCTTTATGAATTACTCTATGGCAAGACACCATTCAAGGGACCTGGCAATGAGGAAACACTCTCGAATGTGATCTCACAGGGCTTGAAGTTCCCTGACAACCCAGCTGTAAGCTTCCACGCACGAGATCTGATCAGAGGGCTGCTTGTGAAAGAGCCGGAATACCGGCTCGGCTCATCGAGGGGAGCCGCTGAAATTAAGCGGCATCCCTTCTTCGAAGGCCTGAACTGGGCCTTGATCCGGTGGACTGCGCCACCAGAGACCCCGAGAAACATTGATACTGCAGCAACACTCGCGACGACACGCAAGAAAAAGGAAGGCAAATGTCTGGAATTCCGGCTGAATGGTGACGACATCGAGTTCGAGCTCTTTTAGTTGTAGCTGTAGTGGCATCACTGCTGTAGTCCCAAGGATATATCAGTATCATGATAAGCTAGCAAGAGTAGTCTTAGTGTCCCTCTTCCCTGCAGTTTTCTGTTGAAAGTTAGTCATCCTCGGTCACTTCGGTCGTTGGGAAGTAACGTAAGGTTGGCTGTTAAGCCTGTAACTTTATGCCTTGTTAATACCATCTAATATTAGAAGACACGGTTGGGAAATTCTGGGGCATGTGCGAGATGCAACTAGAAATGTAGAATGTGCTGGATGAAACAGTTTGTGCCTCGCGTACTTGCTAACGCTAGGAAATAGTGACTCGTAGTCGTAGTGAGGTCTGTAACTTTGTTTTATGTAATAACGCGTTTGGTTCTTTAAAAGTGCACTATGTAAAAAGAAGATTCTCTATCACATTAAACTTGCGGTATATGCATGGAGTACTAAATATAGATGAAATAAAAAACTAATTGTACAGTTTGTTTTAACTTTGTGAGACGAATCTTTTGAGCCTAATTAATCAATGTTTGGACAATAATTCATAAATACAAACGAAATACTACAATGGAGAATCGTGCGCTATGCAAAATTTACAGGTGCAAACTTTGCCGAACTAAACAAGCCGAAACGTAGTAGTACTAATGTACAAAGTTAGGAGCACGGATTCGGCAGTTATGTGAATTTCCTGCTACCTTCTGTACAATTACGGGCATTCTTTACTGATGAACACGTGTGTACCGGTTATGGTCGCAATCGCAATGTACCGTTGTGTGACTAATGTCCTGTGCGGCTTACCCCATATTCAGTTTGTTCGGCTTTATTTTTTCCAGCCGGGACAGTATTTTCAGCTAGTTTCAGACCAACGAACGGGGCCTAATGCCTTGATGGCGTGGGTTCACCCGCTATTTGACTATAACCACACTGCGCTGTGATCTTTTTCATTACTACAGTAAACATCGAAGCCATCGTCCAATGGAGGGAGGAGGCTGAAGTCGCCTGCTTCACCCGCACGCAAGCACGTGGGGCCCACCCGCGCTAGTGGGGTCCGCCTCCGCCTTCCGCGCCTGACACCGAGGCGAGACAGCAGAAAGATAAGGAGGGAGATGCAACACTCGATCTAGTTTTAAAATATCTAGATGCAACAATTACAATATACGTATGAAAACAAATGAAACATTTAAAACATGCGTCTGAAACACTTACAAAAACACCTGAAACCATTATAAATATATGTAATATTTAGATAAAACACTTGTATCATATATGTCGGGGGTATAACCCCGAGGTGTCTCAAGGCATCGATTAATTAGCAGGCCAAGCGACCCACGACACATCAGTTAGCGAAGGCCTGAATGACCAAGGCCCAGTAAGTCCAGCAGAACGGACCTGACGCCAAGACCAGGGTCGGCCACGACCCTTCCTCTCGCCTTAGCCGCACGACGCACGAGAGACGCACGACCTCTCCACTGCCCTAACCCCTGGGAGGAACGGGGAGAGGTCGAGCGTCACTAAGCATGCCTGCTTTGACAAGAACAAGCACGCCGCACTGACCCCACAAGGACTGAGGGGACAATGGTCACCTCGGTCCGGTCAGACGCCACCCCTGTGCCACGCAGTTCAGACAAGACAACACCATCTAAGGCAGTGACGGCCGGTACGATGACCACCGGCTAGATACGGCCCGACAAGACGTATGTACGATCCTACCCACTATTCGATGGGATCCACGACAAGGGCCTTGACTTAGAGGCCAACCAGATCTGTGGGTGCCACGACCCCAACGATCGGGATCGTGGCCCTCAGCCCCTCAAGCCAACGAAGCAATCAACGACCAGGAGGCGGCTACCAACTCCTGTACGATGCCTCAGGAAACTAGGAGGCGATGACGAAGGCCGCAGCGAGGACCACGTCGCATAGGATGGCTAGCGAACCACCACCGTGTCTACAGTGCCACCACGGCCGGCACAGTAACACCACACCACACTATGTCGCGACGTGGCCACAAGATCATGACGACAACCATGCCCAGACATGCTCCACAAGACGGCGTAGCTTGCAAGCCAAGTTAGCTAGGACCTCCCTTAGGCTCACGACCCTTCGGTCGGGAGAACCTTCTTTTTTATACAAGCTCTGGCCCCGAACTCTATATAAGGACAGCCAGGGCACCCATTTGGGAGATCCCCTACCATTTTATTCAGTCACCATTGTAGTAGGTGAAAGCTCTAGTTTGATTTTGGTGAATTAATGAAACCATAAGTGCTAACCTAGTTTATCAAAGTAACCATAAGATAGGTAGCACATTCTAAGTGGTGAAGCAAATGAAGATCATGACATGATAATGATGATGCCATGGTGATGATCAAGTGCTTGGACTTGAAAAGAAGGAGTAAAATAAAAGGTTCAAGGCAAAGGTATAAGTGGTAGGATCCATTTTATTTCGGTGATCAAGACACTTAGCGAGTGTGATCACATTTAGGTTCGATAGCCGTACTATTAAGAGGGGTGAAACTCGTATCGAAATACGGTTATCAAAGTGCCACTAGATGCTCTAACTCATTGCATATGCATTTAGGATTTAGTGGAGTGCTAACACCCTTGAAAATATTTGTGAAAATATGCTAACACACATGCACAAAGGTGATACACATTGTGTTTAACACTTGGGAGCAAGGGTAAGAAACTTCACCAGCGGAGTGTCCGCTCGTAGAGTGCGGACCCATAGAGTGCGGACAGTCCGATGGTGCCACCGGCGCCCTGTACAGAAAAAGACAGGGTTTCACAGAGTGCACACCGAACGCTGGTATCAACTGGACCGGAGCGTCCGGTCAGTGGAAGCAGTGAAGACACTAGCGTCGGTCATCGACCGGACGCTGGGTCACTTCGTGACCGGACGCTGGATGGGTGCGTTCGGTCCCGCTAACGTGGCAGCGCACAGTGAAGATAGTGTGTGATCGGACGCTGGGTGACTCCAGTCGGGCATGACCGGACGTGTCTGGTTGCTTCTGGAACCTTACTAGAAGTGACCGGACGCTGGGGTCCTATGTCCGGTCGCGAGTGGAACCTTACTGGAAACGACCGGACGTTGGTGTTGGTGCGTCCGGTCACTTCGAGCAGCGCGTTCGGTCATCACTTGACCGTTGGGATCGGACGCTCAATATTTGAAGAGATGGATGATGTGGCAGCCATCCGTTGACTGAACGCTGGCAGGGTGCGTCCGGTCAATCTGATCGGAGTGTCCGGTCACCCCGAGTTGTGCCCAGTGAAGGGGTACATCGACTCTATTTCGTGGGGGCTTCTATTTAAGCCCCATGACCGACTCAAGCTCACTCTCTTGACCATTTACATTGACACAACAACCTTGTGAGCTTAGCAAAAGCCCTCCCACTCATCTCCATCATAGATTTATCATCTTTGTAAGATTATGAGTGAATCCAAGTGCATTGCTTGAGTGTTTGCATCTAGAGGCACTTGGTGTTCGTGTTTTGCTACGGGATTCGCTTGTTACTCTTGGTGGTTGTCATCACCTAGATGGCTTAGAGCAGTGAGGATCATCGAGCGGAGGTTGGTGATTGTCTCCGGCTCCGATCGTGGTGATTGTGAGGGGTTCTTGACCTTTTCCCGGCGGAGAGCCAAAATGTACTCTAGTGAATTGCTCATGGCTTGTGTGATTCTTATCTTGTGTTGGTTGTGCGGCACCCTATTGAGGGTTTGGCGTGTGATGCCAATTAGCGCGTGAACCTTCAAATGAGTGAATCGCCACAATGAGGACTAGCTTGCCGGCAAGCAAGTGAACCTTGGTAAAAAATCATTGTGTTCATCATTTGATTCTAAGGTGATTGGTCTTCATTGATATTGATTCTTGTGATTGATTGATTCATTCCTTGACTTGGTGGTATAATCATCTTGCTCTCTCTCTTTACATTACCGCAAACTAGTTATCAAGCTCTTTAGTGTAGCTAGTTGTGAGAGCTTATTAGTTTGGTTAGTATGGCTCTTTAGTTAGCCTTTGAGAGCACACTAACTTAGTGTAGTGATATAGCTATTGTGTGGTTAGAAACTATAGAAACTAGAATTGTGGTAGGTGGCTTGTATTTTTAGTAGGCTAGCGCAATATTTGCTTTGCCTCATAATTGTCTAACTGGTTTGTTAAGTGTTGTTGTAGAAAATTTTAATAGGCTATTCACCCCTCTCTAGCCATTAGGACCTTTCAGTAGGGCTCTTGGAGCTTCCCTTCAGGCAGTCCATCTCCTAGATCTAGCTCTCCAACCTCTTCCACCATTCTTGGACCCCCATTGTAAGAACTTCAGAGCATTCAAGCGAGAACACGCACTCGATCATCTCTGAGACTGGACGTAGGGTTCTGACCTGGACTAGTATAAATCCTCATGTCTTTTGGATGCTGCCATCGTCTTCCTAGAGCAGCGCGGTGATCGTATAAGTTTACTAGTCCTGTTTACAAAATACCGACAATATGTGTAAAAACATATGCAATATACAAATAAACACACTTGCAACATACATTGCAAAAAACAGATAAAACATCGAGAATAGGAGCATGCAACAGACATGTACAACCATTGCAACATGTGCAACATCCCGATCTACTTTGCAATATCCGTAGAAAACACTTGCAACATACATCTGAAACGCTTGAGACATGCTTGCAACATGCGTTTTCACCCTTCTTCCATACGACGCAGCTCAGAGCGGGACGGCCGGTTCCGGCCAGCTGACAGCCGAGGATGTCGGCGTGGTCTGGCAGCGGCTAGTTGCGCCTGCGCCTAGCCTGGGCCTGGCCAACGACGACCACTCTCCTGGGCGCCTGGTCTGGGCACTCCGAAGGACGGAGCACGGCGGGGGACAGAAGCGCTGCTGCACTCGGCGAGCACGTGCATGGAGCTTGGAGGCGGAGGGCAAGGCGATGGCGACCGGGTCCGACGGTAGCTGCAGTCGATGGAGCAGCTGACAGCGTAACTCACGTGGAGGATTCGTCCTCTCCACAGGAGACGGAGGTGCCGCGGGGATGCGGGGCGCCACGGGGGATGGCGGCGGCAGTGCGCCAGAGTGGGTGACAACGCAGGATGGAGGCGGCGACACGATGGATTGGGATGATCGGACAGCCGCACGACACCGTGAAGCTATGACGCATGAGCTCAAAGTGGAGACAAGCTTCTGTGGGGATTTGATTTTTTTTTCTTTTTAGGCAAGCAGCGCATGAGGTAGTGAGTGAAACGAGGCATCTGGCCTTTCGGACGTCTTAATGGTAACATTACCGAAGCAAAATTTTCTAGGGCCAGCCAAATGTTAGCCAAGAACCAAAGAGCAGCCAAATTACTAAGGCAGACCAAAATTTGTCGTGGCCATCTTTGGCCTGTAACCAAACGTGCCCTTGGTTTCCGCGCGTTTTTCAGCAGAGCCGTTCCCCCACGAACGGTAACAGAAGAAAAGGCTCCATCACCTAGCACATCGCACAGCTTTATCCAATGCAAGACATATATACACCACATATCAGCATATCACTGAGCCGCATAAATCTATTTCTCATGCAAGAATTTTTTTACCACATACCAGTACCACTAAGAAATATGCATCTCGCATGCTGAAAAATGAGCAGAGTTGTACTAGAATGTGTAATTCAGGAGGGGTCACAATCCCTATAAAAGTCTAAACCACTTTGACCTGCTAAGTTAGATCCTACTGTCAACTGACAAACTACTCCATCTCAAGGCTGCTGAGCTACAACAACAGTGAAAATTCTCAGTTTCCATTAACACCAGGGCCTCGAAGCAGATTAGCGTGTGCCATCGTCGTGATCATTGTCATTGTCACCTTCATAGTATTCATCATCACGGTGAATCTGCTTGTCTTGGGTATGCTCTGTAGGATAACACATTACAAAGTTACGTATGAACAAAGGACAGTTATGCATAAGACAACGTAACTATGCGAATTGTTATAAAAAAACGTAACTATGCGGAATGGTTGCCAGAGATAAAAGGACAAATCGAGAGAGCATTTGCCATGCACGTGAATCTAGACGACTCTTGACCCCTAGACAAATCATTAATTCGTTTAAATAAACAACACAGAGCATGCCAGAAATCTTTCACTTACGGTCAACACGTTCATCAGGATCCAATTCATCTTCGTCAAAATCCGGGATATAAAAATCGGGAGGAACCTGCAAATGATTTATTTATGACCCCTCCAGAATAAAATGCCTTGATTGAAGCAAAAAAAAAAAAGTGAAAAAGCATACTTGAGTGTTCTGATACTGCCCATGTTTTTATACATAACAATTTTCACTTGGGAGGTTTCATCATGCAAGTGCCAATGTATATATTCAACAACCGAGCAGAGAAAGCCTAACCTCTTGCATTTGAACACCAGGAGCATGCTGTATGGACCGCAAACTCTCCATCACTTGCACTTTGATTGAACTGAGATAGGTCTTACTGTTCAAATTGTCCTGCTCCAATTGAACAATAGGTAAGAAGTCATAAATCATTGTCAATCTGCAAGAAACATATGAAAGTTTCAGGCTACTAGTAACACTAAATTGATTAACAAATTTTGTTTTTGAGGCAATGATTAACAAATTGTAGTTGAGCCACAGTTCAATATTTCAAATGCTACTTTATATAAAGAAACACACACACACACCAGGTATAGGGATAATAAAGGCCAACAGGGAGATGTTTCTTTACCATGTTCAAATTTGGAACTTTCAATGTATAATCTGGAGCAAAGTACTCGATGTATTCATTGTTTGGAATCTCTGCACAGAAAATGCCAAAGTCAAGCTCCCTAGCATAGAAAACTATACAAAGAATTATCAGAAAATTTCAACCCCATATGATGATATGAACAGAAGGAACATGAGAAATTTTACAAGTAGCAAAGATAACTAGGCTACTAGCTGCTTCACCCAAAAACAAGAGGACGAAGAAAGATAAATACAAAGCTGAAAATGAATAAATGAGATACCATTGGGGAGTTCTGTGTCTAAAAGGACCCCAGTTTCAACAGCCCAACACCTTGCTACATTCTCCTTGGTGTATCCACCACCTCCAGTTACCTGAATGATGGGAAAATACAGTGGTAGCCTATTAAAGCCAGATAGAGAGAAATAACACATAATAGTAACGTCCCTTACCAGAAGAGGAATATTGAATTTCTTGACAAACTTTACACATTCAGCATGGCCTGTTCATGAAAACAGATAGGGCATGTAAGCAGTTAAGCACTAATAGAAAATTGAAGTAGGCTTAGCCTAAGGAAGCTAGGTGAATAGCCCAAAGGAACTATAACTAAGGACATGAGCCCCCCCCCCCCCCCCCACCCAAAAAAAAGGAAAAAAAAAAAAGACACTGTAGCAGCTGGTCTAGGCATACAAAACTGGGGCCTTGTTTAGATCACCTCCAAATTCCAAGTTTTTTCACTCTCTCTCCATCACATCAATTTTTAGCCGCTTGCATGGAGCATTAAATGTAGATAAAAAAATAACTAATTGCACAGTTTAGTTGGAAATCACGAGATGAATCTTTTGAGCTTAGTTGGTCCATGATTGGACAATATTTACCAAATAAGACGAAAGCACTACTATTCATCAGGTTGCAATTTTTTGCAATCTAAACATGGCCTGGAAAACTCTTGCCGATTCTATGTGTGTGTGTGTGTGTGTATGTGTTAAAAACTGTAGAACCTTCAATGGAGAGGTTGAAGCAGCCTAGACGGTCCCTCGCCAATGAATCAGCCCCACATTGAAGAACAATAGCACCAGGCAGATATGTCTCAACAACTTTGGCAATAATCTGCATGATAAACTCAGATAACATGACAGGACTAAAAAAATGACAAAATAATAAAAAATGATGCAGTGCAGGGAGTTTACTGTTTTAAAAAGTCGAGTAAAGCTAGCGTCATCTATCCCATCTTTAAGTGGAATGTTGATGGCATAATATTTTCCTTCCCTTTCTCCTATATCCTTCAGTAGCAGCAAGGTAAATCAGCATGAAGAGCACATCCATTGAAACAGAATCTATAATTCTATATAACAATATCAAAGGTCTCATCATTACTCAACAGCATGTGGCATCCATCTATTTAAACTTTAAAGTTAAATAGAATGGGTTTGGGAACTGTTTCTAAATCCCAACATGTTCATAAAAAGAAAGGCACGAGTTTTCTGATCATACTGAACCTTAATCATTCCCTGTTTTCGGAACCAAATATAGTTGTACAAAGGTATGAGAATTACACCACACCCCCATTGTTGCGCGGGGGGTGGGAGCGGGTAAGGTGGGTGGGTGGGGGGGGGGGGGTGCTGGGTTTGCATATGTAGCTATGATCAACCTGTGGTACAAGGTAGGTGGTACAATACAAGGAAGCTAGGCTATACATGGATAGCTATCCTATACAATTGATTCTAATGGATCCTTTCCTAATACCCGCCCGCAGAGCAGTAGGATCACGGATGCACAGACTGGTCCGAAAGTCAGTGAACAACTGTACAGGAAGACCCTTGGTCATGATATCAGCGAACTGGTGCACCGAGGGAACATGGAGGACACGAACCTGTCCCAATGCCACCTTCTCGTGAACGAAGTGGATGTTGATCTCGATATGCTTGGTGCGACAGTGGTGGATGGGGTTAGCGGTCATATAGATGGTGCTAACATTGTCGCAGTAGACCAGAGATGTGAAATTCCTGAAGAAGCTGCCGCACCCAGCAACGGCGCGGTATTCTGCCTCAGCACAGGACCATGGTTTGGTGTTTGGAGGACGAAGATACCAGATTCTCACCGAGGAAGAAGCAAAAGCCGGAGGTGGAGCGGGGAGTGTCGGGGCAGCCCGCCCAGTCAGCATCGGAGTAGGCTGTGATCTGGTCGACCCCAGGTGAAGCCCGACGGAGAGTGACCCCTTCATATATCGCAGGATGCACTTGACCAGTGCTAGATGCAGCTCACGCAGGTCATGCATGAACAAGCAAACCTGCTAAATAGCATAGGCCAAGTCGGGTCTGGAGGGCGCCGGCGAGGCTCCGGTATTCGGAGGGATCGGCGACAGGGGCGCCCTTAGTAGCGGACAGCTTGGTCCGTGCATCTGCCGGCATGGCAGTGGGGTGACACTCAGACATGCTTGCCTGCTGGAGGAGGTCGACTGCCTACTGATGCTGGGACAGGAACAGGCCGGAGTGGTCCCATGTCACAACGATCCCGAGGAAGTGGTGGAGGTCGCCGAGATCTGTCATGGCAAACTCCGAGTGGAGGCGTGCCGTGACATGCCAGAGTAGCTCAATGGAATGAGGATGATGTTGTCGATGTAGCATAGCAAAAAACTGACGCGGTCTCCATCTTCGTAGAGAGAGGCATCAGACTTGGACTCAGCGAAGCCAATGGTGCTGATGTAGTTGGCGAAGCGCTGGTTCCAAGCTCGGGGCGCCTGCTTGGGTCTGTAAAGGGACTTCTGCAGGCAGACGTAGTCGGAAGTAGCCGGGTCGACGAAGCCGGATGGCTGGTGACAGTAGACCATCTCCTCGAGGTGACCGTGGAGGAAGGCATTCTTCACATCCAGCTAGTGTGAATGAGCTAGTCACGCAAGGCGGCGATGCTGAGGACGGTGCGGATTGTCACCGGCTTGAGAACCGGGCTGAAGGTCTCATCGTATTCCGCCACCATCGTAGCACAAAGTTGGGGTCGGCAAGGGTGCTGCGATAGTTGGTCAGAATCGGCAAGGCCGTCATGGCGGAGAAGCCGAAGCGGTCGACCGGACGCAGGCTGCCTATTTGTGACCGTGTCATCGGGCGCGAGGGCGGATGCTGACGGCAGTAGATCCGAGGAGGATCCGGGAGCAGAAGGTGCAGGCGACGCAGGCGGATCATCACCGGCAGCCGCGCCTGTCCTTGCCAAAAACGGAAACTACCGTGGGAGCATAAAATGACCTCCAGAAGCTGCAGGAGCGTGTCATCTGATGCCATAGATCAGAAGAATTGTCGTCCCAAACTGGAGGAAGGATTAAGCAAGGCGGGCGGAAGGAGAAGAATTTCGGATATGAGACGGGCTCTGGCATTAGGATGAAGTTGAGCAAAGGGATACACGTTCTCATCAAACACAACGTCACGTGAGATATAAACGCGACCTTCAGCGACATCCACACACTTGAACCCTTTGTGCATATTTCTATAGCCTAAAAACACGCATTGCTTGGAACGGAATTGAAGCCTTCAAGAATTGTAGGGCTGAAGGTTTGGCCAACATGCACAACCAAAGGTAGGAAGAGTCGAGTAGTCTGGTGTTTGATGAAACAGGCGCTCTAGAGGGGTTTGGCCATGGATGACTTTGTTGGGGAGGCGGTTTATGAGATAAGTAGCGGTGATGAAGGCTTCATCCCAAAAATTAAGGGGCATGGAGCCATGAGCAAGTAGCGATAAGCCTAATTCAACAATATGGTGATGTTTGCGTTCAACCGAGCCATTTTGTTGATGAGCACAGGGACAATAAACATGGTGATAGATCCCAATGAGTTGAAAGAAAGCATTCAACTTTTGATACTCCGCTCCCCAATCGGTTTGAATAGCTAGAATTTTCTTATCAAATTGGCGTTCAACCATGTTTTGAAACTCATGGAATTTTTTGGAAAACCTCATATTTGTGGCACAGCAAAAACATCGACGTTGGAGGAGTTCTGCTGAGGACGACCGCCATTGCCGCGGTTGTTGCCCCCACGACCACCACGGGTGGCCGCGTTGGCCGAAGACCCAGAGCCACCATGTAGCAGATCCATCCGCTGCTCCCAACTCACCAGTTGGGTGTAGAGTTCGCCAAGGGACAGCGGCTCCACACGCGCTGCCATGGCGGAGACGATGGGGTTGAAGTCCATGTCGAGGCCGGGGAGGATGTAGGAGGCGATCTCTTCATCCTCCATTCTCTTGTCTGCAGACGCCAATGTCACCCGCAAGGCATTTCATCTTGGTGAAGAACTCGGCGATGGAGGAGCCTTTCTACGCAGTGGCCAGAGCCATGCATGTGTTAATGACGCGTCCGCGAGATTGGGACGCCGTCATATCTTGGATGGCCTTCCAAACTTCGGCGACGGTGGTACAAGTAGCGACTTGCACCAAGATCTCCTTGGAGATGGAGGAGAGCATGTAGTTGAGGATCTGCTGATCCTTGGTGACCCAGGTGTCATAGTCTGGGTTGGGGATGAGATCCGTCGGCTTATCAGCAGACTTCGGGATCTCCTTTGGTGGAACCAGCATGTCGGCATTGATGAAATGCGCAACATGGGCACCGTGCACGACAGACATCACCTGCGCCTTCCACAACGGGAAGTTCTTCTTCGCGAGCTTCTCGGTGACTGGGCAGCCGATTGAGAGAGCAGCACCAGGTGCGGAAGGAGAAGCCATGAACAAGGTTGTGAAGGAACCTAGCTCGGATTACCATGTGAATATGGTTGTAACCAGATGCCTTCTCAGGCTCATGGCTCCATGTTATATAGTCTAGGAAAAACCCTTAGCGTGGCAGTACATCTTGGAGTATAAGACAAAAAAGATTTACATGGAAAGAAAGATATCAATCGATCAATCTACTTACAATACAAGGAAACAACAAATATGGAGCCATACCTACATTGCCTCCTTGTACTATAGGTAGATTGATTGATCACTGATTGATCACACATCTTTGTTCCTTTGTAAGTCTTTCTTGACTTGTACACTAAGTTGTATGTGCCACGCTAGGGGCTTTTCCTAGCCTATATAACACGGAGCCGTGAGCCTGAGAGGGCATCACGTTACACCCATTTTCACATGGTAATCAAAGCTAGGTTTCTCCACAATCTCGTCCATGGCTTCTTTCGCTACTGGTCCTGCGCTCTCCATCGGGTGTCTGTCACCGAGAAGCTCGTGAAGAACAACTAACCGCTTTGGAAGGTGCAGGTCATGTCGGCCCTGCGCGGTGCGCAAGTCATGCATTACCTCAACCCTGATGCACCAGTGCCGCCGAAGGAGATTGCCAAGTCGGCTGACAAGCCAACCAACCTGGTTCCAGACCAAGGCTTTGAGGCCTGGGTTGCAAAGGATCAACAGATCCTCAATTACCTAAATTTTGTTGCAGGTGGCCGCATGTTCCACCGCCGCCGAAGTGTGGATGGTCATCCAGGACATGTCGGCGTCCCAATCTCATGGGCGCGTCATCAACATGTGCATGGCGTTGGCCACTGCGCAGAAGGGCTCCTCCACCATCGTTGAGTTCTTCAGTCACATGAAATCTCTTGCAGATGACATAGCGGTTGCACGAAAGAAGTTGGAGGATGAGATCGCCTCCTACATCCTCGCTAGCCTGGACATGGACTTCAACCCCGTCGTCTCCGCCATGGTAGCGCGTGTGGAGCCGCTGACCTTGGGGGAACTCTACATCCAACTCGTTAGTTGGGAGCAGCGAATGGATCTGTTGCACAAATTCGGCCATCCGCGGTGGCTATGGAGGCAACACCCGTGGCAGCTGCCGGGGCAACGGAGGTCGTCATCAGCCCAACCAGAATGTCAACACCGACCACCCCACCTGTCAGCCGTGCGGCAAGGAGGGCCACACGGTTCTGCGGTGCTTCAAGCGCTTCGACGCGTCCTTCACTGGATAGCCAGAGCACCGCTTGGCATCGATGACTACCTCCTGCGTCATCGACACAAATTGGTACACCGATACTGGTGCGACCAATCACATCACCAGCAAGTTGGATAAACTCACTGTGAGGGAAGAGTATCATGGCACCGGTCAGGTGCACACCGCCAATTGCGCCGGTGTGAGAATCGACCGAATTGGTCGAAGTTTTGTTCATACCCCAAATAGAGATCTTGTCCTCAATAATGTTCTTTATGTACCCGAAGCTAGCATAAATCTTGCCTCTGTCCATCGACTCAGTTCTGACATCATGCATTCATGGAATTTCATCCAAATTATTTTTTGATTAAGGATCAGGCAACGAAGAAAATTCTTCTTAGAGGAAACTACGAAGGTGGTCTCTACCAATTGAAGTCTAGGTCTTCCCCGAATAAAGTGACATGTGGCGCCATCAAGTCCTCGGCTAGATGGCACAGCCGTCTCGGTCATCCCTCCTTTGTAGTAGCTGAGCAGATCCTTAGCACAAACAATATTCCCTTTGTTTCAAAGTCGAATAAAGATGTAGTTTGTGCTAGTCATCAGCTTCCCTATCCTAAGTCAACAAGTGTTTCATCTAGTCCCCTTGAACTGATGTATGGGGACCCGCTCCCACCTCTGTTAGCAAGAATAATTTTTATGTTAGCTTCATTGATGATTTTAGTAAATTTACTTGGATTTACTTGCTGCGCCACAAATCTGAAGTTCTCCAAAAATTTCATGAATTCCAAAGCATGGTTTAAAGGCAATTTGATAAAAAGATTTTAGCGATGCAAAACGATTGAGGTGAATATCACAGCGCGGGAGGCCTCGTTCGCCTGGAAGAGGACTGTGATTGCCGTCCACAGCATATCACTTATAAAATTTAACGCGTATATAGGCAGGATGCCGGAGGGTTTGGCTTATAGATGGATCAACCAACCAACGGTGATCCTTGCCTATCCATCAATCATACAAGGAGGCGCATGGGCTCTAGGCCCAGTGCAGCACAAGACCATGTGGCCCAAAGGGCCATACTAGTTACCTGTCTAACATAAGGTATAGCGTAGTCTCAATGCCTGCATTTGTGACACTGACAGAAAGCTAATAGAAACTAAATGGAGGTGAAATACATTAAATTATTCATGACGGTTGTGAGTTGAACCTTACCTTAATATCACCCGTTCCAGGAAAGAACAGATCACCATACTTGTGGAAACTCACAGTCATTACCCTGCAAAACGTTAAAGAGAAAAAGTTAAGAAATCTGAAGCACCTTGAAGACACTCAGTAATTAACACACTACAGTGAGGCAGACCAATGAACAACAAAAAAATGATGAAGCCATGGGCTAGATTGGAAATTCGTCAAGACAACAACAATAACAAAAAAGATAGCTATAGAAATTAAAGTAAATAATCTTTTAGTGGCAAAGGCATGAACCTGTCAGTGAAATAAAAGGCTTCTTCAACTCCATCTCCATGATGGACATCAATGTCAATATAAAGAACCCTGGCATGGTACTTGAGAAGCTCCAGAATTCCTAATACAAGATCATTAATGTAACAGAAGCCTGATGCCTCACACTTTTTGGCATGATGCAGCCCACCAGCCCAATTAATGGCGATGTCACATGTTTTATGATTTAATCTGCGAGCAGCATCTAAAAAGAATATAAAGAACAGCTTAGAGAGTTCGTAAAATCAAAAGAAGCCTAAGACCCTCAGTGATTTTAACATTACCTAAAGTTCCTCCAGCATAGATTTGGCAGAACTCAAACAAATTATCAAAGACCGGACAGTCTTCTCCAAGATTGTCTGAGAACAGAGAAAAAACAAACTCAGATAAATTAAGTCAGAAAACCAAAAAAGGCTGTGGGCGGGATCGATAGAGATTTTAATTGGTGTCAGATAGGCGTATTATGGAAGATATAAACCGGATTGTTTTCATTTAATTGGAAATAGCTAATCTTACATTTGTTGTATGCAACAAAAGACTAAAATATATAGTGTGACAATCACTTCTTTCTATTCTTTTAACTATATACATGAAGACCTAAGCAAAATATAAGTGTAGCAACACCTTAGATCTAATTAACAAGAATAAATAAAGGTATAAGAATGAAACATGAGCAAGTTATGTGACATGTATTTCACTGTGAAATTAGCAGTCTGGAAGAATAGTTTGAAAAAGAGAAAACTTCAGCATCCATACATCTGGTTAATTCACTTGCATATAGGTGCTGGGTGTCAGGAGTTATCCGGTGCAAGAATTCCACATAATCAGCAGAATGGAACTGGGCAAGCTCTATTGGATAAGCTTTGTGTGGTCTCTGCAGAATCCATTGGTTGCAAAAATAACATTAAACATTACAGTCTTCATGGGTACAAAGAAAATGAATAGATGATATTCAATACTGACATATATCTCCATCTTTTTATGAAGTCCATACGAAAGAACAAGGTGATGTGTCATACAGAGACGATGAGGCTTCATGGGGTGATTCGGCCCAAAGTAGACATTGCCAACATCTCCTAAAATGGGTGTGGCAAAAGAAATTGTTAAGCCAGCAATCACAAATTCAAACATTTGTTTTGAAAGACGCGGGAGCTCTGGAACTTTACGAAATTGAACAAATAAAATAGTTTACATATTAAAAAAAAAGGATGGAACTATGTTTTCATTTTCTAGAACGTGGATAACAACAGTCTATATGCAGAGAGCGCAAAGACAATGAATATGTTTTCATTTTCTAGAACGTGGATAACAACAGTCTATATGCAGAGAGCGCAAAGGCAATGAATTTTGCAAGAATCTAACCAAATGGAATTTTGCAGCTACAATTCTACAAGACTACAACTATAGCTAAATGTAGCTTGCCTTGACTATAACCTCACAAATAGCATTTAGGGTGCAATGAATTCCATTCAAATCTTGATCCAAGAGATACTTGCACCTATGTTATCTGACTCGGGGCAAAGCACAAATCCTACTATAACGAACCTAAGCTAAACTATAAGAAACCTAGCACCAGGGCTTGTGATTTGTGAATACCAATTCAAATCAGCCCCAATTCAAATCGAGCAAGTCCTGGAAGTAATACCTCCGGCAATTTCCCCTAGCTAAAATAGCCCAAAATCCAGCTGAGCAAAAGGCGATTGCCATGAGCATTGATCACGTCTGACCACTTGAAATCAGCGAAACAAAAGGAAACTACTCATCCCCGTAGAATCTCCACTTTAGTGCTTAAAGCCATGCGCAGTGCGCTATGGAACACCGAAGTCCGAAGTGGAGTAATAATAAGAACTAAGAACAGCAAGTTGCGACTATGGCGAGAGCTAGGGCTTTGCAGCGAAGGGTGAGAGCGGAGAGGAGAAGAGGGAGCGCGGTGAATGTACCGTCGTAGAAGTAGGATATCCGGTCTTTCTCCAGCATCGCTTCACTCCTGACAGCCCAGCCGCGGCAGCGGGAGCAGAGAAAATCAAGGTCGTCCAGGGAAACGGAGCCCGGACCGGACCTAGCGCCGGCGGCGGCGGCGGATGGAGGTGTGGCGGCGCGGTCGTGCACGAGCACAAGGAAGGGGAGAGAGCCGCCGTCAAGGTCCAAACGAGACGGAAGCGGAAGTGTCTTTGGGTGGGGCATGGGGAACGCTCTGGATCGGGTTGGACGCCGTGGATCAAGCGACCATAAGATCGAACGGTGTGTATTGTCCCCCACTAATGTAAGGTAGCCAGAGCCCGGAGGCGCCTCTTTTCATCCTCTCCAGGATAAATTCGCTCCCCTGGTGCTCCACTAGCCTCCGGCGAACAGCCGGTAGCGGAAACGCCGCCCGAGATGTCTGTTTCCTCCTCCCCACCCCGCACGGTGATCTGTGTGGGCGACGTCCACGGCTACATCACGAAGCTGGAGGGCCTCTGGTCCAACCTCGAGGCAGAACTCCCCGCCGACGCCTTCGCCACCGCGCTGGTCATCTTCCTCGGCGACTACAACGACCGCGGCCCGCACACCCGCAGGGTCCTCGACTTCCTCCTCGCGCTCCCGACGCGCTACCCTGCGCAGCGCCACGTCTTCCTCTGCGGCAACCACGACCTCGCCTTCGCGGCGTTCGTCGGGGCGCTGCCGCCGCCGCCCGACGGCTCCCCGTTCTCGGCCACCTGGGACGAGTACATCCACAATGAGGAGCACGAGGGGTGGTTCCGTGGGCCGGGATACGAGGGCATGCACGTGCAGGGGAGGCGCTGGGGCGGGGTCATCAAGGAGAGGTGGAACCCCAAGAAGGGGCTCCCGTACAAGGGTTCCATCTACGACGCGCAGCCCACCTTCGAATCCTACGGCGTCGCCCATGGTTCCCCTGGTCAGTCATGAAATTTCCTCGTCAGCTTGGTTTCATGCATAGTTGCGGTTGTGTACTGTAGTACAGTATATCAACCAATGCAGTTTGCCATGGATCCTGTCGAACGGTTTTCTAGTCTGTTAGAGCTGTGGTGTGCTTCCAAAATGTGGGTATGTTGTGTTAATATATAATCAATCTAGTTTAAAAAAATATATATAGTCAATCTCTCACGAGTCTGCATGAACCTTAAGAAATGCTGAAATCTAGCAGGCAAGGAACCTATGAATTATGATTTGCATGTTTACTAAATGAATGCACAATTTCCCAATAAGAAAAATATGATAAATCAGTTTTTGTTAATCGGACATTTGATTGAAGAAGAAGAGAGAACAATGGGGATTGGAGAAACCCTCAAAGACACACACCCAAGATACAACTCTCACAAGGATAACAACATCAGCAAGCTTGATGCAGCAAGCAACCAGACGATCAAAAACCTGGTCTAATGGAAATATGGAATGTCCTGGGCTGGGAAATAACTCCTGGAGGCCTTTTGCTCCAGCAGGCAGCAGCACATCAAAGGATGGAGTATGGATGCCCTGGCAAGTAACTCCTGGAGGCATTTTGGTCCAGCAGGCACCAACACACCAAAGGATGGACTATGGACTCTGTTTGCAGCAGCATACAGTCGTTGCGATGGTTCCAAATTTTCCATGCCAGAAGAATAATGAGGTAATAAGCCCTTGCTTGACCTTCTTTTGAGACCTCCTTCGTTGCCTTGCACCACCAACTTGACTACTTGAGAATCTGCTGGTGGAAGGTTGTGGTGTGATGGCAAGGCAGCGAGACTCAACCACTGAAAAATTATAAACCAAACCTGTTGAGCAAAGACACTGGAAAGCAACAGGTTCTGAATTGATTCTTCCTCCTGATCACAAAGAGGGCCGGCTGCTGGATGAGGAGTCTCTCGTGGCAAGCCGATCTGCCATCCAACAGCAGTTGCACAAAGTGAGATAACGTAAATTTTCTATACAAGATCAGAGTGACTGCTTCAATGGAGTTTTAAGTTTAACACTTAACACAGTAAAACGTGGCAAGCTATTCACTGATAAATCAAGGTACTAGTCCTATTTATCTTACTTAAGATACAAAACAAGGAATTTGGTACTCTTGACTAGATTCTGTACACATATAATCATACAAAACCCCAGCCATGGAATTGGCTTGTAATCGGACCTTTTTTTCTATCTATCAATGAAGTGACACGTAGCTCTCCTGCACGTTCGAGAGAAAAAATCATGCGTAATCTCCTGCTAGAAATTGTCCAAACAATTTCTAATTTGCTGTTGGTTCTAATTTCTTAACAGATCTTGCAAAGGCTGTGCCAGAGGAGCACAAGAGGTTTCTGCATGACTTGGTTTGGATACATGAAGAGGTGAGTATTATTTTTATGAGTAAAGTGCACCAGCGGTCCCTAAACTTGTACCGCTGTGTCATCCCGGTCCCTAAACTCGCAAATCGACCGTTTAGGTCCTCAAACTTGTTCATCTGTGTCATCTCGGTCCCTAAACTTGTTCGGCTGTGTCATACCGGTCCCTAAACTTGCAAATCACCCGTTTAGATCCTCAAACTTGTTTAGTTGTGTCATCCCGGTCCCTAAACTTGAGTCTCATCTGGGTCTAAACAGGGTGATCTAAAAACTTTATATCAAAAAATAATTCATAACTTTTTCATATGAACTCGAATGAAGACAAACTTTATATCAAAATTGAAGCCCTCGACGCGATCTATGACTTTGTAGTTGAAAAGTTTTTGAATTAAAACTGTTTAGGGTCCCAAAATATTATTGTATGCTTATAGATTTTGAAATTTGAAATTTAAAATTATCAAACAATCTTGGATATTGATATGATCTATATGAAAGTTATAGTTCTCAATATGATCTACAACTTTGTAGTTGAAAAGTTTTTTTGTTTGAAGTCATTTAGTGTCCCAAAATTTAATTTTAAATTTCAAATTTCAAAATATATAAACATACAATAATATTTTGGGACCCTAAACAGTTTTAATTCAAAAACTTTTCAACTACAAAGTCGTAGATCGCGTCGAGGGCTTCAATTTTGATATAAAGTTTGTCTTCATTCGAGTTCATATGAAAAAGTTATGAATTATTTTTTGATATAAAGTTTTTAGATCACCCTGTTTTGACCCAGATGAGACTTAAAACCAAGTTTAGGGACCGGGATGACACAACTGAACAAGTTTGAGGACCTAAATGGGTGATTTGCAAGTTTAGGGATCGGGATGACACAGCCGAACAAGTTTAAGGACCGAGATGACACAGATGAACAAGTTTGAGGACCTAAACGGTCGATTTGTGAGTTTAGGGACCGGGATGATACAGCGGTACAAGTTTAGGGACCGTTGGTGCACTTTACTCTATTTTTATTGTGTGTGTTGGAGGTACAGAGTGTTTTTACTCAGCTAGGGATAACACACCCAGGCGACTGCTCTTTCATATATAGGAGATAAGTAGCACATTGATTACATTGATGGCTCATTTAGAGCATTAACTAAACAGCTAACTGCCTGGGTACTTGCACAGTCACTTGTGCTGCCCAAGGCCTTAATAGCAGAAACATAATTAAGCACAGATAACTAAGTGATAACTGGGAGCAGGACTTAACTTCTACAGTTCTCCCCCTAAGACCTGCTTCCCCCCATCCTTGATCTTCATGATCCCAATCTTGCTTCTCATGTCTTCAAACTTGGCCTTGCCTAAGGCCTTAGTCAGAATGTCTGCCAGTTGATCATTTGTGGCGACGAACTCAGTCTTGATGCTGCCTTCTTCAACACAATCTCTGATGAAGTGTTGTTTGATTCTTATATGCTTGCTTCTGTCATGAAAGACAGGGTTCTTTGCAAGTGCTATTGCTGATTTGTTATCCACTCGCAGCTCTACTACTTCCACTTTCTTTCCCAACAATTCAGCAAGTAACCTGGACAGCCACAGAGCTTGTGTTGCAGCAGTAGTCATGGCAACATACTCTGCTTCACAGCTAGATAAGGCAACCACTCTTTGTTTAATGGACTGCCAACTGACCAGATTGTTGCCTAGGAAGAATAGACAACCTGTAGTGCTCTTGCTTGAGTCAATATCTCCAGCCAAGTCTGAGTCACAGTAGCCAATGAATCTGGCTTCACTGGATGCCTTGGTGAAGTGCAGGCCATACTCCAGACTGCCTGCCACATACCGAAGGATACGCTTCACTGCCTGCTGATGCTCTATGGTGGGCCTTTCCAGAAATCTACTCACAAACCCGACTGCAAATGCCAAGTCAGGTCGAGTATGAACCAAATATCGCAGGCTTCCAACCAGCTGCCTGTACTGTGTTGGATCAACTTCCTTGGCTGTACTCTTCTTGCTTAATCTTAGCCTTTCCTCCATAGGAGTGGCTGCTGGGTTGCAGTCCACCATACCACCCAATTCCAGTATCCTTTTGGCATAGTGAGTCTGTCTAAGGGTGATGCCATCGGTGCTCTGCTGTACTTCAATGCCCAGATAGAAGCTTAAGAGCCCGAGGTCACTCATCTCAAATGTTGCTTTCATTTCAGCCTTGAAGCTTTCAACATCCTGCTCTTTGGCCCCTGTGATGATCAAATCATCCACATACACACCGACAAGCAACAGAGAGTTTCCAGAACCTCGCCTATAGATTGCAGCTTCATGGTTGCTTTGTCTGAAACCTTTCTTCTTCAATGTTGAATCAAGCTTTGCATTCCATGCTCTTGGTGCTTGCCGTAGGCCATACAGAGCTTTGCGCAAGCGATACACCTTGTCTTCTTGTCCAGCAACAACAAAGCCAGGCGGCTGATGCACATATACCTCCTCGTTGAGGTCTCCATTCAGAAATGCGGACTTGACGTCCATCTGATGAACAGACCAACCCTCCTGTGCCGCCAGAGCCAACAAGACTCGAACGGATTCCATGCGTGCGACAGGGGCGAAAGCATCATCATAATCCACGCCTTCTTGCTGGACAAAGCCACGAGCGACAAGTCTGGCTTTGTGTTTGATAACATTACCGTGTTCGTCCTTCTTCAATTTGAACACCCACTTCAGGGTGATTGGATGGTGACCAGCAGGAGGCTTCACAAGCTCCCAGGTCTTGTTTCTCTCTACTGATCGCAGCTCTTCTTTCATTGCTACGCACCACGCTGGATCTCTCTTGGCTTCAGTATGCGAAGTTGGTTCGCCAGAGTGCGTTAGATGCAGCTCTGCGAACAGGCGAGTTGCAAGTGGCGGTGTGGGCTGCTGGCCAATGATATTGCTGACAGTTCTGTAGCGAAGTGGTTCATCCTCGTGATAAGCATCCAGTCGATCATCATCATCCTCCAGAGGCGTGGCATGCTCAATCTGAGGACTTGGTGGCGGTGGTGACACTTCCAGTGCCGCTGGAGCAGAATTAGCTTGAGGATGAGTTGATGCGGAGCCCTCTGCTCCTTCAACTCCAATTGGGCTGTTTGGTGCGGGTGTTCTTGGTGAATCCGGGAGCAGAGGCGACGACGGTGGCGCTGGTTCGCTCACCTCCTCTGACCAGACATACTCAACTGTGAATTCACTGCTGTTCACAGCTGATGGCCCAGATTCCGGCGAGGACCAATCCCAGCCATGTTCTTCATCAAATACAACATCACGGCTGATCCTGACACGCCCGCTCACAGGCTCAAACACCCTATATGCCTTAGCTCCTTCTGCATAACCAATAAACACGCCGGCCTCGCCGCGGTCATCAAGTTTGCGCAGCTGACTGAGCTTCCTTGTGTATGCCACACACCCAAACACTTTCATGTGTCCCAGAGTTGGTGAACGTCCATGCCAGGCCTCATATGGGGTGATCCCCTTCAACGCACGTGTCGGTGATCGGTTCAGTATGTGGACTGCTGTCATCACAGCCTCCCCCCAAAACCGAGCTGGCAGGCCCCTCTGCTTAAGCAGTGCCCTTGCCATGGCCACTACTGACTGATTGCGCCGTTCAACTACCCCATTCTGCTGAGGTGAGTGGGGAGCACTGAAGTGCCTCTTAATGCCTTGTTCTGCGCAGTAGGTAGCGAAATCAGCAACTGTGAATTCTCCTCCATTATCGGTGCGAAGCACCCTGATTTTCTGACCACTCTCCGCCTCTGCGCTCAGTTTGATGCGCTTGATGGCTTCTGCTGCTGCATCCTTGCTTGGTATGAGCGCTGCCCACATGAAACGGCTAGCGTCATCGACGAGCAGCAGGAAATATCGATTCCCTCCAGGTGTTGCAGGTGTCACTGGTCCGCAAAGATCGCCGTGCACCAGCTCAAGGGGCTGTTTGGCACGGTACTGTGTTGCAGCTGGGAACGGGCGCCTTCTCATTTTGGTGGTGACACAGGTGTCACACACCTGCTCCACATGGTCAATAACCGGGACACCGCGCGCCATCTCCTCCTTCCCAAGTCTGCGGAGTGCATCAAAATTCAAATGCCCCATCCTCTCATGCCACTGCCACGCTACATCTCCTCTGCATGCTGCAAGACAAATTGGCTGGGCTGCATGAAGTTGGAGTGTGTACAATCTGTTAGCCCCTCTCTTCACCTTGGCAATCAAACGGCCAGTGTGTTCCCAGATACGTAACACGTCGTGATATATCTCCACCTTGGAGCCAGTCTCGTCAAGCTGACCCAGACTGATAATGGAATTCTTCAGGGCTGGTATATAGTACACACCCTGCAGCACCCTATGCTCACCAGTTCTTCCTTCGAAAGCAATCGAACCGATGCCTTTGATGTCAACCTTGGACGCATCTCCAAATCGGACCGTGCCTCGCATGTCCGTGTTCAAGTCAGAAAAGAGCTCACGCCGTCCAGTCATATGGTGTGTAGCTCCTGAATCAAGGTACCACACATCTGCCTTTTCTTCATCGCCATTGGCACCAAGGAAGGCGCGGGCTTTTGGTTCTTCCAGATTCACCTCTTGAGCAGCATAGGTGTATGCCGGCGCGCACTTATCAAGATCAACGAGCCCATGCGCCAGAAACAGAGCCCCATCATCCTCGCATTCTGCATACTGCACACGGCCATTGTGGCCGCCGTCACCGCCGCCTGCGCCCCCTCGGCCACCAGCGTGCTGGCCTTGATTGCCACCGCGGCCGCCGCCACGACGGCCTCTGCCCCGTCCGCCGCCGCGGTCACCGCCACCATCACGGTCACCATCTCTGTCTCGGCGTGGATGAGGGCAGTCCCTTGCCCAGTGGCCCTCCTGGCCACAATTGTGGCAGGTATCGTCACAGCGTCCACCATCGCGGCCGCCGCCACGGCCCTTTCCTCGCCAGCCGCCGCGACCGCGGCCACCACCGCCGCCTTGGCCGCCGCCGCGCTGATTCTTTGAACTAGAGCCAGCAGAATCATCCCCACCGCCCTTCTTCTCCTTCTTCCAGCGTGCGCGCCATTGCTCCTCAGTATACATGAGCTTGCCGCCGACGGTGATTGGCTCGGTAGGCGCTTGCTCTTCACGGTCATCAACAGCCTTGAGCCTCCCAGTGGCTTCCTCAAGCGTGAGCATGTCAAAGTCCAGAAACTGCTCAATAGCAACCACAATCTGCGCATACTTCGACGGTACTGTACGCAGATACTTCTCCACCACACGCCTCTCATCGATGTCCTGATCACCATGAAGGACAAGCTGTCGATGCAGAGTTGAGAGGCGGAAGGCAAAATCTTCGACGCTCTCTCCTGGCTTGACACTGATGTTCTCCCAGTCGCGGCGGATGCGTTGCAGCGTCGCGCGGCGGACCCTGTCCACGCCGATGCGCGCAGCAGCTATGGCGTCCCACGCCTCCTTCGCCGTCCGCTTGTCGATGAGCGGAATCCCCATCTCCTTGGGAACCGCTGCGACAATCGCCTCCATAGCCCGCCGGTCGTCGCGGAACGAGACCCGCTCTCCTTCAACTGCGTCCCACAGATCGCGGGCCTGCATTCGCAGTTTCATCTCTTGGCTCCATTCGTGGTAGTTCGTCTTGGACAGCATCGGCCAGTTCGTGCCGCTGCCCGAGTCCCTGTATACGACCCTGTCGTACACAGGCGACTCCCGACGCCCGCCACCGCGGCCACGCCTGCGGACTGGCGGAGATGGAGACCTCCGGCGCGGGCTCTTGACCTCCTCCTCTCCTTCTTCATACTCCAGCTCCTCTTCTTCCTTCTCTGCTGCAATCTCCTCCCTCAGCACCCGCGCGGTCCTTGCCGCCTCCTCTGCAGCCGCCGCCACCTGCCGCGCCGCCTGGACCGCCTGCGCAGCTGCCTCCTCTGCAGCTTTCAAGCGCGCGGCCCGGCCAGAGGAGTCCTCCGCATCGCTGACGCCCTTGGCAGCCTTCCTTTGGCGCTCAGAAGATGTCGAGGCCATGGATGAGAAAGCAGGGAAGGGGGCTCGAGTAGAAGATGAGAGAGAGGTGTCTAACCTGGTCTCTGATACCAATTGTTGGAGGTACAGAGTGTTTTTACTCAGCTAGGGATAACACACCCAGGCGACTGCTCTTTCATATATAGGAGATAAGTAGCACATTGATTACATTGATGGCTCATTTAGAGCATTAACTAAACAGCTAACTGCCTGGGTACTTGCACAGTCACTTGTGCTGCCCAAGGCCTTAATAGCAGAAACATAATTAAGCACAGATAACTAAGTGATAACTGGGAGCAGGACTTAACTTCTACAGTGTGAATTGTAAGTATTCAAGCAAGAGGTGTTGCTCCTATGGTATTCAGGTTATTATGGTTTTATGACAGGAAAATGTGCCAATTGATACGGATGAAGGACAAATCATCTGTAATATGATTGCGGTCCATGCTGGCCTAGAGAGGACCATAGATTTGAATGAGCAACTTAGAGTTTTGAGAACTAGAGACACAAGGGTGCCAAAGGTTCAAATGCTTAGTGGGAGGCAAGATGTTTGGGACACACCCAAGGTGAAAAAAAAGTCTGCATCTTATTTCTCTCTAGTTTACCAGAAAAGAAACCTTATTCTGAGTTTTTAATATTTACCAGCTTGGTGAGACAACATACTCTGCAGAATGATTCTGCAGGAACAGACCATCTTGGTCTTCAGAATGCATTTGTAAATGCTTTTAAAATGCACAGTGCTCTTGACACATCATTTGCACATCATGATGTGTTAGTTCATGTCGTTGAGCTGATGTGACATCATTTTAGCAGAGCTGGTGGCAGTAAACCTAACCTTTTTACTGAGCTGAGCAAATATTATATACTGCTGAGCTGAGTGGAACCTGCTCTCTTAAGTCTTGATTTTGATCCCACCCACTCCATGATGCTTTGTTTTTCCAGTTTTTGAAGTTGAGAAAATTTATCTGTGCATATTTTAATTTTAGTCCCATCATCCCTTGTGTGAACAAATTACTTTTAAAAGTATAACAGGTTTGGTAACTGATAAGGTATGAAATGGTTAATGGTAAGAATTTTAAAGACACTGGTTCTGATCTCTGTCTTTTATCTTTCTCACATTGTTAAATCAGTCTTTGCCCTAACCTTGTATATTTGTATACAGAATGAAACTAGCACAACATGCCTGCAAATCAAGTACAAATGTCCTAATGTTTCAAATATGCTCATATTTAACAGGACAGGCCAATAGGATGTCCTGTATATTCTCTAGTATTCTCAACACAATATTCATTGGCATGTCTGCATTACTCTGGTCATCATGCCATTTTGAATTACCATTTGTTCCTTTGTAGAATGTAATCGGGGGCACCATGCAGAAATATTATCAGTTCCTTGTTAGCAATGTTATCTGGAAACTTCAATATGGATATGGTATAGGTTCAGAATTTTCATTATTAGATAAATTAAACACAGGAGTTATCGATGCTAATTGCTCCACTACATCGTGGTATCCAAATCTGATGCACCAATGTACTTCTTATTACAACACTCACATATATTTTGTTGAAAATCTCCGCTTCTGTCATATAATTTGATGAACCTGGCCCGGGTGTTTGGGTCTACCTCTGGCTGCAAGCTGTCTTTTTTTACTTGTTCTGCGATTCTCTGGTTTTGTTGAAACCTGAAACAAGGAAGCATGAGTGCATGCGCATGGGCTGCATGATTTCTGTTCACGGCAGATACACATGATACCTATTGTACCTATGACATCTCCTGAATGTAGGGTAGTGCACATTATCGCATTATGCGACCTCATTAGCCTTCATGAGCGCCATTGTATTTACGTTGAAGCTTGAACAGAAATGTTGATATCATGGACATCTGTTTTTCAGGATCTGACTGGCAAGCAGACTATCATTGTAAGTGGCCACCACGGGAAGCTCCACATCGACGGCCTCCGATTCATAATAGATGAAGGCGGTGGTTATGAAGACAAACCTATTGCTGCTATCGTTTTTCCTTCAAAGACATTGATCAGAAGTACCGACGTAGCACATTGAACACAGAGGCACAGTTTTTTTCCTTGTAATTACTGCTTGTAGTCGTGTACTCATGTATCATATGTCACGACAATAGGAACAATGTCGAAAGGAAATAAGTTGGTGAACCAGACCTGCGTATTCCCATGTCTAGTCAGTAGGGATGAAAACGGATCGTATATATTACATTTGTTTTTATATTTCTGTTCGAATTCGAATTCGAATATGGATAATATCAATTATGTCGGATAGGATACGACTGGATATCGACATCAAAAATATGTGATTTAAATATTTGGATACGGATAAGGTATCGGATGTTAAATATCCGGACTTAGATACGGACACATCTAAATCTCTCTAAACGGATTCGGTCTTGAATACGGTCGGAAAATATCCATACCGTTTTCAGCCCTACTAGTCACTAGCGTGAAGTGTAACTATTTGAAACTATCGACTTGGACGAGAGACTGTACATTCTCTTTTTTAGGGCAATAAACATGTACATCTTCGGGTTTGTTTTTTTAAAAGGATTGTGAGTTGTGTGAGTTTTTTTTTTCACAAGCGCGCTTAACGAGCACGTTTTTCATTAAGAGGGTAGAGTTGGGTGAGTTTGTGACCTGGCTGCCTGTGTGCATTCTAGATTTCCAACAAGTCTCAAGGCAAAGGCTTTCCTTACATAGGTCAGCACATTTCCTATTGTAACATGATGTGTTGATAACAATAACATGCTGCCCCTGCCGTCAGGGTGTCAGAGCATCTCCAGCAATGTCTCCTCTGACCCCCTACTCTAAATTTGGGTAGTGGAGGCTAAAAACCCAACTCCGGCAGACCCCTTACTAGACCCCCAGATTTGTTGGCCTCCTAATTTTCCCCCTTCACCTCCTATTCCTGTTGGCCCCTACTCCACCGTGCAAATTCTAGATCGGACATTTTCCTCCCCATGCTTGACTCACGCGGCCTCCACCGCGGCTTCCATCGCTCAGCCGCCGGCTTCCCTGCGGCCTCCGGCGTTCGCCCGGTCACCGGTGACCCCACGCTACCCCGCACCAAGTCCAACGTTTGCTCAGGTCTTCTTCTAGGTCTCCGACGTTTCCTCGGCCGTCGGAGTTCCCCACGGGCTCCGGCGTTCACTCGGCCACCGGCAGCGCCTCCGTCTCGTCCGGCCATGATCCCGCCACCCTGTGCGTTGTCGATCCCCTGCCTCCCCATGCGCACCCGATAGGGAGGTCCCCTGCCGTCCTGCACGCCTCCCGTGTGCCTAGGCGCCGTTGTAAGGAAAATGGATCCTAGGCCCATTTACTTTGGATTTTAGTGTTTGATGATCAACACAACCAAATTGAACTAATGTGTTTGCTAGTGTTTATTTTATAGTTCATGAAAGCATCTAGACTCTAGTTGGGTTTCGGTGATTAATGACAATACGTGATTACTGTGACTAACGTATGTTTTGCTGAGGCAATTAAGTTAGGTCACGGTAATGGAGATCGATTGGGCAATCATGGTGGTCATGCCCCTACGATAGAAATCATTTCGGTTTTCAAAGGATGGACGACAAGGTTAAGGATGGACTAGTTCTAAGTGTCGTTTGGAGTTGAAGAGACACTTAGAGTAGTTTAGGACTTTGTTTTTTCTTTGGCCGTACTATTAAGGGGGTATGGATGGATAGCTTGACCTAGGTGAGTCTAGTGAGTTAGGTGTGGTGCACACTTGCTAAATCTAGCACTAGATAGCTCCAAAATAGCCCTTAGATCTAATGGAGCAAACTTCATTCATATATGATCGAGAGTTGGAAGTGAATGGAGGGTCAAATACTAACCGGACGCTGGCTCTAGTGTGACCAGACGCTGGCTCAGGGTCCGGTCAGTTCATTTGACCAAGGTATTTTCGTCTGGTGCGACCGGACGCTGAGAGGTCAATTGACCGAACGCTGAGGGCCAGCGTTCGGTCGACTCCAGTAAGGTTCCAGAGAGGGAAAATCTCGACCGAACACGTCCGATCACACTGTAAACACTGGAGTTCGGGGTGAACTGACCGACGCGTCCGGTCAACATGATCGGAGTGTCTGGTCACCCCGCAGAGGCACATAACGGTTTGTTTTTCAGCCCATGTTATAAATACTTCCTTCACTCGTGTGTAGGGGTACTTTTGCTCATTTCAACAACTAAGAAACACCTTTGAGAGTGCCAAGAAGAGCAAGGTCCTAGTGAGGTGATTGAGATTTGAGAATCCCAAAGAGAGCCCTCATTAGTAAGATCAAGAGTAGCAAAGTGTGCATCCACCCTTCTCATTAGGCTTGTCATGGTCAAGTGAGAGTTCGTGCTTGTTACTCTTGGTGATCACCATCACCTAGATGGCTTGGTGATGATTGGAGAGCTTGGTGATCATCAGGCGAAGCTTGTGGATGACCCAACTCAAGTTATGAGTGGTTGTGGGTGATTCACCGCGATGGAGTGTCGAAGAATTAACCCATAGAGAGCACTTGATCCTTGCACGGATCAAGGGGGAGCTACACCTTTGCGCAGGTGCTCCAACGAGAACTAGTGGGGAGTGGCGACTCTCCGATACCTCGGCAAAACATCGCCGCGTTCCTCCTTCTCTCTTTACTTTGAGCATTTACTTTGAGCAATTCAATTCTTGTCATTTACATTCATAGAATTGCCATGCTAGAGTTGGATTGGAACTTAGGGTGCTAAACTTTTGTGCGTTAGATCAATAGAAACACTTTCTAGGCACAAGAGGTTAATTGGGCTACCCATAGAGTTTAATTATTGTAAAGAAATTTAGAATTAACCCAATTCACCCCCCTCTTGGGCATCTTGATCTTTTCAATTGGTATCGGAGCCTCATGCTCACGTATTTAGGCTTAACCACCTAGAGAAAGATGTCTCACGAGGATGGACCTCCTCCTATCTTTGAGGGGGATGATTTTTCATATTGAAAAATTCACATAGAGGCGTACTTAGAAGCTCTAGATGTTGGAATACTTAGAGCCGCCTTATAAGGTTCCCAAGACCTCAGGATGCTACTAACCTACAAGGCGATGAGTTGAATTATGAAAAATAGAAAGCAAAGGCTAGAAACACCATATTTAGAGGCATTTGTAAAGATGTGTTCAATCAGGTGAGGAACCACAAAGATACCCATGCACTATGGTTGGACGCTTGTGCGCTCCATGAGGGAACCAAGAGTGAGCGTGAGGAACGCTATCATCTTGTCATGAAAAAGCTCAACTCTTTTGAAATGCTTCCTAAAGAATGTGATAATGAAATATATTCACGTTTGAATGTTCTTGTAGAGGAAGTCAATGGGCTTGGACTTACTCAAATGCAACCATCCGGTGTTGTAAGAAAGATATTGAGTGTCCTCCCCATTGACAAATATGGGCATATTGTGACCGTGCTCCATCAAGGTAATTTTTCCACCGCTACACCGACACAAATCTTGGGAAAGGTCAATGCTCATGAGATGAATTTGCACATCATGCCATAAGATGGCTCATCCTCTACCAAGAAGAACGATAAGGACTTAGCATTCAAAGCTAGCCAAGAGAAGGGTAAAGCAAGACTTGAGTATGAGAGCTCAAGTGATGATGAATTTGATGATGCAAGTCTTGCTCTCATGGTGAAGAAAACCGCTAAGATGCTAAAGAAGCTCAACAAGAGTGGCATCAAGTTCGATGGCAAGAAGAAGTTCTTCACAATCTCTAGAAGGAAGCCAATCTCTAAGATGGATTGCTACAATTATGGAGAACTTGGTCATCTAGCTCACCAATGCACAAAGCCCAAGAAAGACAAGTTCAAGAACAAGAATAAGGGCAAGAAAGATGACTCAAGTGATAAAGATGAGAAGAAGAAAGATAAACCATACAAGAAGAGAGATGGCAAGAAGGACTTCTACAAAAAGAAGAAGAGTAGAAAGGCATACATCATCGGTGATTGGTTCACAGACATTGATTCATCTAGTGACTCATCCGATGATGATAGCGACAACGAGAAGGTGGCTGCCATTGTTATTGACTCATCATCTTCACCGCCACCACCGTCATCATCCTCTACACACCTATGCCTTATGGCCAAGAGTGAACGCAAGGTATCAAATGATGATGATAGTAGTGGTGATGAACATGCTAGTAATGATGATAGCGATAGTGATGATGATGAATATGAATCACCTTCCTATGATGATCTTGCTAGATTGCTAAAACAATACACTAAGATCATTATAAAAACTAGAGCTAAGAATGAAAAGCTAGAGGCTAAAAATGATGCACTTTTAGCAAAATGTGATATAGCTAAAAAGGCTAGTATTGAGCTTAGAGAAGCAAATGATGCTATATCATCCAAACTCAAGGAGCTCAAATCTTCTAAAAAAGAGCTTAAAGATAAACATGATAAACTTGAGTGGGTGCACAAAGAGCTCATCACTATCCACAACAAGCTAAAAGAAGAATACACCACTCTTAAGATTAATCATGATAATCTTATCATTGCTCAAGAATTTTTATCCAATGAGCCACATGATGCTACTAACAATGTTGTTAAGATTGATATAGCTACATCATGTGATGATTTGATTATTGAGAGCATTGAGCAAAGTTCTAGTAGCAAGGGCCAGCAAGTGGTTGAGGCCGATGATTATGATGAGTTTGCCAAGCTCAAGAATGACAATGAAAAACTCAAGAAAGATCTTAAAGAACTCAAAATCACCAAGTCCGTTGTGCTAGAAACTCTTGATCATGATGATGGGTTGATACTTGAGAATGAGAAGCTCAAAGAAGAAAACAAAAAGCTCAAGGAAGAGAAAAACAATGATGCTCTTAAGGAAGAAAACAAGAAGCTCAAGTTGGAGAAAGAGCATCTCAAGATTGGATTGAGCAAGTTCACTAGAGGCAAGTATCTTTAAAGTGAGCTACTAATGAACACCATCATGAAGATGGATAGAAGTGGCATTGGGTACATGGCAAACAAAGAGAAGAAGGCTCAAGCTCAACAACAACAAAAGCCAAAGCCAAAGAAGTGTTTTGAGTGTGAAAAAGAAGGCCACTTTGCTCATGAGTGCCAAACTCCACCACCACAACCCTTGCCCAAGCATGCTAGACCTTTTGCCTTTAATGCTCACTATATGCTTAGAAAGGACTCTAGTGGAAAGATGAAAGTCATATTCTTAGGACCCCCCAACAAGAATAGACCTAAGAAAATTTGGGTTGCTAAGTCACTTGTTGAGAAGGTAAAGGGCCCTCAACAAGTTTGGGTTCCTAAAGCTTGATCTCTTATGTGTAGGTGAACTACAAGACCGGTGGAAGTCATTGGGTTATTGATAGTGGTTGCACACAACATATGACCGATGATCCTTGTATGTTCACCTCACTAGATGAAGAAGTAGATGGACAAGAAAGAATCACATTTGGAGATAACTCAAAGGGCAAGGTTAAAGGATTGGGCAAAGTGGCAATATCAAATGATTATTCTATCTCAAATGTGCTATATGTTGCTTCATTGAGCTTCAACTTGCTATCCGTTGGACAATTGTGTGATCTTGGCTTCCAATGCTTGTTTACCGAGAAGGAAGTTGTTGTATCTAAGAAGGATGATGATCAAGTGATATTCAAAGGATTTAAATACAACAACCTATATCTAGTAGACTTCATCTCCGAAGATGCAAATTTGAAGACTTGCCTATTCACCAAAACAACACTTGGGTGGCTATGGCATAGAAGACTTGCTTATGTTGGGATGAGCTCACTCAAGAAGCTAATGAATAATGATTTGGTGAGAGGGTTGAAGGATGTGAAGTTTGAGAAGGACAAGCTTTGTAGTGCATGTCTGAAAGGTCCTTGTTTGGTTTTGGTAATTGAGTGACAACCTAGGTGGACTAATTGTGTTTATGTGAGATACACAGGTGATTAGTCCACAGGTACATGTGTGTGAGCAACATATGCCATGAAGGTGAAAATGGCTTGGAGATGTTGCAAAGCTCACACATGTGATGATGAAGGAGCTTAAATGCACATGAGACATGACATTGAGTCATGTGATCAAGGCGGAGAAGATCAAGACAAGACTTGGCTTGATGGACCGGTTGCAAGCGTGAAGGACAAGTCGAAGGCTTTGGAGTGATGGACCGCGTGGCGGTGAAGCTTGAGCAAGACTTGGCACCGATGGACGATGGCAATGGTGAAGAGCAAGTAGAGTCAAGATCGATGAACCAATATGATCATGTGATGATATGAAGTGGATCATATCATTGTTGATCGTGTTGGTGCATGTGTTGCATCGACTTTGAAGGAGATGGAATAGAATGCGCAAGGCAAAGGTATAACCTAGGGCATTTCATTTCACCGGTCATAGGTGTGTAGAGAAGTTTATGACCGGGTTTAGGATAGATGGCCGTACTATCAAGAGGGGCAAACTTGTTTGCATATCGGTCATCTAGTGCCACTCGAGTGATCTAACTTTGCATTGTCGCTAGGATCGAGTGGCGTGGCAAGTTGAGTGGCTAACATCCTTTGGGAAATGATTGTGAAAAGCTAACACACATACACATGGTGGTGTACACTTGGTGGTGTTGGCACATTTACAAAGGAGGTGGTGTTTGCAGGGGTGAGATGGGTTTGGGTCCCTCTCTCCCTCCCGCCGAGCTTGCGAGGCGGGATTCGGCGCTTTCGGGAAAATAGAATGTCTATTTTCTATTGTGCCGGATGCAAATTCTTGTGGTTAGCACACTTGAGCAAGGGTGAAGAGAATGGAGAAGATGCTAGCGTCGGTCAACTGACCGGACACTGGATCTGCATGCACCGGACGCTGGCAGGCTGCGTCCGGTCACGCTGACATGGAGTGTAGCAGTAGCTAGAGAGTGACCGGACGCTGGCTGCGTCCGATCGCGTTCGACCGGACGCGTCCGGTCATGCTCGGGAGCTTACTGGAAACGACCGGACGCTGGGGGTTCAGCGTCCGGTCAGTTGAGTGCTGCTGCGTCCGGTCAGGTCAAGTGACCGTTGGAACCGGGACACGTGGTCGTCTGTGGGCGACTGGACGCTGAGGTCCAGCGTCCGGTCAACACGACCAGAGCGTCCGGTCGGCCTGACCGTTGCCCAGTGAAGGGGTAACGGCTAGTTTAGCCCTTGGGGCTATAAATAGAAGTGACCCTCGGCCATGGCTGGTGTGGAGCACCTCAAGGGACTTAGTGTCCATGCTTGTGAGTGCTAGGGAGCCCTCCATCACACATATACTTGATAGTGATCATTCGATTGTGTGAGTGAGCGATTCTAGTGCGATTGCATCGTGAGGTTGCATCGAGTGGCACTAGGTGATCGAGTTGCAAGCCGGTGGAGCTTGTTACTCTTGGAGGTTGCCACCTCCTAGACGGCTTGGTGGTGGTCTCCGTCGAAGCGCGCAAGAAGCTTGTGCGGCGCTCCGGAGAAGTGCTTGTGAGGGGCATTGTGCTCGCCCCGCGGGAGCCGCGAAGAGCAACTCTAGTAAAGCGTGTCATTGAGCTACCCTCACTCAAGGGGTGGGTTCTTGCGGCGCCCGACGTGCGGGCTTAGCGGGTGATGCTAATTAGCCGCCGAACCACCAAGTGAGCGGTCGACACAACGGGGACTAGCGTGTTGGCAAACACGTGAACCTCGGGAGAAAAAATCATCGTGTCAACCTTGTTCTTCCCGTTGGTTTGCATCCCCATTACACAAGCTTGCAATTACTTTTATACATATTAAGCTTGTGTAGTTGCTCTTGTAATTAGATAGCTTGTGTAGCTTGCTAATTATCTTCTTGCTTGTGTAGCATAGAAGTAGCTCCCTTGTGTGGCTAATTTGGTTTTAGTAACCTTGTTAGTCACATTGCTTAGTTTGTGTAACTAAGTATTTGCGCTCTCTAATTAGGCATTGGTTGCCTTGTTATTGAGCATTGCTAGTGAGCTTAGTTAGCTTTGTGCTTTTGCTTACTAGCATGTGTAGGAGCTCCCTTGTTGCTTAAAGTACTAGTGGCATAGGTTTGTGTGACCTTGCTCCTAGAATTGTTTAGGAGAGCTCTAGCTAGCTCGGCACCTTTGTTGCATAATTGTTATCTTTGTAAGGTGCTAGTGAACATATATAGTGGGGTATAGTCTTGGCTAGACCGATAGTTTTAATTCCGCATTTATATCGGTTAGCCGACGCGATTAAGTTTTAGAAAAGACTATTCACCCCCCCTCTAGTCGCCATCTCGACCCTTCAATGTCAAACCAGCAAGCAAGTTGCAAATACTCATCCAACCAAAGCTTTCATGTCAACCACAAGAGTACTAGAACTCCTTCACATGGACTTATTTGGGCCAACAACATATAAGAGTTTGGGAGGAAATCTTTATTGTCTTGTGATTGTTGATGACTATTCAGGATATACATGGGTATTCTTCCTTCATGACAAATCTGAAGTTGCATCTTGCTTCAAGAAGTTTGCCAAGAGAGCACAAAATGAGTTTGAAGTGAAGCTCAAGAAGATAAGAAGTGACAATGGGAAGGAATTTGATAACACAAACATAGATGCATATTATGATGAAGTTGGGATCAAGCATGAGGTCTCCGCAACATATACCCCTCAACAAAATGGTGTAGTTGAGAGGAAGAATTGGACATTGATCACTCTTGCAAGAACAATGCTAGATGAGTACAACACCCTCGAAGCTCTATGGGCGGAAGCTATCAACACCGCATGCTATGCATCCAACCGCCTATTCCTTCAAAAGTTCCTTGGCAAGACACCTTATGAGTTGCTCAATGGGAAGAAGCCAGACATCTCCTTCTTTAGGGTGTTTGGTTGCAAATGCTATATCTACAAGAAGCGACAACATCTAGGGAAGTTCCAAAGACGTTGTGATATTGGTTTTCTTATTGGTTACTTATCAAAGTCTAAAGCATATAGAGTATTTAATCATGCCACCGGCTTGGTTGAAGAAATATATGATGTGGAATTTGATGAATCTAACAGCTCCCAAGGAGCACATAAGAATCTTGATGATGTAGGTGA